>NW_005841926.1:2357077-2402157 GCF_000455745.1 Alligator sinensis
CTGGATAGGTTGCAAGGGTGGGCTAACAAAAACAGGATGCGTTTCAATACTGACAAGTGCAGGGTGCTGCACTTGGGCAGTAGTAACCAGCAGCACACTTATAAGATGGGAAACTCCCTTCTTGAGAGCATGGAGGCAGAAAGGGATCTTGGAGTCATTATTGACTCCAAGATGAACATGGGCCGACAATGCGAGGTCACGGTCGACAGGCCTAACCGGACCTTATCGTGCATCCACAGGTGCATCTCAAGTAGGGCCAAGGAGGTGATCCTCCCTCTCTACGAAACACTGGTCAGGCCACAGCTGGAGTACTGTGTCCAGTTCTGGGCACCCCACTTCAAGAGGGATGTGGACAACATTGAGAGGGTCCAGAGGAGGGCCACCCACATGATCCAGGGACAGCAGGGAAGACCCTACAATAAGAGGCTACGGGACCTGAACCTGTTCAGCCTTCACAAGAGAAGGCTGAGGGGGGACTGGGTGATAGTCTATAAACTCACTAGCGGGGACCAGAAGGGCTTGGGGGAGACCTTGTTTCCCCTAGTGCCCCCCGGGATAACAAGGAATAATGGCCACAAGTTGCTGGAGAGTAGGTTTAGTTTAGACATCCGTAAGAACTACTTCACAGTTAGGGTGGCTAGGATCTGGAACCAACTTCCAAGGGAAGTGGTGCTGGCTCCTACCCTGGGGGTCTTTAAGAAGCAGCTCGATGCCTACCTGACTGGGGTCACTTGAGCCCAGTTTTCCTCCTGCCCAGGCAGGGGGTCGGACTTGAAGATCTACAAGGTCCCTTCCGACACTACTTCTATGATTATGGTTCTATGACATAGCATAGAACACGGCAAATATGTCCTTTCACAAAAATAATAATAAATCATCCTGATAAATTTTCCTGCAGCTTCAATTTTGGAAGACTGCAAAGATGTAACTATGTGCAAAATGTGCTGTAGTACTGTCATAAGAAATTTAAAAGCATATGGATATCAGCTGTGTGTTTGCATCTGAAAAAATATAACTTGATTATAGCACTTAATTGATCATGTAATAGCACCTAGGAATTAATCACCTGTACTATAATTTGAAGGTAAATTTCTTCAAACAGAAAAAGTCTTATGTTTGCAGTTTTTTCTTCAAACAACCAGCTAACAAATCACTTCAAATGAATTTCAATGAGCACATTTCATCCAATCCCTCACCTTTTGTAATCACTAAGCAAAGTAGTTGACTATTTTGATTAGATTAGGCCATATGGAAATATACAAATGTGTATAAGATGCAGAGAGCAGGGTCCATAGTTTCATCCTCCTCATTAAACTGTCCATTAATCATCTGTACATATTGATAAAAAATTGCAACAGGATGGATCTCTGCAGAACAAATAGGAGAACACCCTCTAAATATGTAATTGAAAAGTGTCATGTATCAAACCTTTGAAATGCTTAACCAGAAAAGAATGGAAACTCTGAAAGATATACATCTATGATGTGGTTTGAATATAAATAAGAAGCACATGATCAACAGCAATTAAGGCAGCTAAAAATATAGTAACATTAATTTTGAAATACAGTTCAACTCTCCATCACCAGAGAAACACCATCAACCATAGATTCATAAATTCATAGATTGTTAGGGGCTGGAAGGGACCTTGCAGATCATTGGGTCCAGCTCCCCTTCTCTAGGCAGGAAAACAACTGGGGTTAGGGGTTGGACAACCAATCCAACCAGAAAATGCCACATGATGTACCTTGGCTATTTCCCCATATTGCCATGGGTCCAAGAATTCTGAGGCTATCAGACACTTCAGGAATTACCTGAACAAAATCTTTTCATTAAACTTAAACAAAAAGGCAGAACTCTGGACATTAATGACCAAATTACAACATCAAGTCATAGCTACTGTTACTTTTTTAAACATTTTTTGTGCTTTACAAAATACTGCAATATGTTATAGAATCATAGGGTTAAAAGGGATGTCAGGAGGGCATATAATACAACATCTTAAGGCAAGATGATAGCTCTTCTTCACTTGGTGTTAGCACAAACAACTACATATGCTCAGCACTACCATAGTTACAAGGCTGCCTATATAATTCAGTGATGGGCATGTGCTGCAGGCCTCTCTGAGAATTCATAGAGAATGAAAGTGTTACAGATCCTCAGCATAGCTCTTATGCCTAGCATGCAGCAATTTATTTTACTCCTGGAGGTCTCCAGTCCAATACTTGGTTTGTGAAGCAAAAGGCATCATAGCACGTTACCTGCTGTCCTCTCTCTCTCAGTGTACTCCTGAGGGTGTAAGGCCTCAAACCCTGAACTGCTCTGGAGTTGAATTCGCAATTCTCCCTTAGATTAGGATCTGAATAAAATATTTATGCCCATCATGTTTATTACTCTGCTGATCTAAACAGGTGCCTATAGTTCTACCCTTCGGGAACTTGTCAACAATTCTATAAAGTGATGAATAAAGTGTTTAAAAAAATAGGTTCACTTAGTAAATGGAACAAAATATTACATTGTCCTGAAAGCTAAATGAGATGGCCTTCCTTCTTGAAAGTCAAATCAAACTGCTAAACAGAAAAGGCTCAATAAGTTGTACTGTAGGGCCAGGCCAACTTTCAGGATTTCAAAACTGCACCGTTAGATGTGAAGGTGTAACACAATTGCACATATACACAGAAAAAAATCAATTACATGCATATGCACACACTAACAACTCAGGCACATACACACTGAAGATTACCAATCTAAGCACAGGCACACCTATTACCAAATCAAGCACATACACATTATACACACCAAAAATTAGACAAAAATTAGTTGTCAATACCCACACACCAAATACACATACACAAACACACACTTTCATGGCTGTGTGTTAACCCTAGGGGGCGTTTGGAGTAACTTGGTGCTTGGTATTACTTAAGGTCAAGTGACCCCGGGGTTACTCGGGGTCACCTGGTGCCAGAGTGGAAGCAAGGGAAAAAGCCCAGCGGCAAGGAGGAGACATCCAGGAAACAAAGAGGCAGAAAGCTGGGAGATAGCCGGGAAATCAAGGAGGAGGGTCGGGAGGTCAATAAGACAAAAACCCAACCTGGGATTTAAAAATAACAGGTTTATTAAAAACAGACAACACACTACACAGCCCCACAAAGTTATTGGTTCCTACACACACGCATGCACTCAGATACAAACCCACACATTGGTAGCAGGAGAGCAAAAGGATTGGTGGAGGGATTGAAGTAAAGGTGTGTAGGGACAGAGTCCAGGTCCTTTGCTTAGGGAAGGAAGGTGCGTGATAGCTACCTATCCTGGGCTGTGAGTTGTTCCTCAATGGCTGATTGGGGTCTTCTCCAGCAAGGTGCTGTCCAGAGGGGGTCGCCAGCAGGGCTTCTGGGTGGATAAGTGGTGTGGTATGGTGCTGGTCCAGATGGAGAGGGCATCCCAAGGAGGTCACACTCTACCACCCCTTTTTTTAGGGGTGGGCTACCTGTGTCTCCTATGGGAAGGACATACCCAGGCAAGGCCAGTCCTGCTCAGATGCATACGTACAGATCCAGGTGTCCTTATTGTCTGGTGGAATACAACAGTGGGGTTGCTGGTTTCTGCTTTGTCTTCCAAACGTTGGGTTCTTGTAGGTTCTTTATCTTTCAAAGGCTGGGTTTTGTCTCTGTTCCTGGGTGAGGTCTGTGGTTCCTGGATGAGTCAATACAAGGCAATGGTCAGGTTGTTGAGTTGGTGGTCCAGTCATTAAGTAGAGGCCTGCTACCATTATGCCTCAAGCACTCTTATTCATTCCCATTCTTTCAGGAACCAATTTACATAGGAGGGGTAGGTATGAATCACAGTTACAACATATTGTATAGGGAAGGGGACACAAGATGGAGGCTTGACATACAAAATGGAAACTTGACATTATTTGACAGACACAGGCCTAAACCATACAATATTAATATGAAACAATAAAAATAAAAAACAAAAATGATAGGAATACAATATAATACAATATAAAACAGTAACAATCAATACAAACATAACAGAACACTATTTACAATATAAAAAGGGGCTTAGTAGTGCCAGTGCACGTAGTGCCCGGTTTATTTTTATTTATTTATGTTTTTTGGATGCTAACTAAACAGTAGCTTAATACTACTGCACAGTAGTATATTACTATATTAGCACAGGTTTTGTCCAGCATGCTACAGTGCAGCATTGTTAGGCTACTGTGCAGTTAGCATCTCATGTAGACCCACTCATTTTGTCTTCCAGAGACAATATAATACTGCTGTAGTTTAGGGAAACTCTTTTCTCATTCCTTGATTCTCTTTGAGATTCTGACATAATGTCCATATCACTTATACTTGTTTGCTATAGGCCCTAGCTTTGAAATATTCTTTTAAACTCAAACCAGTATTTTTTTTTTTTCTGATTGACCAGTGAAATCATCTAAGATAAGCTCCTTATGATTGTTGCTCCATTATTTGGCAGTCTAACTCACTCAACTTTAATGGCATGCAGTCATAGACAAGTGTTACGGCAAGACAGAGTACTGAAACTGTCTTACCAGTTTCATACCCACATATCCATATTCATCATATTGTTCACAACATTCAACTTCGTCTGGCTGAGAGCTAACCTATATACTGGGCACACATGTCTCCAAGCTGAACAAGAGGAAACACAAAGGATTTTTTTTTTAGTTTAACAGCTACAAGAGCCTGCATAAGAGGGAATTGAATTAGCAGACTATTTGAGCAATATCCTCTATGAAAATATGAATTCCTGCTAGATGTACCCAACAGAGTACTAACGTCAGCAACATTTTGAACATGCAAATTTTAATATTAGAGTGCTACAGTTTCAATGATGTATTCTGACACCATTGCTAAAATCATAGTTCTTTAAAATAAATGTCAACATTCAGAAGGCAAGGTTCATTTGTGTCTTTTTGTTTATGGTTTGGGTTATTTTTGCTTAAAAACAATTAATTACAAAGTCACTTCTGGCAGAAATGCCAAGAAACTCAGAATCTTATTAAAAACGCTCTAGTAATGGCTGAGAAAATAATTAAAACCCAAGAGATACAGAAATCACTACGTATAAATATCTAATTATTAAAAAATACCCAAGTAATGCATCAATTTTCCCTTTTAATTACAAAAGTTTCATTAAACCATCAACAAAAAAAGTTAGTTTATATTCTAACTACAATATTGATCCCAATTTAAAATACCTATGTGTCCATTCTTCCTTTTTATACAAAGAAGTTGATATTAATCTCACATTCTGCTCCTTGCCATATCCCCAAATTAAAAACTAATATTGTGAGGCACTGAGATGAAAGATGCATAATAAATAACCCTAAGCAACCATTAACTTTTCAACTGTAAAAGCTTGCTATAAGAGATGCTCTGAAGTGGTGCTATCATACATGACATGCCATCTGCAAGAAATAACCAGCAACAGAGTTCCCTCTACTACTCTGAAAAGGGGAGGAGGCACTTAACTTTATGTTTTATTCCTCCTTTAAATATTTTAATTTAAGACAAACACCTATAGCATTATCGTTGCATGTTACCCAGCTCTACTATATAAAACTGTGCTAAATGTATATCAGAAGATTATGACATTCCAAAAGGCTGGCCTATTGCCTAAGAACAACAACAACAAAAATCTGTCTTAATATTAATGGATGAATTATGTTAGTTTATACCACATTTATTTACAAACTGCCACACATCCGTTTCCAAAAAAATTAGTATTCCAAAATCAGAGTGTGCATCTTAAATGTAGAAGCTGCATTTTCTTTCCTGGCTTAGAAACAGGGAAAAATATAAGCAAGTAAAGATTGTGCAAAACTGGTTGCCAAATGGCTTCCATTTCTCCCTGAGGCATCAAGCAGGAGGGTCTGAGTCCAGCATTCACCCTCTCATAGTCACTGGGGAGGCAGTAGCTTTTGGTTGAAGAGTCACTGATTTTCCTGAGGGTAAGTGAACTTCTGCATGTATTTTGTAAAATCTTGATGAGGGTTGTGGTGTGGAAACACTTTGTTATTTAAAGGAACTTGTATAAAGAACTATTTACAGTAAAGAAGTAACAATCTTATTATAGCCCTTCCAAGAGCCTTGTTGCTTTTATGACACACCAGTTCCTACTGCCTTACCTAGATTATCTTCTAGAACACCACGCTTCCTGAACACTATGTTTCAAGAAGGAATTGCTCTATAGTCAGCCATGACTCTAGAAAAAAAAAAATCTATATTCTGGATTCCAAAACCAAGATTTATATCTCTAGCCCAAGTACACAAAAGTGTGTGCCCCATCCACAATTGGATGGGATAGGTGGACAGGCAATAGTCCTGTGAGAGGGAGGCTGTCACCTGGATTCAGATCCCTCTATCCTCTATAAAGCCAGGTCAGGCAAATGTTACTTAACTATATACAGTTTATTGATTCATAATATAAATATAAAAATACATCTGACATATGAGAATAAATATTTACAAAGGATAGACTATAAACAGTACTCCAAAATAATTGATGGTCTAGGAACTGACCCTCCACTGGGGTGTCACACCCAGCACCAACACTTGATAGGGGAACCCTATAATCTACAAGCAAAGTGAGTCCCCTAGGCATCCCAGGCACAGAAGAGTGATGGATCCTGAAGCAGGGAAGCACAGATAGGTTAATATATCACGTCAATAAGCATATACAGGCAATCTACTTGGTAAGCATAGACAAGTCAGGTAACAATACAGGAGGCAAGTTCAGACAACAAAACAAATAAACACAGATAAGTCAAAGTACTATTTCAGTAAGCATATACAGGCAGCAACCATGTTCAGTAACTTAATATGAACAACTTAAAAAATACCCATAATTATATTAACATTGACATTACATCAGTCAGGCATATTCAACACCCCATGGGGTGTCCCATGGAGCCTCTCTCTTTTGAGTCCAGGCTTAGGCTCACCTCCCAGTAGAGGAGAAGGTAGGCTCCAGAATCCCCTCTCCCTCTGACAGCACCGGGTTTCTGTCCCACAACCCGGGACCCTGTATAATTAACTCCCACAGGGGCCCCTTCCAGGGTTCCTCCCCTGTGGGACCCACTCCCCAGCAACTCATGCTCCTGCTCTCCAGAGAAGTCAGGACTCATCCCCTGGACATTGACTCCCCATGGCTTCTCCCCAGCAGTGCTTCCATCTCCCCTTGTGGCCAGGCACCCTGCTTTGGGGACCCAGGCCAAGCCATGCTGCCTCCTCCAGCTATCCAGCTTCATGACGGGGGGTGTCCTATCTCCACAGCCCTGTGTCCCGCTCTGGACACCAAGGGCTCCATTGGCTATGCCAGGCCACATTGCCACTGGCTCCAGCCATCCAATCTTATACCAGGGCTTCTCCAGGCCCTGCTCTGGGCACTGAGGGCTCTTTTAGATATGCCAAGCCATGCTGCCAGCTCTGGCTGCCCAGCCTCACTCTGGGATCCCAGGCCCAAACTGCCTTAAGTGGAGTCCAGGGCCAAAGCTCTGTGCACCTGTCCATGCACTGCGAGGTGGCCTGAGCAGTCTCGATCCACTCCCAGGGCCGAGGCTCCATGTACCAGGTTGTGCACCATGGGAGCTTCCCACTGCTTGAATCCCCAAGCGGTGTCTTCAGAGGTTCTTCTGGATGATTGCCTGCTGGGCAGCTCTCCCCAACTCTTCTGGACCCTACTCTTCTTGAGCCCCTCAACATATCTTCCCTGCATGCTGAGCATGCTGTCCTTTTATTCTCTCCAGATGCTCTGCCCCCAAAGTCTGCTGGACTTGCAAGGTACAGTTCTCAATCAGGTCCAGGGCTTTTTGCCCTGCCCCCCTCTGGGCAGGGCAAGCCTCTCCCACTACTGCCTGATTGGTGGAGATAGTCCACCAATCAGCATTGCCTTCCTCCAAGCCCAGCATGCCAAACAAAGCAGCAAGCCCACCACACCTCTTATTTGTGGTGTGACATACGCTAACAATTATGGTATCTTCTTTTTGTCTGTGATGCCATGAAGAACTTGGCCATATAAAGAAATAACTTCTTTTTATGGGCCATTGGATCAGGCCTATGCTGATACCACCACTTACTCTGGTTTTCTAGAGGTCTGTAACAGGGAGGGTCTTCTTCGGGACCAGTCTACCAATGGCCCTGCCCACCTGTTCAGGGCCAACCATCCACCTTCTCACCTGCCATGCCTTGCTGTTATCTAATTAAGATGTTAATTAGGTAGGAGGCTGCCCATTTCTTGCCCTGATGCCAGGGGATGCTATCCGTGGCTCTGTTCCTCCCCTACATTGCAGCCCAAGTCTTGCAGATGGCATCCACAAATGTTAGTCTTCCCAGCCCCACACTGGGCCCCAGAATCCTCCAATCAGGACCCCTCTAAGATCCCTCCACTCAGGTGGCCTACCCAACTCTCATTCTGGGCTGCCTAGCTCCATGAAACTATTTCCCCTCTTGGGCATGGTCTCCCCAGGACCTTTGGCTACACAGGCCCTGGCCTCGCCTCCAAGGCCAGTCAGAACCCCAGGCCCTCAGCTCTGGGTGTTACTCACGGTGGGCTCCTGGCCCTTTTGACCATTCTGGTCCTGACCCCAGCACTGACCAGTCAATATTCTACATCAGGTCTCTGAGCCTGTAGCCCCACCCTCTCTTCTGGGTCCACCTTCTGGCCCCTACTAGGGGGTAACCCAAACAGTTGTGGGAGCTGGGATGATTAAGGTGCCTGGACCCGCCTTTCACCAGGATGGTAACTGGCCTGGCATTTCCTGGGGGCTCCTGCACCACTGGGAGCTACACCAAGCCACCCACTCCTGGCAGGGTGCACTTTTAGGTCATTCCTAGGACCAGGAGCCTCCAAGCCAACCCCTACAGCTTCTGCCCTTACCTCCAAGATGTTCCAAGCAGCCTTGCAGCAAGGCAATGTTACTGCCTGGGCTTCCAGTAACAAAATGCTCTGTTTATACAGGCTGCCAAAGATCTAAAATGGCTGCTGCAATCAAGCATCTGCTGGCTGCTTGGCTGAGTCCTTAAAGTGGCAGGAACCAACAGTCCCCTGCCACAAGGTCCTTCTCATGTTCTTATAGTAGTAGGTCTGACAAATGTTTAACATTTTATTTTAGAAGATTAAATTTAAATTAGATCTGCTTTACAAACCTATACAGACTGGGCAGGTAATCTGCTGAAGAAATAAGAAGTTAACTGCTCCCCAATTGAATTTAACGGCTAACAACACATTATATTCATTTAAGACCAAGACCTGACTTCAGGTATCTGACCCAAAACTCACTAAAGTTGATGATAGTCTTTCTGTTGACATGGATACTGGTATTTGAATCATGCCAGAGGGTAGCAGATTAAATGGCAGTGGGATTCTTAAACACTGAACAAATAATATTGTATTTTCTCACATTTAACACACACCTTTTTTCCTGAAAATTGCAAGCTAAGATGGAGAATTGTGAAAACTGGATACGTGTCTTAAGCAAAGTAATACAGCCAAGTCCCAAGATACACTCAAGTTGATGCTGAGGCAGACTCTACTGCTGCTAAGTTAGTAGCAGTATCTGCAGGACCACCATCTGCCTGGGAGAAATGGAAAGTAACCTTGTGTGTGCTGGGTAAGGGCAGAGCAATGTGCAAGAGGGGATTCTTATCCTTCATTTTTCTTTTCTTTTTTTGTTTTGTTTTGTTTTTTGTTTTGTTTTGTTTTGGTTTGGTTTGGTTTGGTTTGGTTTGGTTTCTTTTGGTTTGGTTTGGTAGTTTTTTAGACTAAATTTTAGGGGCTAACCTGGCATTAGATGCATAGTATTAGCTGCATTTGCTGCATGCCCAAACAATTCTATTCCTCCATGGGTATCTATGTGGCCTGCATTCAGTGGGGAGGAGCAAGATGAGTGCAGCCATGTGGAATCCAAATTGTGCATAAGTGCCACACATTGCTGTTATGTAGCTATGTAAGTGCCTTTTAATTCCATGAAGGTAAAACAGGTTTCAGCTCAGTCCTAGATCTTTCAGTGCTGAAATCTGTTTAATTCTAGTGTATTCTATTTAAGTGAATAGCCTCAGGACTGAAAAAAGTCTATCAGTTTACCCAAAATATACACTTATCCAATCTTCAGTAAAGTACACAGTTTTATAAGTGCTATGGTATAAAGAGCCCTAAAACTAACTAGTTTCTGCAATTTTCAAAGCTTATAATAGTTAGTTTCAGGGTTTCTACAGTATGCCTTAAAAATTATGGGAAATAGCAACCTTGAATCTCACTGGCTCACTTTCAAAGATTCTGACAGCAACCCTTTGGCAGAAGCTTTCCCTTCATCAGTCTTGTGTGGTTAACTAGAGTACAGTTATTTTACAAAGTAAATGGTATGGCAGAAAGTTGTCATGCATGTAAGTTGTTTATGTACTCAACTGATATGCAGATAAACAATGCTTTTTATAGTGGGACTGACAGTTTTATTCACTTTGTGCATGTAAGTGGAGTACGCTGAACATAGGATGACATAGAAAATCATGGGAGCTTTGACTTGATCACTTCTATTTATTACATTCTCAGTTCCAGAATGGAAGAGAGCCTATGTTGGGAAGATATCAAGCTATAAAACAATATATTTTAATTTAAGGAGATCATGAGCTGTTTTCTTAATTAAGATATGGGAGAAGAAAAAAATATCAATTTGATTTTATTTTCTGAACCTTTGTAAAGATCTCTATCTTGAACATCATCTTGATCTCCATCTCCTCCTTATTCCACATTTAGTAGTTTGGACTTCATATATAATCTTGTCTGTCTTTTCTACCAGTGTAAATCAGATATAATCACAACAGTTACATTGGAAAGTGGAATCAACCCCCTTTAACTTCAGAAATGTTAGATTGGCCCATTACCATATTCAATGGAAAGCTACAGGCAATGCAAATTTGTGAAAATATGACTTACCTGAAGCAAAGATAGTGAACCCTCTTTAATGAAATAGCTTATCTGAGAAATTACCCTTCTTAAAGTGGCAATGAGTTTATACAGCAGTTTTAGAAAATATCATTTTCAGCTTAAAAGTTTGTTCTTAACCAAAATTTATCAAGGGTTATTTTAATGAGCTGAAAAAGGAATTGTTCTTAAATTATAAATAGCTTCAGCACTAAATGTTAATTTTTATATCTTGTCTTTTTGGCCAATGAAAAGTCTTACATGAATCCATTTCTCAGATGACCACAATATTTTACCATATAGCAATTATAATTATATAAGACTTTTTCCTGACTTGTTTAAATTGATTTTTTTTTCTATCTTTATTTTTTTATGCTTCTCAAGATAAAAGGAGATGACTAACCAATCTTGTGCAACACAGCTGGTATTATTAGGTGTCTGCTTAATACTTAGCACTTATTTTACTGAAAAGTTAGAGGTCTCTAAAGGATTCACTTCACAGCCATGTTTCAATCTTTTTTGGATCACACCAAATCAAAAATTAAAACAAAATGTTCACTCATTGTGCCATCCTAATCTTCAACTTCATATTTTATGCCCAATGACACTTTTCTTCAAACACTTTGTGTCATAGATAATTATTTTAGATAACACCATGTTTCTTGTTATACTATAAATTTCTGAGTTATAACATGAATCAAGGTAATAGCATATGATGTGACCTTAGAGAACCACTACCCCATGCTCTTCATCCATGTGGGCTTGAATGACATAGCCAGGAGTAATCTGAACCACGTCATGAGTGACTACAGAGCTCTGGGGGCTGGGCTCAAGGAGTCGGGGGTTCAGGTAGTCTTTTCCTTTGTGCTTCTGGTTATGCACCACAGACCTAGGAGGGATGCATCAAAGAAGTGAACCAACAACTCTGGTAGTGGTGCTACTGAGAGGACTTCAGTTTCTTTGATCACAGCACACACTTCAAGGAGAGAGGACTCCTGGGAAGGGATGGCATCCACCTCATGTGGAGGGGTAAGTCCCTGTTCTTGACCGATCTCGGCCCAGGATGGCTGAGCTTCTAGACAGGGCTTTAAACTTAGAGTGCTGGGGGACAGGTAAACACAGACTGGATCATGTCCAGGGACTGGCACACAAGAAAGCTCTGAAGTTGGGGACACTAGGATATCTACTCTTGCCAGAGCTGAAGGAATGGTTCTCCTTCAGTGTGACAGAAAATCAAGGGTCTCAACTGGAGGACTCAGGTGACTGTACACTAATGCCAGGAGCACGGGGAACAAGCAGGAGGAGCTAGCCCTCCTATTTTCCAGTGGGCATTATGATCTAGTAGGGATTATGGAGCCCTGGTGGGACTCCTGACATGATTGGAATGTATCCATAGAGGGCTACACCCTGCAAAGAAGGGACTGAGTAGGGAAGAAAGGTGGAGGTGTAGCTTTCTATGTGAGGGAGCACTACACCTCCTTGGAGGTCAACATCAGCTCCAAAGAAGAGCAGCTCAAAAACCTCTGGGTCAAACTATGGGGGTGGACACAGTGAGAGAGACCTAACTGTAGGTTTATACTACAGACCACCAAATCAGGGGGAGGAGCTCAATCTGGAGTTCTCCCAAGAACTGGAAGAGGCCACACGTGCATGGGACATGGTCATCATGGGTGACTTCAATTACCCAGACATCTCTTGGGAGGAACACTCAGCTAAGTCAGATTGGTCGCATTGTTGTCTGACCTGTATTGAAGAGCTCTACCTGGCTCAGGAAGTGCATGGGCCAACCAGAGGTAAAGCTCTCCTAGACTTGGTCTTGGCCATAGGAGATGATTTGGTGAGTGACTTGAATATAGAAGCTAGCCTGGGTGACAGCGACCACCAAACCATCACATTCACTGTCTGTTGCAAGGCAGGCAAATCAGCTAGCAGGGTTGAAGTTTTGGACTTCAAAAAAGTGCATTTCAACAGGCTCAGGGAAATATAGGGGAAGTGCTGTGGGACCAGGGACCAAAGGTGAAAGGAATCCATAGCTTCATTGCAGGCAGATCTTGCTCACCAATCTCATCTCCTTCTATGACCAGGTAACTCACCACCTGGATAAGAGATTGGAGGTCGACGTATACCTATCCTTCTAAAAGGCCTTTGATCTGGTATCCCATGATGTTCTCACAGGAAAATTGGAGGATTGCAGGCTTCATTGCTTGACAGTTAGGTAGGTAGGAAGCTGGCTGTGGGGCAGGACCCAAAGAGCTCTAATGAACAGATCTGTGTCGTCCTGGCAACAAGTGGCACGTAGGGGTATGCAAAGCTTTGGATCACGATTCGGATTTGGAGATGATTTGGATGATTTGGAGGCTTAATCTATGAATATAAATTGAATCACTAGAAGCTTTAGGCTTTTGAATTCGATTTGGAGCTTCTGAATCAATTCGGAAAAGATTTGGAAAAGATTCGGCGATTCAGAGATTCAGCCATAGGGCATAATGGGGAATCAATAAAATATCTATAAATTTGTTGTTTTTTGAGTGATTCAGATAAAGCTTTCAATAATAGTAGCTTCTACTGAGGGCATGAAGTTTGCCAAGTTTCAAGGTGATAGGTGCAGGGGTTTTTGGGAAACTTTACCTCAAATCCTGAAAGCAAAACTCATGTCACGTGTGTTTGTTAAGCCACAGCGATGTGAACATTGCAGGGATGGTAGGTTGTACACAGGCCACAAATAATGCCAAGTTTCAAGGATACAGGTGCAGGGATTTCTGGGAAACTGCACCTCAAACTGCTGACAAGCAAAACTCATGACATAGGTGACATCAGAGAAGCAATTCAGATCCCCGAATCAAATCAGCCAAATCTGAATCAGCCGAATCCAAATCCAAATCAAATAGTTGCCTATTCACACAGGCCTAGTGGCCAGTGGTGTCCTTCAGGGGTCCAGGCTTGCTCCATTGCTTTTCAACATCTTTATCAACGATTAGGATGTGGAGGTGAAGAGCTCACTAGGAAAGTTTGCAGCCGATACCAACTTATAGGGGAGTGTGATCATGCTTGAAAATAGGCTGCAGATACAGGTGGACCTAGACAGGCTAGTTAAGTTGAACAAGTTACCTGAGGGTAAATTCACTTTAATGAATTCTTTGCCTCCATATTCCTGAACAGGGACCGGAACTTCTCCCCCACTAGAAGTGTGGCTGGACCCAGGAGAGGCACTGCCATGCCTATGGTCATGGTTCACCTAGTTAGGGAACTTTTGGAGGGGCTGGATGTGTTTAAATCAGTAGGTCCAGGTGCTCTTCACCCGAGGTTGCTGAGGGAATTGGTGGGGGTCATAGCGTGGCCCCTGGCATGGCTCTATGAGCACTTGTGGGGTACTGGCCATGTACCAGAGGATTGCCAATGTGGTACCCATTTACAAGAAGGGGAGAAAGGAGGACCCCGGCAATTATAGGCCATTCAGTCTTACTTCGGTTCTTGGGAAGACTCTTGAGCAAATTATTAAGGAGCATATCTACAAGGGCCCAGCATGGGAGGTAATGCTCAGGGGAAACCAACATGGGTTCATTGAGGGCAGGTTCTGCTTGACTAACCTGGTTTCTTTTTTATGATAAGGTCACAAAGTCCCTGGACGAGGATGTCGGAGTGGATGTCATCTTCCTGGACTTTAAGAAGGCCTTTGAAACTGTTTCCCACCACATTCTCTTAAAAAAAACTAAGTGACTGCAGCATTGATGCCTACACAGTCAGATGGGTGGCAAATTGGCTAGATGGTCACACCCAGAGAGTGGTGGTGGCTGGGTTGTTTCGACCTGGAGGGATGTGGGCAGTGGAGTCCCCCAGGTCTCGGTCCTGGGGCCTGTACTGTTCAACGTCTTTATCAGTGATCTGGATATGAGTGTGGAATGCACGCTGTCCAAATTCACTGAGGGCACCAAGTTGTGGGGCAAGGTGGGTACACGGGAGGGGAGGGACAGAATCCAGCTAGATCTAGACAAATTACAGTGGTGGGTGGATGAGAATAGGATGGAATTAAATGCAGCCAAGTGCAAGGTGCTGCATCTAGGGAGAAGGAACCATCAACACACCTATAGGCTGGGGAAGACCGTTCTTGTCAACATGGTGGCGGAAAGGGATCTTGGAATCATTACTGACTCCAGGATAAACATGAGCCGCCAATGCAAGGAAGCAGTCAGTAAGGCTAACCGCAACTTGTTGTGCATCTACAGATGCATCACAAGCAGGTCCAGGATGGTGATCTTTCCCCTCTATGTGGCATTGGTCAGGCCACAGTTGCAGTAATGCATCTAGTTCTGGGCACGGCACTTCAAGAGGGATGTGGCTAGCAATGAAAGGGTCCAGAGGAGGGCCACTCACATGGTCAAGGGGCAGTGGGGCAGGCCCTACGAAGAGAGGCTAATGGGCCTGAACCTATTCAGCCTCCACAAGAGAAGGCTGAGAAGGGATCTGGTGGCCATTTACAAACTCACCAGGGGGGACCGGTGAGAACTGGAGGAGGCTCTGTTCTCCTGGGCACCACCCGGGGTTACTAGGAATAATGGCCACAAATTGTTAGAGAGAAGATTCAGGCTGTACATCAGGAGACATTACTTTACATTTAGGGCTTCCAGGCTCTGGAATGGGCTCCCAAGTGAGGTGGCACTCTCTCCTACCTTGGGGGTCATCAAGAGGAGGCTGGACAGATATTTGGCTGGGGTGATATGACCCCGGCACCCGTTCCTGCTCGGGGCAGGAGGTTAGACCTGATGATCTGTTCAGGTCCCTTCCAACCCTAAGTGCTATGATACTATGATTTTTACTTTTGATTAGACTGGATTTTAGCAGTGACTGAGTTATACCCCTTTCCAGGTTACACTCAGTTATTTATTAGCTTTGCAATTCCAGAGGTGAAAAAGACTCCATTACATTTTAGCCAAGTTGACATATAACTGGGTTTTAGTGTAGAAGTTAGAGAGTTCAGGGAAGTCTGATATTAACCTAACTTCGCTTTGGACAAAATCCTTAGTAATGCATATATCATCTGTATAGATAAATGCTCTTGTGTGGAGATGAACTGGTTAGTCACTTGTGGAAATTCTAAATATAATAGGTGCAAATACACCTATCAGTAAAAAATACCCAGTTACCTGTGGACACACTTCTCACAAGACAACCACTTTCTCTCCAATGTCTCAGTTCTAATCCTCAAAAAGGAATTTACAAAACACCTTTCATTGAAGATCCTACTTCACTTCATAAATCTACTGGATACAAAAAATAATGGACTAAACAGGACATTGGATTTATGACACGTTATAACCTGCCTGCCATCTGATAACCCCAGGCAACCTGTTTGCATTTTACCAGCTACATTCTATCATCAGTTCAAGATTCTCCATTCCCCAACCCACCTACCTGTCTCACACCTATTGTCTCCCATTCTCTCTGATCCTCACTGCCACACATTTGCATTTTCACAGACCTGCATTTTACATATTGTCTTCTATTCTACCCAGGAGAGCACACAAAATGCTAGCAAACTTTCCCTATGCCTGAAGAAGGGTGTTTGTGCCTAAAAGTTTGCAAACAATAACAGGGCTTAAAACAACAACCCTATCATAATCATTCCCTTATCATGGGTCATTTAATTTTTTTTCATCATCCACACTGTTTCTGACATAGTTTGACATAGAATCAGTGGTTTTCTAGTAGGAAGTGTATCTATTGTACTCTGTGATGAACTCTGTCCTGCCATATATTTTGGTGAAGAATCTCCATTGGTTTTTTATGTCAAATGTTGCTGACATGTGCCTTTGACCAAATCCTTTTCAAAGCCTTTTGGATCTTTGACATTGATATTTAACATTTTACAAGTATTAATACATAATCATTTCAGAGTTCTGAAACAAATGCAAAAGAAACATTTTCAATAGTTTTCCAACTACAATTGGGAGGGGTTTTCACCAACTGAGGAGTTATGTCTCTTTCCTGCCCCATGCAGGTGCCACTGAATAACATACTGAATGAAGACTCTTAATTTAGCAGTAGGCCAAGTGTCACCATCATCACTGTGACATGGAGTTCCATGAGGGAATGCAGACAACCATCCAGTCTGAAAACGAAATATCATCTGAGTGTAGCATTGATACTGGCCTGAAGCAAAGCTGTATTTCAGCACCTACTAGCTTTGGCACCTTCTTCTCTATCCTTCTTAAGTATGCGTTTGGAAATGATCAATCTGGCACACTAATTGAATCAAGGACAGACGGCAACTTGTTCAACATCAGGTGATTTCCGAGCAAAAGGCATGCCACACCGCTCACTGTTCAGGATCTGCTCTTCACAGATGATACTGCATTCATCTCTAACTCACCTGTTGAACTGCAGATCATGATGAACAAGTTCTCTGATGCATGCATCAAGTTGAGCATGGCAATCATTACCAAGAAAATGGCTGTTATGTCACAGAGCACCAACATCCCACCCAAAATCTATGTTAAGAATGAAGCTCTGGACAGGGTAGACTACCTCTTCTATCTCAGATCAACTCTTACCAGCTCACTTAGCCTTGATAGAGAACTTGATGCAAGAATTGTCAAAGCCTCTCTCACCTTTGACAAACTTACCTCATGTGTCTGGAACAACAAACTGTTCCGCCTGCACTGTCTCAGAAAAATCCTTTGAATCATTTGGGACCAATGGATCACTAACAACTATATCCTCGAGAGGGCCAGTTTACAGTCTATGCAGACTATGCTGGAAGTTCACAGGCTTTGCTGGCTGGGACATACTGAGTATATGCCTCAAGATGGTCTGACAAAGACTGTGCTCTATGACCATCTCAAGAACCACCCGCTAAGCAGAAGGCCAAAGCTCCGATGCAGCAACAAGGTCAATCAAGGTCTCAGGTCTTCAGAATTCTTACTAACAACTGGGAGAATCCTTCCCACAACTGTTCAGTCTGGAGAACCCAGGTCAAAGCAGGTGCAGTCACCCCAGAGAGCCATCAGAGAGTCCAGGGTGAGGTCCACAGCTGAGCCAGGAAGCAGGTGAGCCAGGAAGAATGTGCTTCAACCTCCATCTGATAAGTGAACTTATAGCCACTGTGGAAAGGCTTGCCACTCATGCATAGGGTTCTTCTCCTACACCACTTCCAAGCACCATTGACTGTTTGTCTTCGTTGTATTTCCTTTCATTTGCCAAGATGTTGGATGGCCACATGTATGAGTGTCAACATCATTACTACCTGCTTCTTTCCTCCTCTTCTACCTGTGCTTAGCTGCCAGGATCCTAGTCTCCCTGGACCTACTCCATACACCTCAAGCCACAGTATAGATCAGGGGTTGGCAAAATGGCGAATCCATCTGGTGGCCAGACCCATTTCCCAGCAGCTCCTGTCTGTATGGCTGGAGCCAGTTTCCATAAAGACCCCAGCATTAGCTGCACTGTGATAGCATGAGGCCGGGGTTTCAGTAGAGGCTGGCCTCAGCAGTGCTGGCAGGCCATGCAAAAGGGTGCAGAGCTGCTCCAGAGCCCAACTTGTGGTGGTGACTACATGGTCCAGAGCCAGAGCAGAGCCACACTCTGCAGCCTGCATGCCGTGGGAAAGGATGTGCAGGCAGCAGATCACGACTCTGCCCTGGCTCCTTGCAGTGGTGACCAGCATTCCTTCTAAGCTACATGGCATGTGCAGCTGTGGCAGCGTGGCATGAGCATGCCTGCGTGGCATGAGCATGCCTGCATGGCCGCATATGCTGCACAGCTAAGAGGGAACACTGGTGCTGACAGCATGGTCCAGAGCCAGGGAAGAGCCATGATCCACTGCCTGCACACCCCTGCCTGGAGTATGCAGGCTGCAAATCATGGTTCTGCCCTGGCTCTGGATGACGCTGTCAATGCTGCAAAATCCCAGCTGGGCTCCCACGTGCCCTGCCAGCATGGGCAGCACATGGCAGAGCAGGGAGCTCTTCTGGATCCCAGCTGGAATCTTGTGGAATTGACAGTGTCATCCAGAGCCAGGGCAGAACTGGGGGGGCTGGGCTATAGGCACCCTAAATTTTCCTGTAGCCCCGCACAGCCACCCCTTCCAGTGGTGCCACTACCACCACTGCCTGCCCTGCACAGCTGGCAGCAGCTAAGCCTGCCCCACTTCCACCTGCAGCACAGCCCCCACTCAGTCTTCCCTTATCCCTCCCACCAGGAAGAAGCTGGTGCCATTGCTGCCAGCTAGTGGTGGTGGGGCCACTCTCCACAGAAACCCCAGCCCCGTGCATCACAGTGTGGCTTCTGCTGGGGTCTCCATGGAAACTGGCCCCAGCCATGCAGGCAGGGGCTGTTGGGAAATGGAGTTCACTGCCAGCTGGATCTGGCCTGTGGGCCAGACTTTGCCCACAGTTGGTATAGATGCATCCATTCCAGCACCTTAGAGCCAAGTGTTCATGCCTTCCTCACATACAAAATCCCCAATTTTTTTACTCAAAAAAGTAACCCCAAATCCACTTTTTTCCATGATTAAAATGAAACACCACTAATATATACAGATATGGGGTTACTTTTTTAAAACCAAAAATTGGGGATTTTTTTTTTTTTATCAGAGAAAACCAGGATCCCTGAACATAAGCAATTGACTCTATTAAAATCTGTAAGCAAAATCACCTACCCTTTTAACATTTATTTTCATCAGCCTAGAAACTCTACTAAATGGAGAATGTGATGAGACTAGACACTTGCCATATAATAAGAATGGTTCAGGTATTTGGAAAAGGATAGCTTAGAACAGATAACCAAATTAAAGTGGTAAGAACAGCTTTGCAGTGGGTTTCCAATTAATTTAATTTCATTATGTTTGTTAAGGAGCAGGGGGTTATGAGAAAAGGATAAGTAACTTTAACAGAAATAATTACAAATTTGCACACTCAAGCTTACCTGAACAGTCATTTTATTTTTGTTTTGCTACCTTGAAAGATGATTTCATGGTTGTCTGGCATTAAAGAATACAAAGAAAGTCCAAGGGAATAGCCCAATTCAAGCTGAATACCATGTTCCAATCAAAAAATTGGCAAGGCTCCTAGGTACAGTAGTATATCTTAGGAAATTTTAGGAAAAATTGACATTAGAGTTATTTCAAGGTTAAATGCCAAAAAAATCAACAAATGTGAAAACACCTGTGGTTTATTAAAACTTTAAAAATCATAGCTATCATATTCTTATTAGAGAAAGCATCTTAGTGTTTACTGACATGTAAGGGACCTTTAAACAAGAAGCCTATTTTTTTCTCATTACAGTTTTTCTATTCAAAATTACTGGTTGTATGATTTTCTGTGAGAGCCACTTCCCTTATCCAGAAAACTTTCAACCTACATAGAAAAACTGTTACTGTATAAGCCGATCATCATACTGATTTTGCCTCAGGGTGGATTTCTAGGTGGATATCTGTCACAGAAAGAAGGAAAGAAATACCAATCTAGAAGCATAGCTGAAATGTTATAAGGCATTATACTCCATTATGCTATACATATCTTACAAAAAGTCCCAACTTTTTAATCATCTTTGATATGCCATTAGGGAAATTATTTGCAGAATTTCTTTTAAGCAATTTATATACGTTTTCTTGTGTGACTACAGACAGTCAGGGTGCCACAAGTCATAGAAATATTTGACAAATGATCAACCAGCGCTATATATATATATACAAATATATATACGGTTTTAAATATAAAACCTGGTTATAAGACTGGATTCTAACTGTGAAACAAAGCAGTTCTTCAATCTATTCAGGTTAATGTGAGAAAGACTATTACATGTGCCCCATCCTGGCAGCCACTTAAAGGAGATTTAAATCCTCACTCTGCAATTAATGAAGACTGGTTTCCCTGCTCTAGTAATACACTGCACCTCCCCTAGAAAATCACTGTCAGGTCCAGCTTGGCAGCATTCCTTCTTCCTTTCCAGGTATCTCTTTGATCTTTAGAAACAAGATGAGTGGATAGAAACACAGAAAATGGGCAAAAGAGCTACCAAACAGGTATCTTCTCTCTGCACCAGTGGGCCAACGTCTTGTGTTTTGTTGGCTATAGCTGCACATGCAGTACTGTAAAACAAGAGGCCTGACTTGATTCTAATGCTATAGATACTGAATAATGCAGTAGGCTTGAGACTTCTGACACCATCAGTTTGATGTCTGAATGCTAGTTGATGTTTCAGCTAGTTGAATCAGTGATGCTTAATATCTTCCATAGCATGAAGCACTTTTCACTTTGCTTTACAAAGAACCACAGATAACAGTTATGTCACCACTTTCCTTTTAGGGCCTGATCTATTGTCTCCTGAAGTAAAAAATGGTAGTAATTTACACCTCCTGGGGATCTTTGTGTCTTCTATGGAGCAGACTGTTACTACTTAACAAGTTAATGATAATCATAATAACAATTTAAGATAGAATAGACTGCTGCCAGAGGTGGTTCAAGCACCTACTTTGAACACCTTCAAGAGACATTTGGATGTTTATCTTGCTGGGATCCTATGATCCCTGCTGACTTCCTGCCCCTGGGGTGGGGGGCTGGACTTGATGATCCTCCAAGGTCCCTTCCAGCCCTAATGTCTATGAGTCTATTACCAGTTTTGTATTCTGCTTAAAAGGTTATAAAGAAGCTTACAGAGGACAGAAAGAAAAAAATCCATTTAGTGAGAGCCTGAACAAAGGCAACAGCAAATGCAGACTAGAAAATGAAGGGAGTATGTCTGAGTATCTCTCTACCTGACTTTACAAGTCTCACAAAATAATCACCACAGCAAAGAAATTCCAAGAGGAATGCAAAACCCCAAATGAAGCTTGGGAATTCCCATCCATTATTCATTGGTGTTCTCCCGTCATGTGGCACTATTAAGTGGCTGCCTGCACATCAACTATGGTTTCTTAAATTAAGCAGATTTGGAGTGAAATCAAAACAGTTCCCTCAGTTTAGGCATTCATTACAACACCTATAAAACAAGAAAATGACAAAGGTCCTGAGTGGGGAAAGCTACACATCCCTAACAGGGATGTTAACCTTCATTGTGCTTAGCTGCTGAGCAGGGTGGCACCCAAAACTAGCTCATTGGAACTATCAGACAGAAAATTGTGTCAAAATTCCCACCATTCTTCATGGCTTAGGTGCCTGACTCAGGACTGTATATTAAAGGCTAGATTCATTCCACCTATTAGGCACATAAGTGGGTATAGAACTCGAGGTGCCATTCTATTTCACCCTGCACAAGTCCCTGGAAATCCATTTATACATCGATATTTGTGATGTTATCCTCTTAGCATTAAACCTAAATCACAAGGGAGGAGGAAGCCTGAGCTAGAAATTGTATTAACAAGTTTTCAGGCACTCAGGCAGGGTAGGATAAGATTAAATGAGACATCTAACTCCAGTTAATCAATAACAGAATCATAGAATCATAGAAAATTAAATTTAGAAGGGATCTCAGGAGGTTATCTAGTCCAACCCCCTGCTCAAAACAAGACCATCACCAACTAGATCATTCCAGCCACGGCTTTATTTAGCAGGGTCTTAAAAACCTCCAAGGATGTAGATTCCAACACCTCTCTAGGTAACATATTCCAGTTTTACTACCCTCCTAATATCTAACCTAAACTTCATTTGTTGCAACTTGAGACCATTGCTCCTTGTTCTGTTATTTGCCACCACTAAGAACAGTCTAGCTCCATCCTCTTTGAAACAACCCTTCAGGTAGTTGAAGGCTGTTATTAAATCCTTCTTCAGTCTTCCTTTCTCTAGATTAAACGGGCTACGTGTTCATCAATGTGCTGTAGTTACTGGAAATTAAACTTAGTACTATTATAATCAAGTACTACTACTAAATTAATGCACAGTAACTGGTGCTACTATGGAGTAGTGCCAGCACATGCCTTTTTACTGACACTACTGCACAATAATACTGTGCGGTAGTGTTATTACCGCACAGACAGACTGTACAGCACAGACTGTTTGTGCTGTGATGCACTCCTGTGCAGTATTATTAGGTTACTGCACAGTTTGCATCTCATGTAAATGTGCCCATTAACCCCAGTTCCCTCAGCCTCCCCTCATAACTCATGCTACCCAGCCCTCTAACCATTGTCACTGCTCTCTGCTGGACTCTGTCCAATTTGTCTACCTCCTTTCTGTAGCAGGAGTCCAAAACTGGATATAGTACTGCAGATGTGGCTGCACCAATGCCAAATACAGGGGAATAATCACTTTCTTTGATCTTCTGGCAATGCTCCAACTAATGCAGCCCAGTATGTTGTTAGCCTTTTTTGCAACAAGGACACAGTTTTAGCTCATATTCAGCTTATTGTTCAGTGACCCCTAGGTCATTTTTTGGAGAGCTGCTGCATAGCCAGTTGGTCCCAAGCCTGTACTGGTATATGGGATTGTTCTGTCCTAAGTGCAGGACTTTGCACTTCTCTTTATTGAACCTCATGAGATTTCCTGCCCCTATCCCCAAGCAGACTATTCCTAGCAAACTCCCCTGTAAGATGGCTTGTTTGCTGCTCCTTCTTTCCAAAAGGTGAGAGAGTTTCCAGGGAAACTCCCTAGTGAACTCCAGCTAGCTCTGGACTCTAGCTAAACAAGGGTCTTAAGTAATGGTCTAATTGCTGAGTGTTAGCTACTTACACTAACTATACAAAGGGTAGTTATTCTTAATTAAAGAAAGGACTTACCTTAAAGGCTCCCCTTCAAAGAACTGACTTGCAGACTTCTTACAAACTGCCCTGTTAGCTGCCCCTTTTCACTCACTCAGGGTGCACTAAAATCTAGCTTTAGGTATCTCCCTCCTCTGAAGATCCAGAACACCAGAAGTACAGACACCTAATTCATATCTACAACAAAGTTCAGTTCAAACTACAGCATCACGTGGCTCCATTCATGCAAGAACACAGGGAGTGGTGATGGTGGTGATGTGCATCTTTTGTACATTATCCTAGTGGTTATAGCACTTGCCCAAGAATTAAAGCCTTAATTATGATCCCTTCAGTATGAACAAACTCAAATTACACCTTCCAGAACAGTCTAGATAAAGACACCATCCATATCTGAATGAGTCAGAGTCATGTAGCTAGAAGGAAATTAAATAAACGGAAGTCTGTCACCATAGCCCAGTGATGAGGAGGCCCCCTTCAGGTTGGGGAGAGTCCTAGACTATTTATGCAATTTATAGTAAACAGTCAAAGGTGGAAAATCGTTGACAGCAGTGCTAGCAGGTGGTCATGCACAAATGAGATGTGGGAATTGTGCATTTCTTAACTTTGCTTTATGCCTTAATTTGGCCTGGTTCCACATATTATACCATTTTAACAGTTTAAAATTTGTTTTAAGCTTTGTTTTTCTTATGCTTGCAGGAATTTTCAATAAATGCATTCATCTGCATGTTTTCATTTGCATGATGCAAAAACTTTTTACAATGTTCTTTGTTTTCTTTGAATTTTGGTTGGGTACATTGTTTGTTTGTTTTTCCCCCCTAAACTAAATGACTTTAGAATATAAAATGTATGAATCATCTCTGCTTTTTGCTTCAGTTTCCTTTGTTCATTTTCTAGCTTTTAATCTGATATAAAATAAGGCCAGCTAAAAAAAAATAACCCATAAAAAATTTGGAGTTCAATATTTGTGCATTTCTACAACACAAGAAATTGGTTTGAACTTCCTGGTTTTTTTCAGAAAGATGGTGACCCTGAAAAGCCACAGCAACCATCTTGCAGCAGTTGGCTCCAATGGTGCCCTACAACCTTTCCATTTTTCGGTCTGGGTGCGTCTCTCATTTGAGTTTGGACACCTCACTGGGCAACAAAATTTGGACCACATAATGTCACGCTGAGCCAGACCCTGCAAGATGATTGCTGTGGCTTTTCAGAATCACCATTTTGGCTTGGCCCAGCAGGAAACTGACAGAAAGATCACACACCCTCAGCCACATGGTATAGAAGAGAAAATGTACAGAATCTCACAGAAATCCAAATCTAGTGTGACAAAGAGGGTGCTGAGGGAAGTATGAGGTTTCAGCCTCTGGTGATGTGGTGCTTTTGTTGCTGACAAGTGTTTCATGGTTGGTGCTTCAAAAGACTGCACACTTTCATATTTTTACCTCTTTGTTTTTAATATTTGTACAATAGAGGTTTAAAAAGTCAAAAAGTGTTTTTTTTCTCCTTTTTTTCCTGCTAGACTGTGCCAAGATGATGACCCTGAAAAGCCTCAGATGCCTGGCTTTGACAGTACCCTCCAACTTGTTTCATTTCTTGGTCTGGGCACACACGTCATTTGAGTTTGAACATTTCATTTTGCAATAAGTTGTGAACCAGCTTGTGTAATGCTAGGCCATGGAGGGGGGATCTGTAAGATGAAAGACAGACAGCTAATCTGAAATGTGTATCCACATGCAGGGCAATGGGGAGGGGCCAGGGTTGCCAGCTATCCATATATTTGCAGACAGTCGTTTTATGAACAGAAAAAAATTTGGAAAGATTTTTGTTTGTTTGTTTGTTTGTCTGTTATGTCTTTTACTTTAAAAATGAAAAAAAAAAATCTGCCCTCCTGCTTGGCTGCCTGCTTGCCTTCCCTCCTTCTGAAAAAAAATAAGTCTGCCAATCCCATCTAGGATAGCCAGGAGTTGATCAAGGGTTGATGAACATAATTGCTGCTTGGGTGGTTACAGTCCATATTCTGTCTGCTTTAATCTGGGTTTTGCAGATTTGGCACCCTAATCACTATGCCATGGTTATCTTTTGCTTTAACCAAACACTCCATCCCTAACCTGAGAACCCTTTCCTGAAGAAAACGTCATTGACACTGCTATGTTTCTTCAGACAGTTTTAATCAGGAAGGATTTTCTTGTGGGGTAGCAAGGGCAATGAGGAGTTTTAGCCAAATATTCCTGAATGCTCTATTAGAAAACAGCCCTTCCCCACTGATACGTTCAGCACATATACTTTTGTCAGCATGACACTTGTAGACAATGCATAATGTATTGCTGTCATTAAAATGTCATTTAAGTCCTACGTTCATTTAAGTCATTTCTTTTTAATACCATGCTTAATGTACAAGTGTGGGAACCTTATGTAATGAAACAACACCTTTTTTGAATGTATGTCATAGATTCTGATAATCTTTTACATGGGGGAGGGGTGGGAGGGAAGACACAGAAGACAGTAAATTCGACCAGCTTTAGCTTGCAGTTTTTGCTAAAACCTCCTGTCAAGGTGGTGCAAGTGAGAGAATCAAAAGAGGATTCAGAGAGGGTTGGCAATTTGCCAGAACATTTGATGTTCACAAATCAGCAAAAGCCTATGGAGCCAGGTATCTTAACTCAGATGCCCTTCATTGCCAGATGGCCTCCTGGCAACATGACTTTCTAGGGCTTCACCACTGGCCCCAGAAAGACATAGAAAAGATTGCCACATGATGGAAGGTGTCAATCTGTGAAGCAGGAGAGACAGTATTAGCTTCTAGGGAAAATCATCAGCTAACACAGCGAGAGAGGAGGAAGAGATGAAACAATGGAATAATGTTGCATGTTGTAGCCTGCGTTACCTACCAGACAGATTCAAACCACTGGACACCAGCTAAGGGAGAGTTAGCTGTGGAAATGGAAAAAGGGAAAATGCCATGGAACAAATGCCCATTTACCCAAAGTACCTCGTCTGCCTATGTCCTTAGATCAACATGGCTACAACCTACACCCCCGAAACATTTATCTCTCTTTCGTTTCGCACCCTGGATCTGGTTGATATGGCACTTGTTATCAAATAGTAGATATTCTGTTTCCCAGTAGATGGCACTCTTTATATTAACTGGCTATGTACATGCACAAACCTAACAGTTATGCATTTGCTGTATTGAAATAGCTTCCTTCTAACAAGGGGTGGGTCAGGATCTGTGTGTAAAGTGTGGGGGGGAAGGGGGGAGCTGAAAAGGGGACCAGGTTAGAGGCTAGTGTAAAATTTGTTATGAGTCTTCTTTTTGCTCAGATGATCAGCACCTTGCTAGTTAATAACCTTTGCATCAGAAAAAAAAAAATAGGGAATATCCATTGGTGGGAGAAGTTCAGGATCTTAATTATGAAACAAAAAAACACACATAAAAGGAGATGGATTACTTTTTCCAGCTGCACAGATTTGTCTCAGTTAGAATGTGAGCTGCACAATTTAAACAATAGACACACAAAAGCCCTGGGAGAGAGCAAGAGCAGCAGAGTGAACAGATCTGGGAAAAAATAATCTTTATTGCTTAGAAAAGAGCAATATAGATGTGAATTCAGATTTTAGATAAATTGTTCACCACAAGGGATGTGTGCCTTAAGATGAATCTACTATTAATGCTTCAGTTATATGCATTGTTGAACTGAATCCCTTTGTTTCTGCTTAACCTGTGAAAATAAGATTGAAATAAAAGTAATCATAATAAAAGAAAAAATTCAATATGTAAATTGTGTATTCATTGTATATCATATAACTCAACATGTAGATTGTGTATTCATTGTATATCATATATATCATAATTTATCATCTATGTTACAGTCGCATGTTCATTTGAATTAAGATTAAGGTTAATCAATCAATTAATCAATGAATTAAGATAAATCAATTCAGAATAAGACTTTACTGTGCTAGTTACTGTAAAAACACAACACAGCACTTAGTACTCATCCTGAAGAGATTTTTATCTGAAAAGGTGAGAGAGAAAAGGATGGGAATATAACCCCAAAAATACAGAAACAGTGACTCCAAGGTCACTCAGCAGGTAAACTGCAGAGTCAAAAACAACTCAGGCCTCTCAAGTTCCAGCACTGCACTCTGTATATCTTACAGAGTAAACCCAAGATGATATCTTTCCCCTTTACTTTGTTATTTGATGTCACTTGCTTTGTCATGGCAAATTTAGGCTCTGATTCTGGAAGTGAAGGAAATTTAATCTAATTTAGAAAGGTCCTCATAACCTGATATGGTTACTGATATGAGTAAAGTAATTCTGCTTATGATGAAGTATTTGCAGGATTGCAGTCTTAGATTAGCAACTCCTCAGTGCTTCTACGTTTGTTATTCTGAACCACTTACAAAATGTTTGAAAGCTCAAAAATAATTACTATGGAAAACAACTGATTAGCTATTGAACAAAATTGTATGAAAATAAAATAAAACAAGATTCTGTTAAAAGTGTTAATAATGCAGGCCTAAAATAAAGCAATTCTCTCATATGGAATAATTCATTCATATTCTAATAACTGTCTCTTAGATTACAAATGCCCAAATTCTGTCATTAAAGTGTCATATCTCCAGAATATTTATTTCAAACCTGTACACCCCAATACAATAATAATAGTAGCAGTAGTACTATTAATGTTTAATTTATATAAGCAATTACATGTGAAGACAAGTACATAAACACATACAACACACTGCATACACATATACACACGTGTGTGTATTTATCAAGTTCAAGTGGTCATGTAATCATAAGTTATATGTAAATCAAAAATAGTATGCATGCAATAGTTGTATATATAATTTATAGATACTAATTGAGTCAAATTATCTTTTCTTTAAACAAACAGTAGAACCACCAGACAAAAAGGTCATTTCTGAAGATCAGATCCTTGCAAGATTTCTTACACTTGGCACCCAAAAAAATCAAGGCATAAAAATAAAAATTAAAGATAACCGATCATTTTAAAACATCTTTAACTAGGACTAGAAACTGCATTGAAATGGTAAAAAACTTCAAATTTATAAACTTAATTTTACCAAAAGAATTAGAACTTTTGTTAATACAATTAAATATCAAGATTTTTCCATTCCAGTGCACTGAAAATCTCATTAAATCTGTTTAAGCACCATTATAGGAACATGAAATTATAAATAATCTGAAAAATATTATAAATAAAATTAGCGTAATTGAAAATCCTGTAATACATTATAATGCAGTCAGGTGTTAAACATGATACAAAATTTATGATTATTTTAAATAAGTAAAAATCTCCCTTGCCTGCTCAAGTAGAATAACAGGACCCTGATTACAACAGGTAAAAATAAGCTGTAAAAAAGGGTGATGAATAGTGAACACTGTAATTCTAATGCATTTCTGGGAAAAGTATTTGGCAAGGGAGGAGTTATTAATGAAAAGAATGTCTCTTAGAGACCATGGGACCATTTTGGCAGAACTATACCAATTCTGCATCACTCTTAAGAGCAGCATTGAAAACTATGTTCTACCCACATGCATCAATCCCAGAAAATAGGTAGTGAAGGTACCCTGAGGGTTTCTCTCCATCCCCTCCTACTCTGGCTGGTATTTTTAAGAACACCATAGACTGAGAGATTGATGACAGCCCCTTGGGTAGCTTCACTTCAACATTTGGCTATAGCCAAGCACCCATCTTGACTGGGGTTGCCAATGTCCCTCCATCCAGGCTCTGACCAATCACCAGATTTGGGATCAAGAAGGAATTGTACCCCATGGTCATAGTGGTGCAGACTGGGTACATCTACACAGGTACTTACTGAGGAGTTGTCTAATTAGCTGTTCAGTAAGAGTCACCGTTTGCATGTGTGGTACTATAGGGCTGGAGTAAACTAATTAACTCTGCTGTAGGATAGTACTGCTCAACATAAGTACTATTCTATGGTGGGTTATTTACTGGCTGGGGCGCAGAGGTGCTACAGTATGGCCCCAGCCAGCCCCTCCACAGCAGGTTGAGCCAGGCAGGAGCAGCCCCAGGCTGGCAGGCTGACCCCTAGGGCCTCTTGCCATCTGGGGCCGTGCTGCCCTGGCTTAATGTGCTGTGGTCCCGGACATATGTGTAACACTGTGCTGGGGAGAATTAAACTCTGGTGCAAACTGTGATGGAGTTTATTGGGTCACATTAATATTCATGTGTAGACATGTCCACTGTGGAGGTTTTTGCTTTCCTTTGTAAAGGAAGGCATTGTTCTCTTTGGATCTCTCAAGTGCATTTTAACAACCCTTGTAGCAGCAAGACACTGACAGCCCTCATCACCTGTTTTACCTGTGGCAGGTTAGGGTGCTCCTGATGTCTTTGGGTAATATGCCTTGAAGTTGTACAGTAGGGTTTACTGTATTTTCAGAAACAGGTTAGATAAGGACTTTTATGGGATGGTTTGGATAGGGATATCTGACATCTGGTCCTTTCCAGCCCTATTTTTTCTATGATTTTATGATTTCTGGGTTTGATAGATGGGAAGCAGGAGTGAATATGTGGGACACTCTTCTGGGCAGCACTTTTAGTTGTGCAGTGGAAGTAGTATAGACATATTTCATTTATTTTGGTGGGGCTACTCTTGTAATGATACTCTTGCTATAACCACTGCGTAACATGGAATCTACTTACATTCTTGTAGCAAGGTTTTAGTAAATTAGACAATAATTAAACATTATACATCATAATGTTACTGTTTCACTTGTATATTAAGATGATATATTTAAAAATGTGGGCATCAAAAGCACCTCAAATATATTTACCATAATGCTGCAATATATAGGTAATTCAAAAAACTATAGCACAAAGTAAAAAAAAAAAACAGAATACTAATTTAGTTTTCTACTCTGTGTTTTAAACACAAACACACAGGAGTGTATTAATGGTAATTAGTTATAATCTGTTCCTAATTGCTAGACCAGGCATTTGGAACTTCTGTGGTTGCTCAGGAGTTATTCCTCATGTCGAACCACTTAGCAGAAACAGAGACCCTCAATAAGCAACATTTCTATCTCATTTATCAGGGTCTTCAGTAGTCTTTGAACACAATCCTATTGCACAGGGTCAATAACCACTAGTTCTCTACAATGTTGGATACAGCTGTCCTGGCTGTCTGCCATCAAAGAGTCATTGTGTAGGGCTGTATCAACCCCTTCCCAAATATTTGAGCTCTGTGTTCAGCAAAACTGTATTTTAGATGGGGCACTTGTTAGAAGAAAACAGGATTTGGGTCAAAATAACCCCACATCCATCCCTTCTATTACATCCAAGACTGAACTAAAGTTTCTGGCAGAACAAAAGTACATTTCTGCAGTGCTGAATAATCTAGATTTATGAACAGACTTAGGTTCCCTTCCTACTAACATAGTGGATGTGAGTCACTTAAACGAAAGCAAACTGCTTTGTCTGTACTAAAGACAACCCATAGATACAGCAGCATTTGCATTTTTTCTAATGAAATCAGTTTGGCAGCATTCCTTGTAGAAGACAGCTGTCCCTGCCAGCATATTAAAAGTCAAAATAGAATACATAAAACTAATTGATAAAAAGGCAGCATCCTTTAAAAATGGTTCATCCATCAGGATTTTCTTTTAAACTGGATGATTTGGATGGGTAAGTATGACTGGTTCCTTTGGCAACACTTTCATAGCCGCACGAAACAATTTAAAAAAATCACAAATAAAATGAAAATTGCTTGCTGTCTGAGTACTGCTCCCCTTCCCTTATGCCATTTCTGACAACCAAAATTGAAAACATGCCGTGCCTCCTCTGCATCTGATGTGCAATAGATACTATGTCAGATGCAGGGCAGCTGTGACAGGTTATGCAATCATTGTGAGGAGAATGAGAGGGTACAGAAGCAGCTGTAACTGGTACACTTGTCAGTTGTCTGTAATGCAGAACAAACTGTGTAAACCAGTGCTATAGATTGCTCTTCTGACCTCTATTGTACTAGACAGTCTAAGAACTTCTGATCCACACAGTTTACATGCTATCTGTGTAGAATGGCAATTGCTCAGCTGTACTGAACCTTATTTCCTAATTGTGCCAAGAGGATGCCAGAGGCTTTATCTGCCTGTGTTTCATCTCAAATTATACCAATGATTGAGCCCCACAAAATGATGAAAAAAAACAGTGCAAAGAAAGACAAGACAAAGATACTAAGTGCTATATTCTGACCTATGTATTATTATATAGATGAGTGAGTGCTGAGGAGTACACGTGATACAGAGTGCTACACCTCTATGTATCAGCAAAAAATCCTGGCACAGGTCTTTCTTCAGCACTACAAGTAGTGCATTTCTGGCTTGTTGTGTTAGCCAGAAGAAGATCTGTGCAGAATCATGGCCCATACCCCTTTTACTTTTTCCTACAGAAGAGAAAGTAGCCAAGAAAGGCTTTAGTACTCATAGATTTCATAGACATTAGGGCTGGAAGGGACCTTGGAAAATCATCGAGTCCAGCCCCCTGCCCAAAGGGCAGGAAGTCAGCTGGGGTCATAGGATCCCAGCAAGATAAGCATCCAGTTTGCTCTTGAAGGTGTTCAATGTAGGCGTTTGAACCACCTCCGGTGGCAGGCTTTTCCAGACCTTGGGGGCTCGGACAATAAAGAAATTCTTCCTTATGTCCAGCCTGAAACGGTCTTGTAGTAGTTTATGACCGTTTGACCTAGTCATCATCCCTTGGGGCGCGCTGGTGAACAAACGTTCCCCCAGATACTGGTGGTCACCCCTGATAAACTTATAGGTGGCCATCAGATCACCCCTGAGCCTGCGCTTTTTCAGGCTAAAGAGCCCCATGGCTCTCAGCCTGTCATCGTAGGGTCTGCTTCCCTCACCTCTGATCATGCGCGTGGCTCTTCTCTGGACTCTCTCAAGCTTCTCCACATCCTTTTTGAATTGTGGAGCCCAAAACTGGATGCAGTACTCCAGCTACGGCCTCACCAAGGCCGAGTACAAGGGGAGAATGACGTCCCGGGATTTGCTTCTAGATTTGTACTAGTCAAGCAGTTTTAAGTTGTCCTTTGAATTAAGACTGTTTGGCTTTTTTGCCTTGTTTTGTTTCTTCTCAAAGGCTGTGGAACACCAATAATAATATCTATTGTTCGTATCAGGTTTGGCAGTAGTAGTGGTGGTGATATCCAACTTTTCGGGTGCATTAAAACACCGAACAGAGTTCTATTTAAACAGAGTTCTATTTAACCTAGAAATGAGTAAAGTGCAGGTTGTGACCAACTCTGAGTCACCTAACTAAAATGAAGGAGTTATTCTATTTTCCCTTTTGGGTGCATAAGGAATATGGAATAGGAATATGTATAGAACTGCTATCCTATAATGAGAGCAGTTACACATAGAAAGGAGGTAATAGATCCTCTATGCTATTTAGGTAATGGGGTTGGCTGCAAGTTGCACTTTGGTTATTCATTAGTTTAAATTGTTATTATGTCAAATAGCAGCATTATTTCTTTTCTTAGTTGTCTACATGGAATTTTTGGCACTTGAATACCCAAAGGAATTTTATTCCTGGATATGTAGTCCCGTATGTATAGATGACTACTTACATGTGTACACTGGAAGGATGACAGGAGAAAAAGAGAGAGAGAAACTTATCTTTTCCCCAAAAAGTCATGAAGCTAGGGCACTTGGCTGAGAAGCAGGGGACCTTGGTTCTAGTTCCCCCTTGTCCAGAGGAGGTTTGACCTTGGGTTTATTCTGATTTTCTAGCCCAATGCTTTTACTACTACATCACAAGTTAGCTAATATTCAGGATCTTCCCTTCTTCTCCTTTAGAAGCTGATCCACTAATATAGTCACTGGCACCAACAAACAGAGGGGACTGCAACAGGGAGGAACTTCTGCCTCTCTGAACGTGTCTAAGCACATCTAAATTTAACATACATTAGCTTAATGCACTTTAAATGGGTTTAGGCAGCCATCTACATGTGCAGCTGTTAAAGCACATTAACCCTATGTGTGGACTAACTTGGGACTAAATTTAGTCCTAAGTCAGTCCACACACACAGCATTAATGCACTTTAAAGCATCTACATGTTCATTAATGTGCTTTAACTATTCATGCCTAAATTAGACACCTGTATTTGCAGGTATCAAATTTGGGCACAAACAGCTTAAATTCACAATTTTTAAGCACATTAAGGGTGCACACATGTAGACAAGTGCCCTAATGAGCCTTAAATTTAGGCTAATGCACCTTAAAATGTCTCTTGTAGATGCACCCACTAAGAACAAGGGCCCAAGCTAGAAGTCAAGATCCCGAGACTTTTAGATCCACAGCCATGTCATTAAACCACATACTCTCTGACTTACTTCTTTCCCATCCTCATGTGTCTCCCATAAACCTCCATTTTGTGACTTCCCAGGAGGAAAGCTTCAAAAGGAGTGCTGAAGAAGAAAACAGGTAATGCCTGATTTCTGACCTGATGATTAGAGTGCTGTGCTGGGAAGACAGAGAGACCCAGCTTCAACTCCCTTCCCTGAGCTGAGTGGGGACCTAGAACTCAGATCTCCTAGCCTCCCAAGTGAATGCCTTAGCTGTTCAGCTATTGGGTGAAAAAAAATCAGGAGAACCCTTTCCTACCCCACCAAATTCCAGAGTCTAAATCTAGTAGTCGTTGCTTTTGGTCATCTAAGGCTGCTAAGCATTGACAAGGGGTACACATGTGACATATGCATTTACCTGGCTGCTACTGCACATACAGTTATATATAGTCATCCACACATGCTGGGCTACATGTCCAGTAACAGAATTACTCTGATCATGTAAGCGCCAGAAATGTCATGTATACAACCAAAGAATAAACATTTAAACAACCAGTGTCTAAGGATGAGAATGCCACTCTATGTGGATCCAAAGATGGTTTAACCATCTAGGTGCAAGAAAGATAGCATTAGATTTAAGAAATTTATTCTTTAAATGTGGATATTTCAGGTCCATAGTCCAGTAGTGACAGTCAGTATGATACTTTGACATCCAAAATAGAGGTGGTTTTCTAGCAGAGCTGAAAGCATGTGGTATGTTGGCCAGTCTTCATCCTGTATGGGCAATAAATGGGTTATAGTCAAAGATCCACCTAAGACCAGATGCTCATTCGACTAGTGCAGCTGATGTCCATGCAAGGGAATGATGTGTAAGACACCATAGGCAGCTGTCTTGATTCCAAAGTCCAAAGAAATAGGTAATCTTTTACAGCTTGGTTGACTGGAGGAAGCTTTCATCATGAGACTAGGGCAGAGGCAGACAAAGTCCAGCCCACAGGCTGGATCTGGCCAGCAGTGGACTCCATTTCCCAGCAGCCCCTGTCCAGAGCGTGAAGGCTGCAGATTGTGGCCCTTTCCTGGCCCCAGACCAAGCTGCACCCACTGCAAGATTCCAGTGGCTCCAGAGCAGTTCCCTGCCCTCCCCTACTGTGCGCCGTGCAGCACGGCTGGGGCCAGTCTCTATGGCAACCCCAGCCTTGTTCTATCACAGCACAGCCATGGCTGGGGTCTCCATAGAGACCAGCCCCAGCCATGAGTGCAGAGGCTTCTGGGAAATGGAGTCTGACTGCTGGCCAGATCTACCATTTTGCCCACCCTTGGACTAGAGTGAGGTTCTCATTCATAGATTCATAGATGCAGGGTTGGAAGGGACCTTGTAGATCTTCTAGTCTGATCCCCTGCCATGGGCAGGAGAGAAAACTGGTCTCAAATGACCCCAGCCAGGTAAACATTGAGCCTCCTCTTAAAGACCGCCAGGGTAGGAGCCATCACCACTTCCCTTGGGAGTTGTTTTAAGACCTTAGCCAGCCTGACTGTGAAGTAGTGCCTTCTAATGTCTAGTCTAACCTACTCTCTAGCAACTTATGGCTGTTATTCCTTGTTATCCTGGGAGGCGCTAGGGGGAACAAGGTCTCTCCCAATCCCCGCTGGTCCCCCCTAGTAGTTTATAGATAGCCACCAGGACCCGCCTCAGCCTTCTCTTGTGAAGGCTGAACAGGTTAAGGTCCCGTAGCCTCTCCTCATAGGGTCTTCTCTGCTATCCCTGGATCATGTGAGTGGCCTTCCTTTGGACCCTCTCACCACATCCTTCCTGAACTGCTGCGCCCAGAACTGGATGCAGTACTCCAGCTGCGGCCTGACCAGTGTCGCATAGAAAGGGAGGATCACCTCCTTGGCCCTGCTTGTGATGCATCTGTGGATTCAGACCTCTACAGCTATTGTAGAACACCCCTGGAAAAAAAGGGCAATATCCCCAGAAGACCATTAAGAAACTAAGGATCCTGCTACTTCTTGAGGCTTTTAGAATATTTCAGAATTGTGCACCCTGATCAGAGTTTCTTAACATTTTTAGACTCAAGGCACCCCTTAGAAAATGCCAACTTTTAGCTTTCACTTGTTTTTTCATTACAGAAAAATAATAATCCTTCTATTGCAAAGGACTGAGAAAGACCACAACGGGGAAACATGTTTTTTTATTCCTATTTGAAATCTTTGGGTTTCTTATGAACTATGTTTAAACAGCTACCTAACCATGCTAATAATGAGCAGCAACCCATGTCAATCTTAAAAAGATGTCAGGGGTCCCTAGAGTGCTGTGGAACCCTACTTGAGAATTACTGATCCAAGCATTAGCTACAGGGTCTCAGAGTAATTTTTTAGCCTGTTTCTGTGTGTAAATTAATCTTTAAAATCAAGCAGTGTCATTGGTATGTGTAGTGGTCGTGTTTACGATGCCACCTTGTACCCCTATATAATCACCTAATGGAACATCTGTGTCCCGACTTTCCCACCTGCCACATCTTGTATGTTATAATTATATTCAGAAATTTTGATGTCACTAGTCAGGAGGGTTTCTGTCTTATCTTTTTTCTGGTCAATCCTTCATTCTAATTATGTTTCTATTAGGAGTTCACGGTCACTATGGGTAAATTAACTCACTCACTTCTCCGGATATTTGCACGTGCTTGAAGATATAGATAATTACAGTTGGATTCAGATCAAAACTTGTATTTATTTTTTATCTTTTATCACTCTGTACAATTTTTCTTTACTTTCAGGCAGAAATGGTCTTTCGCATTCTTTTTTTTTTTTTCTTTACCCTTACCTCTAATATCAACTCTGGTAACTCTACTTATATAAAGTCCTTATGCAATAACTATCAACTAGGCTAAGCAGAACCTAATATTAATGAGCATAGTCTCCTTCTATCTTGTCGGTCCATTTTTCTATTTTTCGTTGTGGGCTTCTATCTTCAAAACCTGCTATTCACACTCTCTTCGTCAGGATGATAAATGGGTCTATCTTTTACCTTGGGCTCTACTGATGTCTTGAATTCTCTTGGTGTACAATCAGGCACCATCTCCCAGGCTAAAAAATTAGTTTAAACTTTTTTTCTTTTTTTTTCTTTTTTGCAGGTCCACAGCGTCCGATACGTCCCATGGTTTATCTCCCCAGGGATCCACTTCTCACCCTCAGAGCTCCATTTTCCCCTGGCACTGCATGGAGTCTTAAGGTATGCTTTTGATCCTTTGGGGATTCTCTTTCTTCCTCTTTTTTTCACTTTTTGTCGGCTCCTTTTCTCACTGAAGCACCCAGTTCTTCTCTTCACTCTGATCTTGGAGCTTCTATCCTAATATAGTATTGGCTCTGAAAGTGGCATTTGCTGAGTTTTTTCACTGTGTCCATGCTCGTTCTTTCACAGTATGGGAAGGAACTATTGCATACATGTAGCACTGTTCAGACATACAAGTTTTTTTCATACAGATAAGACAGAATATAAGACATCTGTCTCATTGTAATTGGAATAAACTTCCTCCAAACTGTACTTCAAATAGCACCTGATCCTACTTCCATTCAAGCTGTAAGAAAAGCTCCCATTGATTTAAATGGTGAATGTTCAAGCTCACATTTCCATTGTTCTATTATTCTGAAAAATTCAATAAACAAAAAGACTAGGACAGAAAGAATGTTAAAAATATGTGAATTTTACAGTGTACTGTATAAATGCCAGAATTAAATTGTTCCTAAATGTTGCATAATACATTTATTATACTGATCAAGATATATATCTTGTTTTATGTAGCTTTCAGTCTTTGCAAATGACTGCTGTCTGAGCTTAGTCAAATATTCAGATACGCCTACCAATATCTAGTGCCACAAAATTTGACATGCATTTAGTTGTCTAAATGCAATTCAGCTTTCCTTTTAATTCACATGCACATTAGTCTTAGTCCACCCCCTTCAGTTGATCAGTTAGTATAAATTGGGAAGGAAATTGTATTTTAATATATCTTCCCACTAGATTTGTTATAACACCAGCAGTGAGACAGAAGCCATTAGATGACATTGGAAAGGTTGGCACTGGGGAAAATATTACTGAATTGCAATTTTTTTTCCAAGGAATATAAACTAAAGTGGGTGGAGGAGGGGAATAAAAAAGACAAAAAACCCAGCAATTCAATACTGTATAAAATGTAAGACAAAGTGAAGGGGAATAATAGGAATTATTCTATAGCTGTACCTCCTCCTCCTCCGCTAAATCACGCAGCAAAATATTTTTGATCTTGTTTTTATTAAAATCAAATACATCAGAATTGGCATTATTAAAATGAATGTTTACATCCACACTCACCATTAGTGTAAAAATGATGGGAAATAATATACATTAGACTATGTGACAAATATAAAGAAATCTAAAAATGAGTATAAGTTATATTGCTAGGAAACATATTTAGAAAAAAAAATCAGTATAATAGATTGAGTTAACAATAGAGAATCAGCCTATATGCTGAGTTTGTTTTCTGCATTACTTAAAGTCAGGCTCCTGTGACTCACTGATTTATTATTCTCTGAAATACAAAATATAGAAAAATAAAAGAGGAAGGAAGGATATAATACAATATTTGCTCATTGTACATATAGTATATTTATTTCTCCATAGTCCTAGCTGATGTAGCTTTATGACACCCAACTGTACATCTCTATGCCCAAGCTACACTCTGTATTCAGTAAATATGAGACATTAGCAAAGAACGTAATGCCATAGAAGAAATAGTGAAAAAAATCACTTTAACCTTATTAGCAATCCCTTATTAGCAGGAATCCTGGTTTTCTCTTATAAAATAAAATAAAATACCCAATTTTTGGATTAAAAGAAGTTACCTAAAGTCCACATTTTCCCATGATTAAATGTCACACGTGTGTGTGTGTGTGTGTGTATAGTGATGTTTCATTTTGATCACAGAAAACACATGTATTTGGGGTTACTTTTATTAATCTGACATGTTTTGTTTTGAGATACGTATAAAATGTATATATACATACACAAATCTTTATGAAATTTCTTCGTAATCACAGAAAAATGCATATTTTTTGTTCCTTTTTTAAATCCAAAAATTGGGGGTTGCTATTTTCATCCAAGAAAAACCAGGATCCCTGCTTATTAGCATCTGCTGGCATGGATCCCTGTACTGTTTGATGTCCTATTGGAGACTATCATAAGAAATGTGCTTGGAGGCAGAGGTTAATTTCAGCAGTAAATATATTAATAGATATTTTCAGTTAATTTAGGATGCCTAAGCTTAGCAAAACAATTGAGAGAAGCCATTCATCTATCTATAAATAACCAAAACTCATATTCATCCAGATCTAAGGTATATCCTTATTACATTTTTTGATCTAGAAGAATAGAGAAACAACAACAAAATGACACCTGTTTATATTATTTCCAAGAGCAAAATGAATATTGCACAGCTGTGCAGTTACTGATGACTGACTTGTCTGGAAATTTTGTTTTGTTTTGATGTCTGAGAAGTCTGTTTCTGCATGCATAACCTCAATAATGATAAAAATCAAAGTGAGAAAAGCTTCTAAACTTCTGCCCTGCATTAAACATTTGAACCTGATAAACTGTTCCTTTTAGAAGAGAGTAGAATTCAGGCCAACTCTCAGGAGTTGCACTGTTAGACAGGAGGGTGTGACACATTTGCACATACAAAAACACACAAATCAGTAAGGTACACACACACACACACACTGCCAGCTGAGGCACATACACATCCAAACCAGCCTAGGCACATGCATACCTATCATCAATTTAAGCACATACACTATACCCCCCAAAAGTTAGACACAGCTAACTAATTCATATACCCTGCACACAATGCCATATATATATACACACACACTCACTAGTTCACACACATATAACCCACCTACACATACACACAGGTTAGTTCCTAACTTGGATGGTACAGTGTGTATGTGTGTGCTTGGGTACCTGGGATACTTGGGGGAAGGTTCAGGTGAGAGAGAGAGAGAGAGTTAAAGTGTAGGGAGTGAAAGTTGCCAGAACCAGGATTAGAACTGGTGGACTACAGATAAACTGGCTGAGGAACTGAGGCTTGGATTTACTTAAGGTAGACTGGGGCTGAAAACCAAAGCAGACAGCTGAGATTCTGGGGGGAGGGGGCAGATAAGTGGTTGGAAGGAGGGGACATCCAGGAAAGAAACTGAGGCAGAAACCTGGCTGCTCAGGAGAAAAGAAAAAGGCAGTGGGGGATAAGATAGTAGCAAAGAAACAGGGGGTTTGGAGGCAGAGAGGAACTCAGGACAGGTGTTGGAGGTGGCAGAGAGTCAGAAGCAGGAGAGGGAGAAATGAGACAGAAGTTAGAGGGGTAAGGAGCAGGGCCCAATTTTAAAAAACCATAGCAAAATAAAACCCAACTTAGGGGTCTAAATAACAGTTTTATTAAACAGACAACACACTACACAGTCCCATGAACTTATTGGTTCGCACACACACACACACACACACACACACACACACACACACAAGCACTCACAATGGCAGCAGGAGAAAGAGACTCAGTGGAAGGGTTGGAGTCCAGGTAGGGAAGAGAAGCAGAGTCCAAGTCCTTGGTTGAAAAGTGGGTGGGGGTGCTGGAAATGGGTTCTTCTCCAGTAGGGGTTGTCCAGAGTGGGGTTGCCATCAAGGCCTCTGGGTGGATAAGTGGTGTGGCATGGTGCTGGTCCAAATGGAGAGGGCGTCCCAAGGAGTCAGTCTTCACTACTCCTTTTATGGGGCAGACTGCCTCTAATCTCCTATGGGGAAGGCCTGTCCAGGCAAGGTCAGTCCTGTTCCAGAGGGCTCCAGGTGTTCTTACTGAGCATGTGCAGCCTTGGAACAATGGTGGGTTGCCTCATCTTTTGTTTCTTGAATGCTGAGGGTGGTTCCAAGGGCTGGGTTGTTGCTCCAGGTATTGGTGTTGATGGTTCGGTCATTTAGAGGGAGCTATTTTTAGACCTGCTGCCATTGTCTCTCAAGCACCCTCATATATCCTCATTCATTCAGAAACCAAGTTACATAGGTGGGGTAGGTGTGGGTCATGGGTTACACAACTGGGCCTGGGGACAGGATGGAAACTTGACAAACAAAATGGAAACTTGACATGACTTATGCTAACTTACATATGTAGACCTAAATCATATAGTACCAGTAAAACAGTAATATGGAACAGTAAAAATCAATATAAACATAATAATTATACAATATAAAGAAGAAGAAAAAACAAAACATATACAACTTGCTACCAAAATAAAATGCTGAAGCTTATCCTATGTCTTGGCTCACTTATACTTATCTATAGGGAATAAAGAGGGAAAGAAAAAGTCAGAAATGGTTGTGGAAGGGGAGGGAATGCATTTTAAAAGAAAAAAAGAAAAACTGGGGGTTTTGCTACAATGGGAGTGGTTCATTGGTTTACTATAATTTTAATTTTACTGTTTGATTTGAGAATTTCAGGGCACATCTACACAAGACAGTAAATGTGTAGTAGACTAATTCTACTGTGCTTTAGCATGTTACAGCAGATGTTGTGCTAATGCACAGTAGAATTAGTGCACTGTGCCACTAGAAGACCACGCACAAGTACTACTGTGCAGTAGTGCTGGCTACTGTGCATTGAGTTAGTACCTGGTATTACTGTTATTCAGTAACAATGGTGCATTAATGCACATGTAGACATGCAGTCAGTCACAGTTTTAATTTATATTTTACATATTGACACAACTCCTCAATGAGCTTGATTTGATGGGGCTTCATTTAGAACCTCAATAAATAATAAATCATCCATAATAATACACAGAACAGTTGTTGTAATATAACACCTTATTTTGCATTTTAGGAACTGTTTTACAGACATTGCCAGAAATCATTAATTTGTTCTTAGGAGGGGGTGGGATTGGGGGAGGAAACTTCAGTGAAAAAAATGACTCCCTGGATGGTCTTAAGGTTCCAACACTTGCTATCAGAGTCACTCTAAGTATCACTAATTTTGAAGTGTTGAAGATTCCCTGAATTAAATTATAATTGAGATTTCTCAGCCAGACCTCCTGGCTGAGAAGTATTAAAGTTTTAACAGTATGAAACCACAGACAATGGTTCCTGTGACTTATTTATTCATGGTTCCATTAACCATTTATAGAGAAATGTGGACTGTGTCTAAAATAAAACATCTTGTTGCCCTTTGACTGATACCAGTGTTGCCCCTCTGCTATTAAATAGTAAAAGATACAGGTCCTACAGTGAGGAAGAAATCACAGGGTATCTATACATGTGCTCCAGAGTTGCAGGGGGAGGTCACTTTAATTAAAGTGTCTCTGAGAGCCATTCTAATTAAACTACCTGCAGCATCACATGTATTTAGCACCCTGTGGTTCAAAATGGAAACGAGGGCAATTTAACTAAAGATAGTTTGATGAGCTTTAGTTAAAGGTCCCCCAACACCATTTTGAAATGCAGGGAAGCTGAATACATGTGATGTAGAGGCTGCTGGAGTGCGCTAATTAGCCTGCTCCAGCAGGCTCACAGAAGACTTGATTAATCAAGTCTGCTCTGACACATATTAATTAGCATGCTTTGGAACAGAGGTCCATCATGTGTATAGGTGCTGACAAGGTCTAAATATACTTTAAGTCAGTAGTCCCTAAACATCACTAGTCTTTAGATAACAATACTGAACAACAAATGCAGTGTAGTGAGCAACATCATACCTTGATCTCCTTAATTTTCTGTGGCTACAAACAACATTGGATAGTCTTGTAGGAAACATGTTGCCCTAGCTACCTTACTTTTAAGTGCATGGACGTCAAGGCAGGACCTAGATCTTGTATAAGTGGCTAGGCTCACTAAGGAGAGGTAGGCACCTCAAAATTAGGTCCAGAAAAGCTAGCAACTTGACCAAGGAGGCAATGAAAGTCAGCATACTGTGTGTACCAAAAGCCAATCAATAGGAAGCTGAACAAACACCACAAATCCATTGCCCAGATGCCTCATTCTAGGCTGAACAAAAATGTATCTAACTGTTTGGTCACAACTTTTCTCTGAATATTAAGCTTTCAGAAGAGGAGTAGGAGGTTATTTTTCACTTTTATACAACAGCCTAATGGTTAAAGAAATCACCTAAGAAGTAAGAGACCTTAGTTTAATCCCCTAACTCTGTCCTGTGGATTTTTTACACTAGATAAACAGTAGGGCTTTGTGAAATTTCACTGGCTGTTTCATTTTGAGGCTGTTTTGACTCATTACAAGCTCAAAACAGTGAAATTGAAATGAAATGGAGGGCTTTGAAACAGCCTCAAAATTAAACAAGGACAGTCAAAACATTTTCAAAGTTTTGAAATGTTTTGAGTTTTGCAGCTCAAGCTTGGCTTGCCTACAGGGAAACAAAGAAAGGAGAGGGATGGGGAAGAGGGAGGAAGAGAGGGGAAGGACTGCTCTCATATTGACTGTGTAGCTGGTCAGTGACTGTGATCTTTCCCTGAGGTCCCTTTCAATCCCAGTGCTCTTGGGGAGGGATGGAAAAACAAAATCAAAGGCAGTATTGTTTGAATTGGCCTGCTTTCTGCCTTGGGTCTGACAGTTACTAAGCTATCTTCCCACAGCTCAGGAGCATTTGACAACTACTAGCACTGATTTGAATGATTTCCTACTTGCTAGCCTAGCAAGTGGGATTTCACAATAACATTTTCTTTCTCCTAGACCCTTTTATTTTATTATTATCCTCATTGATTTATTCTGTTCAATGTTATAATTATATTGGATATTACACTAAAGAATTAATATAGGAAGGGAGATATTTATATATTTTATTTCTATACTTTTATACCTTGCAGCAAATTACATACACATTATAGAATTTAAAAAAAGAAGGGAGATACATTTATACCTTGTGGCATAAACTACACACCTTATAGAATTTATATAGGAATGCAGATACATTTACATATTTGTATAAAAACAAAACACTATGAAACACACCATGAATTGTGGTGAAAAGGCAGCTAGCAAGCCTTTGGGGGGGTGGAAGAGGGGGTACAGAGAAAGGTGCAAGTTCCCCCCTGCCCCCAAACTGAGACACAGCCTCTTTCCTACAACTAGCAAGGATGAGGCTTCCATAAGCAGCAAGGAGAGGGGAGCAGTACCAGTGTCACTGCCTGTACCTAATACTGCATCCCCATCCAAGGACACCAGCCATAACCCTCCCCACCCTTCCCACCACCACCACCATGAACACAAGCAGCACCACCACCAGCACCAACATGACAGTCTCCTCCACCCCCATTTCTCTTCCCATGCTGAGCCTTCCAGTGCTAGAGAAAGAGCTGGATCTTGATCTGAGTGTCATAGAAAGGGAAATTCTGGGGAAGAAGTGGGAATCAACTCTGTATGTACTCCACACGTCTCAAGTTTCCCCAAGAGCCAGGTCTTCTTCCCCAGAAGGCACTTCAGAGGAGGCTGAGGTAGAGGTTGTGGAGGCAAGCAGCTCAGTTGAGTCTGCTCCTCCTGTTGCTGTGCCTCTGCCTGCTGAGGAGGGGAAATTGCAGCATCCACACATTCACCCACACCCGGTGAAACTCTGCCATATATATATATGAATATATCTCCTCCGGTGGGCTTTAAACAAGGCTCGTCGGGGGGAGGGGAAGACGAGGGTGGGGGAAGCTGTGGACCACCAAACCATGTGGCACCCACAAGGACAGTCCAGCCTGAAGAAGAAGAACATCGGGAACCTGTAATCCATGGGGCGGCCAGCAGTACACTACAGGTAAGCAATGAGCAGGTAAGCAATAAGGAGCCCTTTGGGCATCAGAGCTGGGGGGCAACAAAGACGCCAGTCACAGGGCTCAAGTGCCTATACACTAATGCTATGAGCATGGGGAGCAAGCAGGATGAACGAGCACTCCTGCTTGCAGAAAACACCTACGACTTAGTAGGGTTAACAGAAACCTGGTGGGATACTTCCCACGACTGGGCGGTACACATTGAGGGTTATAAGCTGTACAGAAAGGATAGAGTGGGAAAGAGAGGGGGAGGGG
>NW_005841926.1:2402986-2404083 GCF_000455745.1 Alligator sinensis
TCAAGCTTCTCCACATCCTTTTTGAATTGTGGAGCCCAAAACTGGATGCAGTACTCCAGCTGCGGCCTCACTAAGGCCGAGTACAGGGGGAGAATTTCGTCCCGGGATTTGCTTGAGAAGCATCTATGGATGCAAGCCAGCATTTTGGTCGCTTTACTAGCCGCAGCATCGCACTGCAGGCTCATGTTTATCTTGTGGTCAATGATGACCCCAAGTCTCTTTCTTCCTTAGTGCTAGCCAACATAGCACTGCCGAGCCTATGAGGATGCTGCGGGTTTTTCTTCCCAAGGTGGAGAACCTTGCATTTATCAGTGTTAACCTTGCATTTATCAGCATTTCAATGATTTTGGATTTCAATGAACTCAGGCGTTTGGTCAAGGACGCACTGCAGAGTAAGAGTTTTATAGAGATGGGAGCCCAGGAAGGGTGGCTGTGCCTTAAGGAAATGATCCTTCGGGCACAGAGGGAGACGATCCTGATGTGGGGAAAAAGGGGGAAAGGGGCGAAGAGGCTTCCTTGGCTGACCAGAGAAATCCAGAGCAGCCTACGGGCTTAAAGTGGGGCATGTAAAAAGTGGAAACGGGGAGAGATTACACGCTTGCAGGGAGGCAGTTAGACAGGCCAAAGCTACCATGGAGCTGAGGATGGCATCCCAAGTTAAGGATAACAAAAAAATGTTTTTTTATATATATAGGGAGTAAAAGGAAGGCCCAGGGTGGAATAGGACCTCTACTAAATGGGCATAAGCAATTGGTGATGGACAGGAGGGACAAGGCTGAACTCCTCAATGAGTTCTTAGCCTTAGTGTTCCTAAGTGAGGGGCAAGACAGGGCTCTTACTGGGATTGTAGAGAGTCAGCAGCAGGGTGCCAGACTACCAGGCGTAGACCCTGAGATGGTGCAGAGGCACTTGGAGGAACTGGATGCGTTTAAGTCGGCAGGCCCAGATGAGCTCCATCCGAGGGTACTGAAGGCACTGACTGATGTCATTGCACAGCCACTGGTGGGAATATTTGAACACTCATGGAGCATGGGCCAGGTCCCAAATGACTGGAAAAGGGCCAGTGTGGTCCCCATTTTCAAGAAGGGGAGGAAGGA
>NW_005841926.1:2405534-2406899 GCF_000455745.1 Alligator sinensis
CACCAGAGGAGAAGGCAGACCTCTTTAACAAATTCTTCACCTCCGTTTTCTTGTGCAGGGACCAGGACTCCCCCACTGTGTTTCAAGATGGACTCGAGGGGAACACCTGTAGACCTAAGGTTGAGGAGGACCGGGTTAGAGTGCTTCTGGAGGGGCTGGATGTGTTCAGGTCAGCAGGTCCAGATGCTCTCCACCCCAGGGTGTTGAGGGAGCTAGCAGGGGTTATTGCAGGGCCCTTGGCATGGCTTTATGAGCACTCGTGGTGCTTGGGACAGGTGCCAGATGATTGGAAGATAGCCAATGTGGTCCGCACTTCAAGAAAGGGAGGAGGGAGGACCCTGGCAACTATAGGCCCGTCAGTCTTACCTCAATCCTGGGGAAACTCTTTGAGAAGATCATCAAGGAGCACATCTGTGATCGGATGGCATCGGGGATGATGCTTAAGGGCAACCAGCACGATTTCATTATGTGCAATTCATGTCAGACCAACCTGATTGTCTTTTATGATCAGGTCACAAAAGCTTTGGATGCAGGTGTTGCCGTGGATGTAGTTTTTCTGGACTTCAGCAAGGCCTTTGACACTGTTGACCACCCCATCCTCATTAAAAAAACTAGATGACTGTGGCATTGATGCCTACACAGTCAGGTGGATTCCTAATTGGCTGAAGGTCATACTCAGAGGGTGGTGGTGGACGGGTCATATTCAACCTGGGCGGAAGTGGGCAGCGGAGTCCCCCAGGGCTCGGTCCTCGGGCCTGCACTGTTCAATTTCTTTATCAGCGATTTGGACGACAGGGTGAAAAGCAACCTGTTCAAATTTTCTGATGATATCAACATTTGGGGTGAGGTGGGCACTCTAGTAGTGAGGGAACGACTGCAGAAAGACCTGGACAGGTTGCAAGGGTGGGCTAACAAAAACAGAATGCGTTTCAATATGGACAAGTGCAGGGTGCTGCACTTGGGCAGTAGTAACCAGCAGCACACTTATAAGATGGTAAACTCCCTTCTTGAGAGCACGGAGGCAGAAAGGGATCTTGGCGTCATCATTGACTCCAAGATGAACATGGGCCGGCAATGCAAGGTCACAGTCTGCAGGGATAACCGGATCTTACCGTGCATTCACAGGTGCATCTCAAGTAGGGCCAAGGAGGTGATCCTCCCCCTCTACGAAACCCTGGTCAGGCCACAGCTGGAGTACTGTGTCCAGTTCTGGGCACCCCACTTCAAGAGGGATGTGGACAACATTGAGAGGGTCCAGAGGAGGACTACCTGCATGATCCGGGGACAGCAGGGCAGACCCTACAATGAGAGCCTATGGGACCTGAACCTGTTCAGCCTTCACAAGAGAAGGCTGAGGGGGGACCT
>NW_005841926.1:2406987-2456741 GCF_000455745.1 Alligator sinensis
AACTACCAGCCACAAGTTGTTGGAGAGTAGGTTTAGATTAGACATCCGTAAGAACTACTTCACAGTTAGGTCAGCTAGGATCTGGAACCACTTCCAAGGGAAGTGGTGCTGGCTCCTACCCTGGGGGTCTTTAAGAAGTGGCTCGATGCTTACCTGGCTGGGGTCACTTGAGCCCAGTTTCCCTCCTGCCCAGGCAGGGGGTCGGCCTTGGAGATCTACAAGTTCCCTTCCAACCCTGCTTCTATGATTCTATGATTCTATGAATCTCTGGAGCTGATCACCTGTCTAAGCAGCTTTTTTTTTTTTTTGCTTTTTTTCCTTTCTTTATCTTCTACACTAAGACAGCTTTAGCAGCTCTTAGCACCTCAGCTAACAAACCGAAGTCCACCGGTGACGTCTTGCTGTCCCCTCCCACATGTCTGCAATCTCTCCTGCCATGACTTGTTGTTATGGGATAAAATGGAATGCCGGGGCATGTGGGTCTTGATGCTTTGGCTCTTTCAATTTGTTTTAGTGTAGTGAGGGCTCCACCAACCCCTACACGCTCACCCGTTCCACTGAGTGGTAATTCAGTTGTCTCCACAATCTGCATTTGAGCAGTCCAAAAAAATGCTCCTTGGGTCTGTAGGTCAGGCCAATCACTATCACCAATGGGCCTGGTTGTACCTTGCCCAGCTGGAACCTGGCACAGACCTGCCAGAAATCCTAGCCAGTCTTTTTCCTGGCTTATTGTCCTGATAGTTGTAAATGCACTATCTGGGGTGACTTTCCTCTCACCCTAATGAAAAGGAGAACAAAAAACAAACTGGCACTTCTGCCCTTCTAATCCCAACTTTGCAGTACCCTTTTTTTTCAGTCCTGCTATTAGGGGCTTTACAGTACCTTCTAACTGCCTCCCAGGAGTTTCTGTTTCTCTCCAGGCTTTTCCTTCAGGGTTGTTTCCCTGGGCAGCTCCCTCCACAGAGTTGCTTCCCTTAAACCCAGTCTCCCTTGCTTCCTCAGTGCCTCTGGATCTCCCTGCTGTCTCGGTGCTTGAGTAAGTCACTTCTGGTTTTCTGTGTCCCTCGTTTTCCTGCCCCACCTCTCTTTTTATCCTAGAGTTCCAGCTGACTCCCCCTCCCCCCTGGAAACACCGGGTGAAGAAGGAGCCCTGCGGAGTTCTTTCCAATATAGGTGGGGCCATTTTACTCCTCTGGGGCTCTTCTCTTTCCTCACAGTTAGCAAACTTTCCAGAAATATAGGAGCTGTGGATATTCATATCCATAGGAAATGGAAGGGCTTCAACCTGGCTTCCCCATTAAATGTCTGAGTTTTCTAAAGAGTTAGCTGTTGTATGAAAAGGGAAGAAAGAGGCACAGAATTTTGTGAGGAGCCAAAACCTGTTGTGTGTAAGATATTTTCTAGGAAGGTCTATGTACTCATCCCCCTCAGGGATTTTGGACAGAGTTTTTGGTCTGTAAAATGATTAAATATGAGTAATGCACCAAGATGCTAAACCCTGTCAAAACTTCAACACTTCTGTTCATATGTAAAAGTAAATCTTTGAGGCAGAAAAAGAGTTTATAGCAACAAACTGAAGCACCTATGGACTTTGGGTACTTCCATGATTAAGCTGCATTTGAATGAAATATTTTTGGATCACAACTTTAGGCATTTAAAATTTTTTAAATATTTTAATTCCTCTGTGTGTGTGTGTGTGTGTGTGTAGACACACACCTATATTAAAACATATAGATATTAGGCCTGTGCAAAGCAGCAATTATTTGCTTCATATTCAGATTTGGCCAATTCAGAGGGACAGTGATACGATTCACTGATTTGAATCACTATTCTGATTTGCTTTAGCTGATTTCGATTTGGAGATTTGGCGCTGATTCAGAGATTTGGCTATAGACTATACAGGCAGTCCTCCCCAATGATGGACACAGCTGTCTCCAGCTGGTAAGTCTGTCGTGGTGGGTGGAGGAGGAATGAAGGGATGTAGGGGAGCAGATCAGCACCCCCACAGTGAGGGAGGGATTGGGGCTGGTACAAGCTGCCCAGCCGGCGGGCGGGGTGCATGGGACTCGGGGGGAGGGGCTTTTGCCACTGTGCATTGCCGGTCTGGGAGCTGCTCTTCCGGTGGCTCCTCCAGCAGCTCTCACCACCGGTCTGGGAGGGCATGGGAGTGGGTGTGTGAGCCCAGATCTGCATATGGTGGGCTGGGCCGGGCTATCCTCTGGGAGGCTAACCCCAGCTGCCCGCCACTGTTCTGTGCTCTGTGGGACAGATGGAGCTAGGGCTGTGCTCTGGGCAGCAACACTCCACTGCTGGGCTACACTCTGTGAGGTGGGCAGAGCCAGGGCTGCACTCCAGGATGCGACTGGGGCCAACTACCCAGAGCCTATCCCTGGCTCCACCCACCCTGTGGAGCACAGCCCCTGGCAGAAGGTGGCTGAGGCTAGCCTCCCAGAGCACAGCCCTGGTTCTGCCTGCCCTGCAGAGTGCAGCCCGGCAGCGCAGCCCGGCAGTGGGGGCTTGCCACCTAGAATGCAGCCTTGGCTCTGCCCTCCCCATGGAATGCGGTCTGGTGGCAGGCAACTGGGACTAGCCTTCCAGAGCACAGTCCTGGCTCTGCTCACCCTGCGGAGTGCAGCCTGACACCAGGGGCTTGCCACCCAGAGTGCAGCCCTGGCTCCACCCGCCCCTGCTATATGCCCTCCCAGACCGGTGGTGAGAGCTGCTAGAGGACCCACCAGAAGAGGAGCTCCCAGACTAGCAACATGCAGCAGTGTGCAGTGGTGGGAGCCTCCCTCCCTGAGTCCCATGCCCCCCCCCCCCATCTGTGGCTGGGCAACTTTTCCCAGCCCCAGCCCCAATCCCTCCCTTGCTGTGGACTTTGATCTGCCCCCCCTCATACTCCTTCCCTCCCCCCTCCACACACCACAACAGACTTACAAGCTGGAGGCATCTGTGCTCAGCATCGTAAAGTTGAAATCCCTGTCAGAACTTGGAAACAGAGTCGCAATTTACAGAGATCATAAGTGCTGTTCATCATAACTCAAACTGTCGTAAGTTGAAGACTGCCTGTATGGAAGATCATCCCATCTCCCTCCCTCTTCTCAGTTTCTGTTTGCTGCAAGCCTCCAAAAACTCCAAATCTCTCTGAATCTCTCTGAATCAATTTGGAGGCTTCCAATTCAATTCAGACCTTTTAATGGGTTTCCCAATTCAATTCAGAGACTCAGTCACTGAATCAGGCTGAATTTCCTGTGAATCAAATTGGCTACCAAAGGAGATATATATATAATTTTGTTTTTATATTATGTTTGTTATTTATGTACATTCACCAGTCTTGAAATGAAATGTTAAAGAATATTTTATTACAATTCCTTCCTTCAGGCATCTTAGTTAAACCCCATGCTGGTTCCCGATGAAGAATTGTCGCAACTACTGACCTTAATCAGAGTTTACTATAAGGATTCAAATCTCTTGCTGCTTCTGTCTCCCCAAGCCACATCTTTGTTAAAAATCATGTGTAACAGTTGCAAAAAATGTCTTGCCAAGCTTAAAACATTGTAAAAGAAAAGTTGGAGTAAATATTTGTTTCCCACAAATGTCAGTTCTGTAGCTCCAAAAACACTTTTCTGTCTACTGAGTTTCAAATTTGCAGCCCTAGTTGCCTCCAACACCTCTCAGAGCTTACAATCATGCTCTTCCTTGGTGGAGCCCCAGATGATGATATCATCCATAGAGGTAGCTACACTTGGAATATGCTCATAAATCATATGTTTAGTGTTGTGATACACCTCTGGAGATGAAGCTATACTGAAAGGTAAACACAGAAATCGATACCTTCCAAATGGAGTATTTGATGTGCATAATTTAGAACTCTCTTCTGTTAACTTCAGCTGCCAGATCTCGAAGAAGCATCCAATTTACTGAAGAACTGTGCATTCTCAAACTGAGCCATAATCTCTTCTCTGGTGGCCAACTTAAAATGTTCTCTCTTTATGGACTTATTGCTATCCCTTGGATCCAAGCATATTTGCAGCTGTCCATTATTCTTCTCCACAATAACTAGGGAGTTCATCCACTCTGTTGTATTACCTGGGCTTCCACCATCCTTTTTAGTTCTGCCTTTAGTTTATAATGGAGGGCAAAAGGCACCTTTCTACATGGGTGTATAACTAGGGGGACCTGTTTATTTATCTGAATTGTATAGTCCCTTGGTAAGCAACCAAGGCCTTAAAACAAATCGTGATATTCCAAGATAAGGTCCTCATAACCTGAGCCAGTGCTCTAATGCAAACACCTGTTTAACCAAATTGGGCTTTTCTCAAGCTACTAGGCCCAAAATAGGTGTCACCTCCTTAGATGCTACAATGAATGCAAGACTGTACACCATATTTTTTTTATGTTTGATGCAGGCTAGGCACTTTCCCTTGGCTGGTATCTTTGCTCCTGAATAGGTAGTTATGGCTACTTTTGTAGGCCTCAGTTTTGATTTCAGCCTTTTATAATCTTGCTCTGGTAAAATGTTCATCTGAGCCCCTGTATCCAATTTGAATGGACTCATTACCCTATGCACTTCCAGCCATAAGATCCAGTCCTTCTTAGTAGCTCTGCTTGATTCGACTGTATCTATATAATACTTTCCCTTTGGAGTATCTTCAGCTGTATGCACCTGGACTTTATGGGCTTGCACTTTGCAACATTTGGCAAGATGATTATTCTTACCACAATTAAAACAGAGTTTTCCTAATGCAGCACATCGTTTGGAGACATGCTGCATTCCACACCGGCTCCATGCTTCAGTGTACTCCATCTGTTCCTTAGTAGTAGTTGTGGTAGCTGGGGCAACCTCCATTTGAAGTGGCCTTTTCTGTCTCTCTTTACTACATATTGCATGGACAAAGCCCTCAGAAACATTCAGCTCTTTGGCCTGAGCCTTCACAATTTCAGCTACTTTATAAATCTGTATAGTATTTTTCTAAGGATAGGTCTCCTTCCCATAGCAGCTTGCTACAAATGATTCTATCCCTGATCAGAGAATCTGTTACATCCCCAAAAATACAGGTCTTGCTGAGCCTTTTTAACTCTGTGATTAGTGCTCTATGCTTTCATCTGGTTTTTGCATGCACATACACATTTCATGTCTTTCAAAAGTCTCATTGGCTCGCAATATTCTTCCAATTTATTCAATATCTCATTTAACTTCATGTTTTGGCCTGGGGCAAATGTAAAGTTGTTGTATTCCTCAAGCACTTCTTCCCCTACCACATGCAGGAAAATGGATGATTTAACTTTATCAGTCTTTTTTCTTCTGCTCCTATAGCAGCTACATACAACTCAAACCTTTGTCTAAATTTTCTCCAATTTTCAGCTATATTGCCTGACAACGAAAGCCAAGAAGGGGCTTGTAACACATCCATGTTTAACTGCGTCTCTGAGCTGGTTACACTTCTGCCTTGCAGGGAGGGTCCTTGTTCCTAGCTGAGTGCAGCTTCCAGGTCCTGAATTACCAGCTTTCTGCTAGGGATAATGCTGCAGATCCATCCAAACTTCCCCATTCACCACTGCTGACACCATGTAATGATTTAGGTCCCGCTGTGAATAAAGGCAACTATGAATGAGGAAGAGAAGAGACCTTTAATGATACCACAGCACAGGGTTCCTCTAACACATACCATGTGACTGCCTCCATCTTGATTCCTCCTTACTCTCCAGGGATCATGTTCAAATTCCTCAGATGATAAGACATTCCCTTGCAAGGGACTGTCTCCAAAGTCTAACCCTTATCATTACACCCCTCACTCCGGGGAACCAGATAGTCATTGTCATCTGGAAGCTGGCCATACCTGACAGCCTCCATTCCATCACTAACCAATTTTTCATGGGTAAGCTCACAATGAAGGAGGCTGTTAAGGATGGGGACTGGCCATCCAGAACATCCTGGTCAACCAATTCATCCATTTCATCAACCCACGAGAGGTGGTCACTGGATTGTGCTGCATGGGCTTCTCCAACTATGTGGGGGCCATGGACAGCACCCACATCCCAATCCTCTGTCTGCCCTAACATGCATAGAAATTCATCAAATACAAGGGCTTCTTATCTGTTGTCCTGAAGGATACTGTCAACTACTGGGGCTGCTTCACCCACATCTTTGCCAATTGGGAGGGCAGCATCCACAATGCCCAGGCTTCTCACAACTCCCCTCTCCCAAGATGATGGAGAATGAGTGCTACACTCCTGCTCTTCCAGTATTGACACAGGTTTCCTCATCATCCCACCCCTCATCATTAAGGACCCAGCCTTTCCCCTTCTGCCCTGGCTCATGAAGCCTTACACAGGTCAACTGTACTGCTGAAAGGAGCACTTCAACTAGTGCCTGAGCAGGTGCTGCATGCCTATGGAATGTGCCTTTCATCACCACAAAGTAAACTGATTGGCTCTCCATGTGTACCTGGAGGTGGAGAAGACCTTGCTATGCCTTATTGTTGCAGCATATGTCCGCCACAAAATCTGTGAGACTGGGGGGAGGTCTTCTGCAAAGCCTGGGCAAGGAGATGCAGCACACAAACCATTCGTGGAATGCTGAGCACACCTGACATATGGAGGCTCAAGCTGGGGAGACCCAGCATCCCCTCTCAGGAAATTGGGTTCCCCAGACTTGCAAACTGTCCCAGAACCTCTTGGGAGGGCTGTGGTCATGAGGAACTGCCAGGGCTTGTGGTGGGGAGGGAATGCAGGTCAGCCAGAGAAGGAAAATTGTATTTGAGATGGCCCTGACCTTGCCTCTTGGGGTCCCTGGTCCTGCACCATTTGACCACCCTTGCCTGCTCGAGTGGGCCCCACCACAGGCATTTCCATACTCTGGAACATGGGTCACAAGGTCTCTCATCCCACTCCTTCTGTTTAGGATCTGCCTTCTCCCACTCCTCTTCTTCCTTGTCAGATCATGGCAGTGACCAGTCTTTCTACCTAGCATCCAGGGTTCTCTCCCACAGGACCTCTATTCTCCCTGAAAAGGCTCCCCAGAGTGGGACATGGAATACTAATGGGGCTGGGTGGCAGCCTTTCCTACCACCCCTAGTCCCAAAGGACTATGGGTTCTCTGTGAGAGGTAGTGCTGATGCCAGTCTGAGGAGTCATAGCTGGCTGCAAAATGGCTCAGAACTCTGGCATGAACTCCCTTTCCTGGTGCTAGGAATCTGCTAGCTCTGCCAAGGCATGTGTTGCCTCCTTAAAATTATGGGTGGTCATCTCAAGCCTCCATTCCTACACCTAGGCATCCCCCAACCTAGTGATCCCCTCCACATCTGCAGTCTCTCCTCATGTCACTATCTCAGCTTCCAGCACCAGGAGTCAGCTCTGTGTGCCTGATGCTCAGAGGCAGCTACCAAAGCTTTCAGCATCTCTTCCTTGTTCTTTCAGCACTTCTTCTGGATATCTTACATGTCCTCAGCAGTTGTGCACCACTCAGGCCACTGTTGTGTCTTCCCCATACTGTTCCCCTATGCACAGCACCTTTGTGTAAAGTATCAACTCTGGCTGATAAAATGAGGTATAAAGGTTGATGTTTAGGACTGTCCCAGCACTTGGCTGGGCACTCACACAGCAATTTAGCAAGGGTAAGTCCCATCTTGCCCCTCTCCCTCTGGGTCCAGGATCCATATTGCTGCTCTTCACTCTACTAAATAAGGACCAGGGTCTCAGCTGTGCAGTAGGCAGTAGGCAGGTGGGCAGTAGGCAGTAGGCAGTGCTGTGACAGGTAGCTGGGAGGGATGAGCTAGGCTCCGCTCCAGAAAATGTGATGGAGACTTGCTCCACTCCCCCAAAGGGTCTAGAGACCTGGGGTCCAGCCAGGATTCAGGCCATTCCCTGATTGGGTAGGGACATACATGACTTCTCAGAATTAGTTCCTTATTAATGGGTGCATTGAGATATGGAATAAAGCCACCACTGCCTTTGAGGGCTATCTGAATGTGTGCTACAACACTTACTCATTCAAGAAACACTGTTGGAATTTTAATATTTTTCCCCCCTTGAAATATTGAGAAAGCAAATAAAATGACCTCTTCAGGTTGAAGGTGAGACAGATAAGAACACATGCATATTTTAATAAATCTTTCAATAAATTATTCTAGGAAAGACACCAGAAAGTATATTCTGAGGATGAAAAGCAAGGCCTTTTCCCTCCTATTTCTTCTGTCATTAATTATCTAGAGACAGGTGATGAAAATGATTAGAGACACAGAAAGATTCCCATACAGAGAAACTTACTAAAGATAAGGGAATTGATTCTTATATACCCAAAGGCACTTTATCCTTCTCTGCTCTTAAGGGGCCTTAAAGTGGGCACAGCTGTAACTTATGACCAGGACAATGCTATGTGACCTTGGTGGAAATTAAAATTAAGACAGGATTATTTTTTTTCCTGCTGCTGTGTTCTTAACCTGATTTAAAATATTCACTTTTTTATAAAGTCTACTTTCTCCCTACCAGCAATGGTTAAGCAAAGGCTCAAAAGAGGCAATTATTAGAGTTCTTCAAGGATTAGTCTTGGGACCAAATTTTTCATTAGTGATCTTGGTCCAAGAAGTCAAGGTTGCTAATGAAATTTGCTACTGACACCAAGTTGGAAGGCATCAAGAGTACAGCTAGATTACCTAGAGTACTGAAGTAATAGAAATGGCAAGAAATGTATTAGTAAAATCGAAGGTCATGCAGGTAGGGACTAATAAGAACAATTTCAAGTATAACCTAGAAATTAATCAATTGCACATGTTTGAGAAGGATAAGAGCCTTGATATACTAGTCCATCAAGGGTAGGATTCTACCACCAATGTTATGTAGTTGTGAAAAAGACAAATGGGAACCTAGAATATATTAAGAGAGGTATTTGCTGTGGATAGAGGGATGCATTAGTGCTACTATGCAAAGAAGTGGTGAGATCCCTAATGAAACACTGTATACCCAGAGACATAACTCTCAGGCTCTGAAACCTGAGTGTCAGCAGTAGCAGGGGTAACAGTGATGACTGAGCCAGTAGTGACTGCTATTCTTTCACCCATCTCTAAGTGGGATCACACAGCTGGTATCATATCACCCACCCCTTGTTACATTGCTGTATATACTTCTCTGACCAGGAGTGATAAAGAAAGATAAGCTGAAATAGGTACAAAGAAGAGCAACCAAGATTTTCTGGTGAACAGGGAGCCCATTACATGAAAAAGACTAAAAGATCTTTGTGTGTTTAGTTTAGCAAAAGGAAGGCCAAAAAGGAAGAAAAGCTATTTAAACTAAGATAAAGTATTGGCAAAAGGGCATACGGGCATAAATTGACATGGATAAATGTAATTTGGTGAGTAGAAAGACTTTAAGCATCAGTGAAAGAAAATTCTAGAATAGTCTACAACCAAAGTAACAAAGACAAAAATTACCTGCTTTTGTACTGGATTTTATGACAGTGCATTCAACAAGAGAGGAATGTGCTCAGTGTCCCAGTTAATCTTTTTTCTAGTCCTATGATCCATATTCCCTTTCTCTCAGAAAAAAAGCATGTTGCTATATCAGACATTTTATATACTTTAGATTTTAAATATTACTTCATGTTTAAGGGAAACTGATTCTAAATTAAGAAGGTTTTAACTGTTTTTTGATTTTGAACATCTTGAGCCCTATCCAACTTCAGTGAATGCTAATGGAAGGATCTGGTATACAGTTCAGTCTCCCACTTAATAAGAAAACACTTTGCAGACATGTAGAGGAAGCACACGTTAAGACAAGCCTATGCTCATTAACATACAGGCTTACAGAAATTAATATAGTGCTTTAGGTCAGTTACTGCCAGAAGATGGGATGGAGTTCATTCTCAGCAAGTTTGTAGTAGTAGATAGACTGGGTAGGGCTAGGATACAGAGCAACCTAGACAAATTGGAGGATTAGACTGAAAAAATAAATAAATCTCATGCAGTTCGATAAGGAGAAGTGCAAAGTTCTGCATTTAGGACAGAATAATCCCATGTACCAATACAGACTGGGGACTGGCTAAGTAGCTGCTCTGCAGGAAAGGATCTGGCAGTTATAGTGGACAATAAGCTGAATGTGAGCTAACAATGTGCCCTTGTTACAAAGAAGGTTAACAGTATACTGGGCTGCATTAGTAGGAGTGTTGCCAGCAGAGCAAGGGAAATGATTCTTCCTATCTCTTTGGCACTGGTGAGGCCACATCTGGAGTCCTGTATCCAGTTTTGAGCCCCTCACTACAGACAAGTTGCCAAATCATTGGCTGGGATAATCTAGTTGGGGATGGTCCTGCTTTGAACAGCAGGGTTGACTAGATGGCTCCTGAGGTCCCTTCCAACCCTAATTTTCTATGATTCTATGATTGGGGGACAGGGGGGTAAAGTTGCATTTAAAGTAATAAAGTTTCCACTGCTATTTAGAGAGAGAAGTTTTGATATTATTAAATCAATTATGTTATAGATGGTTAATATCATCTTCAAAGGAGGCAGGTAGTTCCTCACATACAGTTGCTCAGCTTTGATTAACTAACCTGAAGTTGATTCAAAAGTTTAAGAGGACTGCAATGAAGATGACTAGAAATGAAAGGTAGTTGATTGAATATATTGTAGGAAATATAATTGATAGAAAGCACAAAATGATTTGGCCCGTGACTTATTATATAGTGTTCAACTGATGAGTAGAACTCACTGTCAAAGACAGTCACCAAGAAAAGCAGTCTAGTGTGGCAACATTTTAAAAAGGAACAAATACATTTATGACTGTTGTGCTAGGCTATAGTTACATAAGCAATGGTGCTGAAAAGCAATATGAGAGAAAGGAGCCTCCTGACCACTGGATAATTCAGTAAGACAGAAAAAAAAAATTAAATGTATTACTGAGCAAAAAGACACTTAAGGGAATATAAAACCATCAGCTAAAAACTTGAGGACAAATGTAAAAAGAAAGAGCTTACTAATGAGACAGGTAACAAGTGCAGGTGCATAAACTTGGCAAATGAAGAAGGTAAAAATAAACATCTTGACAACGAGAGAGATAAGAGGTGGCATGAAACTCTCCCCCCCAATCCATATTTTTCCATGATTAAAATGCAACACTACTATCTATATCTATATGTTAGTGGTGTTTAATTTTAATCATGGAAAAATCTTAATTTTGTGTTCCTTTTTTTAATCCAAAAATTGGGGATATTTTTTATCAAAGAAAACCAGGATCCCTGGTGATTTAATATTTCTGAGGAAAGAAAACAAGAATAATGGGCAGTTTTCAACTAGCCTGGAGAGAATGGATTACTGTCAAAACTTCATTGAGTTTTGCTTTCATACCGTCTTCTTGGATACTGATTATTCACATAAGTTGGAGTTACTTGCATCTTGACATAGGGTTATAGGACACATGTTGCAATTTAAGTAAATTAAGTAAAGTAAGATTTAAGTAAAACTTCCAATCATGCTGACGATAACTTTTTCTTCCATTCATAACCATGTAGAGAAGCACCGGGCCCCCATGCAGCTCCGGCAGTCAGGAAGGCTCCTGGAAGGTGGTGGGGGGGAGAGGGAATAAAAAGATCAGGCTCCTCACTGCTTTTTTTTCCCCTCAGTCAAGTCTGCCTGCATGGGCTGCTGCCAGGTTGCCCAGCCCCTGAGCTGCACAGGGACCCATGCTTCCCCCCATGACAGCAGCACCCCTGGGACTGCCCAGGCCAGGTGCCAGCAGGCGGGTGCTGCCTGGGGGGCACCACCACTGTGGAAGAAAGTACAGGGGTCCGCTGCAACTCAGAGACCTCTCAGCCCATTGACAGCTTGTCCCCCCCCGACACACACACAGCAAGAGAGGCAAGTAGGCTTTAAGGATCAGGGCCCTAACCCTTGTGTACACATGGCACGGTTTACTTTGGTTTAGTTCTCCCTACACTGAAATGGTGGAAACTGTGGATTTTTAAAAACTCACCATTTCAATGTAGGGAGAACTAAAACAAACTAAACCCCTGTCACATGTACAAGCACTCCATGATGACAATTAACACACACTAAACTGCTTGTACATGGCACGTATTTGCTCATGTTTTAGCTGCTTTTACCGGGAGTAAGTGTTAAGATGAACATGTGATACTCCCCCGCTAGTCTCACTAGTCTATATCCAAAACTCAAGGACATCAAGGCCTAAAAGGTAAGTGCTTTAACACCCAACTTCTAGGTGTCAAACCAGATTCAAATCCCAAAGCCAGACATAGGCATCTGGGATATAATCCTATTTTTCTTTGATCATTTAAAACAGTGTTTTAGTATTTTAAGAGGCATTTTTTGGTACTTACAGGCAGGTAGCAATTCCTTCTCCCAGCAGTATGAATGTGTAAGTTGGAATACACAGAGACCAAGCACCAGGCACATATACAACTAAATACAAGCACCCCTTATGGACATGCAAAGGCTCCAAAATCTAAGAATGACCATAGGGCCAAGATCAGTAGTAATTCCTTCGATTTCTGCTGTCCAAAGCCATTATGGGGGTGGAGAGAAAGCTCTCTCTTATATGTTATCTTCAATAGCTGAGCACTTAAGGCATTCATATGGTGTGCCAGAGAGCCAGATGTAAAGCACTCATCACCCATGGAGGGGTTTGAACTAACATCTCTCTAGTTTCCCAGGATGGAACTCTAGCTGCCTTACCATAGACAGGCATAAATCAGGCTTTTTTCCAACACCCCTTTTGGCATTTTGGGAAACCAAGACAGGAAAAAAGTAAGCCTAGGATAAAGCAAGCAAGTAAGGAAGCTTTCTATCTCCAAATTTGAACAAAGAGGGGCTCACTTTGTTGGATGGAATATCAGAATAAAGAGAAAGCATACCTGTATCTTTTTAAGAGAATGATTTTATTAGAAAGCTTATGAAGAGATATCATTCAGGTCAGACAATGGTAACACAAAGCCCAAGATGGAAGGTGTATGCCAGACTGAAAAATCTCTGAGTCTTTGCTGGTTGCTGGATTCCTCATCCTCTTCATATTTACAATCACAGGTATACAGCCATTAATGATACGCATCAATCTACACAGTATTGATATATTAATAAAAGGTGCTGGTCATGAAGACACACACATTTCAGTAAATAATTTATGGTAAGGAAACATATGTGTGAGAAATGTATCATCGTCTTTTCCATATCCATCTGGTTCCAGTGGGACCAGCCTAGTAGAGGACTGGTCTTGTCCTACTCTTCCCCCTCTGCAGCAGCCAGGGGGAGGTCTAGGCTCCCCCAAGGAGCTAGCACAGGGCCTGGCAGGGGATACGGCGCCAGCCCGAATACTCATGGGACCGGAGAGCTCACTTGGATGCAGCAGCTGCTGTGTCCTGGCCTCATGTGTATCAGGTAGGGTCCTGATGTGCATGGGCTGGGAAACAGCTGTTGCTGCAGCTACCAGAGCTCTCCTGCCCTATTCACATCCAGACATGATACTGCTAGCCAGCCCAGTGCCCAGAAAGGCTTCTTCACTCAGCAAAGGGCTGGCCAGGAGCTATCTACCAACCTTCTGCATTTCATATATCAGTGTCCTCACACTTAAAAATGTTGGTGGGGGTGCTTGAACTAAAGCTCATTGAATGCTCAAATTAAAGTGCTGCCCCCGCCTCCCCCCCCCCCCCCCGTGCTGCCCCCGCCTCCCCCCCCCCCCAATAGCATGTGTAAAAATGCCCTTTGGCACCTAAATCTTATCCACCTCCTATTTTCAAGTACCTAAGTACAATACTGATAACCTCAGATTCTCTGCTCAATGATCACATAGACATGGAGACAATTAAAATCAATTAATGCCTGAATTTTCAATACTAAAGTTCACCAAGCATCCAAAATTATGTTTTTCTTCATGCTTAAAAGGAAGTTAGTTCCTATAGTGTTAAGCAATTCAGTGTGTATCTCATGTATTCATTACCTGTTCCATTGGGTCTTTAAGTCATGAGTAGGGATCCTGGTTTTCTCTGATAAAAAAAAAACACCCCTAATTTTCAGATTTAAAAAGTAACCCAAAATCCACATTTTTCCATGATTGAAGTGAAACACTACTAATATATAGATATTGATATAGTGGTGTTTTGTTTTAATCCTGGAAAATCCTTGGTCATGAGTTTCTCTTTCTGCATCACCTAAAATGCTCAATTCAAAAGGTCTGTTCTAAGTATTCTGACATGAAAAACAGAAGGAGGTGCTACTCTTTCTCCCTTTATCCAGTAGTTCAGAGTTAACAGTACTTGTCCAGAGTATGGGAGATGTGTTCAAGTACCTCCTCTGCTTGAGAGGATTCAAAGCCTCCTCTACCACCCCTAGCAAGGTAGGGTAGCACCAGCCTATAGGCTTTCTTGGGGGGATGCTTATGCTGCCCTGTGGGATCAGGACATCTGATAAAAATAAAAACTGGGGGTTTTGATACACTTAAACATTCCTGTTGAAGCTGTCCCACTTGACATAGTCATCAGGCCAGAGAAAGAAGCTAAGAATGACACATTCGTGTAATGAGGTCAAAGATTCATTGAAGTAGGGACTCCCACTTCTCAGATGAGTGCCCTAAGCACTCAACATGACTGTAATTCTAAAAATGGTTGTACCAGTTATCTAGAGATCAAGACGTTTCAAATATGTTATAAAAAACCTAATAGCTAGAAAAAAGTATTATCAAATGAGGCTGTGAGAAGAACAGGTGACTTTGGGGAAAAAATAAAGATATTAGACAGTTTTGGTATGTTATAGCCAGAGGGTAAAACATTAGCTTAATCATTGACTAAGTCTGAAACAACTAGGGTTATTTAGTCTGGAGAAGAGAAGGCTGAAGTGGGATTTGATAATAATCTTCAAATAGGGTGATTATAGAGAGAATGGAGATGGGCTTTTTCTATGGCTGTAGGAGACAGGAATAGAAGCTATGGACTCAGGCTGCAGTATGGGAAATGTCTGACAGGACAGGAGTAGGAGTTAAATTTAACAAAGGACTTTTAGGTCCCTTCTAACCCTAATTTTCTAAGATTCTATACATGACTTTGTGAGGTCCCTTCCAACTGTAATTTCTTCTAATTTCCTGTAATCCTGATTCCTAGATTCTTGAAGAAACATATGGTTCATTTTTTGAACTTTCACTTGGTGAGGGAGATGATGGTTGCCTTCTGGAGGATATTTTATCTGTTAAATCACAAGCAGAGCATAATTCACCTTTGAAACTCAAATTAGATCATACATATCCTTACTTTGTAATGAAAAGCCCATTCCCCCTGCCTTGATTTTCTTCCTCCAGATGTAATTATTGTATGGGTTTACTAATAAGCACAAATTACTTAATTTTATTATTATATAATGTATGGGCAAGTTTATTCTGTTGTTTTACCAAACCTTTTAATAGGGCTGTCAAACAATTAAAAATGTTGTTGTGATTAGTTGTATGATTTAAAAAAAATAGTTACAATTAATCACAATTTTAATTGCATAGTTAAAAACTCAAACTTATACACAGGACAACTCAAAATATGCAAAATTATGCAGTTTCTTTGTATGGTTGGGGGTGTGTGGGTTGTGTGTGTAGGAGGGAGTTGTGAAGGTGTGGGGGCTGTGTGTATGTGTGTGGGGCTTGGGACCTAAGTAGGAGGAACCCCATGTTCCCTGGCAGGATGCAGCATACTATGAGTCAGGAGTGAAGGGCAGCAGCAGGGCTGAGGGGGCTGTGGCTTGGAAGTGAGGGGCAGGGGCAGGGCATGGGCATATCACTTTCCTCCCACAATCATATTTAACCCTCACCACAGGTGTCCTCCTTTTTGAAATTGGAAATATATGAATCCTACAGGAATGCAACCCAGTGGAATGTAGAGCAACACCCACCAGGCAAGTCTGTGGAGGGAGAGGGGAATGGAACAAAGGGGAGGGAAGGGAAGCAGTGAGGGGGTAGATCAAGACCCCCACAGTGAGGAAGGGAGTGGATTAGAGGCAGGGGTGGGGGTTAGTGTGAATGGGAGCCTGAGGTCAGGGTCATGGGATGGAACCATGGGTGGCTTATCCCAGGGAGTGGGATGGGTGCCTCTCCACCATTGCACACACCCCCAGGGAAGTCAAGCGGGGTATGTGCCCCCAGGATTTGTGCATGGGGCAGAGGTAGGCTGCCTGCTGTGGGCTGGGGCTCTGTGTCCTGCTGCCTTTGCCCCTGGAGCTGTGCAACACCATGTTGTGCTTCCCATCACCAGGCAGGTAGGAGACATGCAGCCAGGGCATGACTACCATGGCAAAGGCAGCAGGGCACAGAGACCCACCCCACAGTGGACAACCTGCCTCTGCTCTACACACAAATCGGGGGGCACATGCTCCCCCATGACTCTCCCAGGGGTGCATGCAGGGGACCCACCCCCCTCACGCCCAGTGGCTCCATCCCACAACTTGCCCCAACCCTGGGGTCCCATTAACCCCAGCCCCTGCCCCTGCCCCTGCCCCTGTCCCTGCCTCTGCCCCACTCCTTCCCTCACTGTGGGGGCCTCCATCTACCTGCCTGCTTCTTCCCTCTCCCCATCTGCTTCCACAGACTTACCTGCTGGGCGCTGCTCTACATGCTGCTGGGCTGTATTCCTGGCTGTGTGCATGCTGCAGCTGCACACCTGCATGAGAAGCCTGGGCATGGGCTCCAAAACCACATGTGTAATTATTGCATTAAAATAATTAACCCATTTATTGTTTCTTTAATTAATCACACACGTTAACTCTAATTAATTGACTGCCCTACTTTTAAATAAACTACTAAAACTGTGGCATAGGTGTCATCCTCTCGCTCTGGCCCACGTTTTTTTTTTTTTGTCAAAGGTAGGACAGCTTCAGCAGAAAGAAAAGTTATATCCCCACTTATAACCCCTTGCGCTCCTGTATTCTATATTAAGAACTATTGATGCGAGGCAAAAGATGAAAGAGCTCATTTTATTACCTCCAGAAGAGGGTTTATGATTGTATATTCCCAGCATATACATCTAGAGGCATGTACTTCCTGCAACCATGTGTAAAGCACCTAAGCTCCAAAGATGGCAGGATTTAGACATAGGTATGTCCTCAATGTTCCCTGCTAGCTAACTTTGGCAGTTCTTTTTCTGACATGCTGGTTGTTGTGAATAATTTCTAAGGTGCATGACTTTTCCAAGCACTATATGGTGAGTCTAAGCATCAAGCCCAGTGCTGTGATTTCTGCTTTGGAGGCCAGAGACCTAAAAATTAGGCACCACAGTACTAAACATTGCCCCTTTGTAGATGTAGTCTTTATTATTTTTACCTTGATACTTAATATTAAATATCTTATGTCAAGTGACATCTATATATATCCTTGAAATAAAGTAAATAATCAAGTTTTGTTCCCTTCTCTTCCCCTCCCCCCCACCCGATTATCAGTGCTTCCTGATTAAGGTTGCACATGTATTTGACTTTTAATTTGAACTTAGAATTATTATATTGCATGTTCCAGCCAATTTGACACTTTGGAAGTGATGACAGTTTGTATTAATTCTGAAGGCAAAAGGAGCTGCTGGAAGCTCATAACTTTTGAAAACCAGTCCAACTTTTTTTAGGTACATGCATATGGACTTACAACTTTAAATAACCAATTCTGAAAATGTTTGTCCTACTTAAATCATACTTGGACTATAACTTTCAAAAACGAAGAACTCCTAACATCTCCATCATCATCCTGTAATAGCTCAGACAGGGCCCTGCATTCCCAGCTGAATCAATCACCCAAGGCTGCAGGAAAGCAGGTGTCATGTGCCACAAGCTTAGATCAGTGCCTTGGGCCCAGCATTGGGTAGTCAAGGCAGCCAATTCCGTGAGGTCACAGGAAGCTACTTCACACATTAAAAGCTGGCTTCAGGAAGCAGTACAGTGTCTGGGTACAGATTCTGGTACTTGCTCCTGACCCGTCTGTTGCTCCTAGTCTTGGTTATCTGAAATTCTAGCTTTGACTTCTAGCTTACTCTGACTTAAAGTGGACTCCCAAGTCACTCTTCTGTTAACAATGTAACCAAACCTATCTTCACCATTCCCTTTACAAAGCTTAATTCCTTTGTTATGTTTCACAAAATAATGTCAAGAAGCATTCACATGACTGTTTGGTTGTAGACATAGTGTACAGCATTCCTATCACAGCAGTGATGATGATGGGCTGTGACAAAAGTTTCAACACCGAGTAGCTTTAAAATACCTACTATAGCAATTTCTCTTCTTGCTGCAAAGTTCCAATAATTCCTTAATCCTGAATTAAGAAAAAAAAAACCTATATTCTACTTTATTAGATTCAAAATGTGTAATCTTTAGGTACAAGGACTATACATCTCTAGCAATTTAAAAGTAAACCTATATATAACCAGCAGGACAAATTCCACTTTTAATTATACTAATGTAAATGCAGAGTAACTCCAATGACTAGAGAGCAGAGAGAAGCCTAGTATACAATATAATTTTTGTGGATCAAATCATTAATAAATGGATTTAGTGCAAAAAATACATACAATAAAACTAATCTTGCATTCCTTCCTCAGAACTCTGTGACTTTTACCTGGATAACGAGAGCACAGGGGTCCTGTAAGTCTCTTTTTGTGCACTTCAAACTTTCTCCATCTAATTTATCTTCTGAAAATCCACTTTAATTTAAATATGTGCCTGACAGATATTAACAAAGCTTTTTTGTCTTGGAAAGATTGTTTCATATTTTCTATGGCAAAGGCTTAAAATAAACCACTTTCATCATATTATATTGCCATCACTGTTGTGATGGGAATGCTGTGTATTATGTCTACAATCAAAGAGTTACATGAACATTTCTTGAAGTTATTTACTATTTTATGAAACATAAAAAAGGAATTAAGGTTTGTAGAGGAAACAACGAAATGCTGTGTCTTTTCTGGACTATAGGACTCAAGGATTTTTCTTAAATCTTACAAGAATAAAGTTATATTCATGAATTATAAATGTAAAAGGAAGATGGCTTTTTGGTGCTATGATGGGGAAAGAAAATCAAATTGTAGCAAGCACAGGAAATGGGGAACTACTGATGGGGAATGATTACAATTACTCATATTAAACCAGTTGAAGGTGTCAAGGGATTTAAGTGCTGTTTAATTGGGATGGTCAGATTAAGAAAGTATTGCAATAAGAACCAAAAAGTCAAAACTGGAATATTAAAAATTACTATTTCAATTGAATAGGATTTGACTACTTATGACAAATTAAAGACAAAATAAAGAAGAAAGACCTTTGATGAGAAATTATGCATAATCCTATATTGTTGTCTAGAAACTTGTTTTCTTATGAACATCCTGAATTGCTTCTATAGGAGTTCTTTCACTTTCAATGGTTAAATGTTTATTGAGTCAAAGATCAGAAATAATTCCATAGTCTTATGCTTGTTCAAAGAGAACACTTGACTGGAAGTTGGTATCTCCCCTTCAGTGGATGTTCAATAGTTTATACAAAATGGAACATTGTTAACATAAGAGATTGAGGACACCATACCAAGAATGCCTTATAGTTTGCTGGATATTGCACTTTCTTAGTAAGTGGGAGCTGTGGTTTCAAATTCCTTCAGGCAGGAGAAGGAATAGAATGTAGGTTTCCTATTGCCAGGATAAGTGTTACATAACCTTTTGGGTAAAAGTGGGGCTTCTTCAGTGTACTGAATTTAAACCTTCATTTTATTTTAGCCCTTGGAAGGGCAGCTCAGCTCTTTTGGCTGAAGAGCTGCTGCTATTAGTCTATCCTCTTCCAAAGTGGGGAGGGTTGTGGCCCATCCCAGGCAGTATCTTGGCTGCTAAAATGGAACAAGAAGGATATGATCACCCTGGAGACCATATAAAGCCAGAAGGTCTCTCTGGTCAGATACCACTGAAGACACCTTGTGTTGCCCTTCAGCAATGACAAAGACAGAGACAGAAGGTGCAGACAGAAGTGCAGCTCCCTGCTACAACTGAGAATGCTTTGCAGGAAGTGTTCTGAGTTACAATGATTTCCTGGAACAAACAAGTTCACTGTTGGTTCCCAAGAGGGGGAGAATCTAGCTGCTGGCTGCCAGTCTGCAGCTGGTTTCCTTTTCCTAGCAATGGGCCCTTCTCTCTCCCAGAGGGTCCCTGTTTCAGAATGGAAGGAGAGAAAGGGAGCAGAGGGAGCTCATTCTAGGCATTCTCCAGTCAGGACTGGAGGGTATGCTAGGTGCGGGGCTCCAATACACCCACCCCACCTTCCAACAGGGGCTGAAAGACCCCCAGAGTAAACTCCTTTCTCTGTCTTTTCCCTCCCATTCTGGAACAGGGAGAGGCTGAGAGGCAGTGCAGATAGAAGTTACTGAAGATGCTCTATTTTGAAACATCTTCATGTGTCCCCAGTCAGCAATTCTGGAAGCTGTCTGCAGCTGTGCACTTCTGTTTGGTCATAGCTAGAAACTGTTTTTTATGGCCAGATTGGGGGAAAATTATCACTTCTGTGCCTAGAGTGTGTTCCTTTTTCTTAAGGTTTTTTTTTTTCCAATATAATGTTCCATTTACTGGGGGGAGAGGGACAAGTTAGGGGTGTTTTTGGCAGAACAATGACATCCATGGTCCCTCTGTAGAAGACAGAGTAAAGCCTTGGAATGGACAAGGAGGAAGAATGGAGGAATCTACCCTGAGATGCATTGGAGTTGGTGGGCATGGAGTGGGGAAAATAAGAGGTTTCTTATACATGCATGTAATGGCCTTTGGGAAGCATGGTTGGAATTGCCTAAAGAGTTTGCTTGTATTGAGTATTTAGGCAGTAAAGTAGTAGTTTGGGGGAAGAGACAGTTGGGAGTGTTTCATTTTGGGGTGTTGTGTGGGACTTGGGTCTGTTTATTGCAGGGTGGCCAACCTGCAGCACATAGGAGCATAGAACCATAGAAAACACGGGTTAGAAAGTATATTTTTCTCAAAAGATGAAGGAGTTTAGCTGATAGAATGATAAAGCATGTTTATTCAGAGAGCAGTGCCCTGCCTACAGTTCTGTTCTTCCCTCCTGCGATCCTGAGCAAATGTAACAATTTATACATAACACTCTTAAAGTAACACACATCTTCCCCCTTTTCATGTAGATTATCCCCATACAAAATGAACATTGAAAGTTTTGTTCAATGCATAGTTAAAAACACATTTTAATAGGTCTCCATTAATCTTTGTGTTGGCTTTTTAGCTCTAAATAATCTTCTCAGTTTCTCTGAATTTTCAATCATTATTGGTTCAGTTCTAGTTTGGTTTTATTGTTCAGATGTTTCTACTTCTGTGTTATTTTCAGTCTTCTCTGTTGTTTCTTGTTGCTTTGAAGTTAGATCTGTTTCCTTTGGTGAATCCCTTGATGCTGCTTCTTTTCTCCTTTTTATGAACTGCAAGTATCATCTGCTCCTTCTTAATACCTGTCCTTCTAGTGTGACTTCTTTATAGGATCTGGGACCTATTTGGTGGAAAACTAGTGCTTTTTGTTTCCACGTTCATGAATCTGAAATAAGCACCATATCTTTGCTGTGCAGTTGTGGTAAGTCTCTAAAACGCCTGTCATAGTACCATTTTTGTTTGTTTTTCAGTTTTTTAAAGTGTTGTCACATCTTGCTTTTCATTCTGATGAGCATCATCCACAAGATTTGGCAGCCTTGTTTTGAATTTCCTGTTCATTTGTTTAGGATCCAGACAATCTAAAGGATCCATCTTTTTTTTTTTCCTATTATGACCAGTGAATGAACCCAAGCAGTTAATTGCTCTACTTTTTTTTTTATTATGAACATTTTTATGTCTATTATTTTCTATTATTCCTCCTCAGTATAAGGGGAACATTTCTTGGATCATGTATGCTAGGAGTATTTGGTTCTCTTAATTCTATCTTCTAGTCAGCTGACAGTTTCCCTATGTCTTGAAACATATCATAAAACTTTTCTTCTATGTTCTTGCTTTCTAGTCCCTTAACGGCATCCATTCTTTTAATGAAACCTAGAGTTTTACATGTTCGCAATCCAATAATTGGCACCAGCTTTCCTGGGACTGTTACAAACTGAATTTTTACTGTATTACTCTTGTGTCTAACATGCAGTGCACAAACACCCTTGGTTGTAATCATTTTCCTATTATATGCTCTAAGTCATACTTTCTTATTCTCATAGTATGCAGGTTTAGTTAAAATTTTTGGAATAATGTATTCTGGTATTACATTAATGTATCCCCATGTATCTAATTTAAAAGTTACTATTAGTCTATTTGTGTCCAGGGCAATTGGCCAATCCTCAGAAGAATGAACTTTTTGTATTGTGCCAATGAGGAATTCTTCCTTTTCCTCATTGCATAGAGCATGCATATGCTGTTTCTTGTGTCTTGCATCCTGCTCCTTCCTGCAAACACTCACAAAGTGATTGACTTTTTTGCATTTGTTGCAGCATTTACCAAATGCAAGGCATTGCATGGGTTTGTGGTAACCCCCGCAGCATTTGCCGCTGAACATCGTTTCTTATACCTAATACTATTTGGTCTCTGATCATGGACTCTTTTAGGCCTCCAAAAGTTTCATGTCTGGCACAGCAGTCTGAGGTTTTTGACAAACTCCTCTATTGTCTCACTTTCTTTCTGCTGTCTCATGTGGAAATTATACCATTCCAAGGTTTCATTTTGTTTGGATACACAATATTCCTCAAACTTTTTTATTACTGTGCTTTTCTGTTCTGCTTCTGACAGTTGTAAGCTATTATAAAGAGAGAGCTTCTGGGCCTGTTGTATTAAAAAAAAAAATAGCCACCTTAATTGGATCTTCCTTCTCTACATTGGCTGTCATATACAGGATTCCTGGTTTTCTCTGATAAAATTTTGAGTTACTTTTAAATACAAAATATGTTGTTTTTCTTTTATCAGAGAAAACTATGGTCCCTGGTCATATATATGGTGAAGCTCTGCTTAAATTTCTTCCAGTTTTCTGCTACATTGATGGACAGATTTAACTCCAATGAAATTCTGGGATGCTCCATTTTTAATGTGGATTTTGTATATCTGAAAATTGGGGATTTTTTATCAGAGAAAACCAGGATCCCTGCACATAAATCACATGCACCAGCCCCCTAGCCATTTTCATTTGTCAGGTAGAGATTCCGAAAAAGCCAAAGGTGGAATTGATTTAAGTTATGCACTTTAAGCACTGTAGGTTAGATCAGTAGCAAACAGAACACATGTTCACACTTTGGTTGCGGGGTGGCATGCAGGCTACCTGCACTGGGCAAGGCCAGCATGCCTCCCCACAGCTTCCCTGGGCTGCCAAAAACTGCTACGCAGAGTCCAATGCAGCCAACTGGCTGGGTCACCCTCAATTGGACACTGGGCACAGTAGAGAAGCCCTCCTTCCCTTCCCCTGTTGGCATCAACCACAGGCATGATGCTTTGCCATGCCTGGCAGTCCAGTCCTGCTCCCTGGGGCTGCATCTGCTCATAGAGGCATGCAAGTCTCTTGGTGGGCTCCCAGACACCCACCCAGGAGCCCCATGCCTCTACAAGTTGGTGCAGTCCCAGGCTGCTGGCACCCCTCCTGCACCATCACCTGACAGCATCAGCCACTCTGCTAACTCAGCTCTGTGAGATCCCAGGGACAGACCTGGATGGGTACTCCACTAGAGCAGCCTAGTGTGGGCCAGTTGCTAGCATACCTCCATGCAAGGGGGCTTACCAAAGAGCCACAAAGGCAGCTTGGATGCTGCAGGACAACAAACTTGAGTCAGTAGGGGATTCAGTACAATATCACATGTGTAAGCCCTGCTTTTGTATGTACCTTGCACTGTCATAGTTTTGTTCCTTGAAATTTAATCTAATTTTAAATGTCACGAACATATTCTTTACCTCTAAGTTTGGTAATTTATAATGTTATTCTAGAAGATAAATCCTAAAGCTGATCTTTGCAATGCCACATAAGTCACTTTCCTGTGACCTTCTATCTAACGCATTGCCATTTTTATTTCCTTCTGTTTATGGCCCTTTAGAATGTTTTTAATACATAGAATTCATACATAATTTTTAAAAATCATGTTTTGGAGGAGCACAATAGTTGTGAAATAAGCACATTGGGATAGTTTCCCAGCACAAGTTGCTAGCATGCATCTTATTTCTCAGCATAATTAGTTTATGCTTATACTAACTTCTTTTTCATAATAGAGGCAAAAATGTAATGGTGACCAGCATTCATGTTTGTCAATCATGCATTGAAATTTCTTAAACTAGGAGTAGGGAGACACGCATACAAGTGGTAGTGAGATTCCATGTTTGGTACTCTACAAGAAACTGAATAGAATAGAATAGAAAGGAAATTCAGAGAAATAGTAATCATAATTTAATGGTTATTATTGTACACTATTCAATCCATTCTTGGAGGGAATGATGGAGAATGTTACTTACACTGGCACTGAATCATAGCCTATTCTTAATCATTTGAATAATGGCCATTTAAAGTAAAGCATCATTTTAAATTTATTTTTAATCCTGTTCTTAACATATGTAGCATATTCAATATATCCATGTTTATCAGTTCAAAACTTGCAATAATTATTTTAATCAGCAGTCACAGGAATCAATACACATATAAGCAACCTTTGGGAAGCTCCATTGTAAATAGAGCTTTCGAGTAAAACCAGGCATATATAGCTGTTAGTTTTTGTTTTAATCAGATGATCAAAATGCTTGTTTTTAGAGAAAAAACAAACCTGAACCCTGTGCAGATTCCAGCAGTGCAGAGTTCTTTACACTGTTTCTCTGCATCACAAGTGAATTTCATCCCAAGTTAAAAAAAAACAAAACAAAACAGCAAAGCAAAAACAGGGTAAACGAAGCAAGTGTGGCTATCTATTTTGAGAAGCAAGCACATATCTAATAGAACTGGGTACAAACAACTATTTGAAAAAAGGGCCAAATGCTTTCATTTTTATAATTTTTTTGTAGTGTGATATTGTTTTGAACATTTTAAAGTAATTTTGTACAATTTAATTCATGAACAATGTCACTTTTTCTGTAAATATATACTTGTATGCCATCAAAACAAGAATTCTTTTATAAAAAATACATTTTGTTCAGAAAGCCTGCATATCAATTGAAATGATACCATTTAAGACTTTAAAATTATATTTTCATTTACAATGTCTGACTTTTACTGTCGTATTCAATAGTTTTTCTGAAAATTGTACACAAAATGAATTAGTTTTATCTTGTGGCAAATTTACATAGCTGCTTTTGCAATACTACAAAGTACATTAATTATCAATCAAATTACCAAATGTTAAATTTAATTTGGAAGTTATTTTAAATATTTTAATGTGCTTTTAGAATCATCTGTAAGAATACTTTTAAAAATAAAATGAATAAAATGAATAAAATGTGTACCTTACTCTTGTAGAGACACCTAAATTAAAGTCAAATATCTGAAAACAAGAGAAATAAGAAAAGATTAACAAAGTGCTTAAATACATTTTAACATCCCCTTATATTTAAATAAAAAGAGGAAAACATCTTTATTTTCACTTTGGTAGTGAGCCACACAGGTAACAGTTTTCATTATTACGACAGATCCTGGTTTTCTCTAATTAAAAACAAACATATATATATATATATATAAAGTGGTGTTTCATTTTAATCGTGGGAAAATGTAGATTTGGGGTTACATCTTTTAATCTGAAAATTGGGGATTTTTGTTTATCAGAGAAAATCAGAATACCTGATTATCACTCATTTGAAGGTAAAAGCATTTTAGAGGCATGTGTGTGTCCCCTCTCAAAATGGATGAAGAAAAGTATGATGGCACAGTATAAACCCATTAAAATGTAAATAGAAGAAGTAATAAAAGGTGCAACAAATCAAGAGAAAATAAAAAAGCATAGTAATGGGGAGAAGACAGCTATCTTTCATCTGTGAAGGAGGAGATCATCCTCTGACACAAAAGCCATAAGTTGCCTGGGTAGCTTCTGTGGGTAGCCTCTACACATGCTCTTGGAGTAGCTGGGGGAGGGGTGGGGCACACTTTAATTAGCCTCTGAGAGCCGCTCTAATTAAAGCACCCAGAGCATCTCATGTATCAGTGTTCCCATGCTTAACAAGAACAGCTGGGGTGTTTTATCTAAAGTGCATTCAATGACACAAATAATTATGACATCATAGGGATAACAGAGACCTGGTGGGACTCCACCCATGACTGGACCATGGGTATAGATGGCTATAATCTGTACAGGAGAGATTGAGTAGATAAAAGGGGCGGGGATATAACTCTCTATGTTAAAAAAAGCTATGCATCCCTGCAAGCTGATGTTGGTGACCAGGGTGGATGACTGGAGACCCTCTAGGTTAAAATCTGTGGGGAACACAGCACAGGGGACACAATGGTGGGAGTCTATTGCAGACCTCCCACCCAAAGTCAAAAGCTTGACCAGGAGTTCACCCGGGAACTGGCTGAGGCCACATGCTCCAGGACCATGGTTGTCATGAGTGACTTCAACTACCCAGACATCTCATGGGAGGATCACTCAGCAAAATCCGAGTGGTTGCAAAGCTTTCTATCGTGCATGGATGGCCTCTACCTGATTCAAGAAGTCTACGGGCCAACGAGAGGTAAAGCGCTGCTCAGCCTGGTACTGGTTACTGGGGATGACCTGATCAGTGACCTAGTGATCGATGGGAAGCTGGGTAACAGTGACCATGAGCTGATCACCTTCACCATCCGCTGTAAAGCTGGCAAATCAGTCAGCAACACTGAAGTCCTTGACTTCAGGAAAGCTAACTTTGACAAGCTCAGGCGGCTTGTCAGTGAGGCCCTAAGGGGCCATGACCCCAGGGGGAGGGGGTTTCAGAAGAGTGGTTTCTCCTCAAGGGAGCGATCCTCAATGCACAAGCTAATTCTATTCCATCTTGGAGGAAAGGCAGCAAGAGGGCACAGCAGTCCCCCTGACTCTCCAGGGATTTAGCAGACCTCCTGAAGCTAAAAAGAAAGGCCTACAAAGGATGGAGGATGGGATCCACCTCCAAAGAGAAATATTCTGCACTGGTCCAGTCCTGTAGGGAGCAAACCAGGAAAGCCAAGGCTGCAACTGAACTCCAACTAGCTTCGAGAATCAAGGAAAATAAAAAGTCCTTTTTCAGATGTGTGGGGAGCCAGAGAAAAGGCAAGGGCAACAATGGACCCCTGCCTTCCATCAAAGCTGACCTCATGAAGGAACACCTTGAGAAGCCGGATAACTTCAAGTCATCTGGCCCTGACAATCTATATCCCAGGGTACTCAAGGAGCTGGTGAGCATCATAGCCCAGCCTCTGGCATGGATCTTTGAGAACTCCTGGTGCTCTGGTGTAGTGCCCGAAGACTGGAAGAAGGCCAATGTGGTGCCTATCTTCAAGAAAGGGAGGACAGTGGATCCGGCAAACTATAGGCCCATCAGCCTGACCTCTATCCCAAGGAAAGTCTTAGAAAATTTTATTAAAGAGGCCATTGTTAATGGACTGGCTGACACCAACATTCTGAGGGATAACCAGCACGGGCTTGTTGCAGGTAGGTCTTGCTTGACCAATCTCATTTCTTTTTATGTGCAGGTGACCTATCACCTGGACAAGGGAGAAGAGATTAATGTCATATATCTAGACTTCAAAAAAGCCTTCGACCTGCTATCCCATGATCACCTCTTGGTGAAACTGGCCAATTGTGGCCTTGGGTCCACCATGATCTGCTGGCTGGGAAATTGGCTCCATGGTCAGACCCAAAGGGTGGTAATTGATGGAAGCCAATCATCATGGTGCCCTATGACCAGTGGGGTCCCCCAAGGCTCTGTCCTTGGACCCATATTGTTCAACAACTTCATTAATGATGTGGACATTGGAGTCAGAAGCGGACTGGCCAAGTTCGCCGACGACACCAAACTTTAGGGCAAAACATCCACATCTGAAAACAGGAGGGCAATCCAGGCTGACCTGGATCGGCTCAGCAAATGGGTGGACAAGACCCTGATGGTGTTTAACATTGAAAAATGCAAGGTTCTGCACCTTGGGAGGAAAAACCTGCAGCATCTTTATAGACTCAGCAGTGCTACACTGGCTAGCACTATGGAAGAAAGAGACTTGGGGGTCATCATTGACCACAAGGTGAACATGAGCCTTCAATGCAATGCTGCAGCTAGTAAAGCAAGCAAAACGCTGGCTTGCATCCATAGCTGTTTCTCAAGCAAATCCCAGGACGTCATTCTCCCGTTGTACTCGGTGGTTAGGCCAAAGCTGGAATACTGCATCCAGTTTTGGTCCCCACAATTCAAAAAGGATGTGGAGAAGCTTGAGAGAGTCCAGAGAAGAGCCACATGCATGATCAGAAGTCAGGAAAACAGACCTTACGACCACAGGCTGAGAGATTTGGGGCTCTTTGGCCTGGAAAAGCGCAGGCTCAGGGGTGATCTGATGGCCACCTATAAGTTTATCAGGGGTGACCACCAGTATCTGGGGGAATGTTTGTTCACCAGAGTGCCTCAAGGGATGACAATGTTGAATGGTTATAAACTCGTACAAGAACATTTCAGGCTTGACATAAGGAAGAATTTCTTTACTGTCCAAGCCCCCAAGGACTAGAATAGCCTGCCACTGGAGGTGGTTCAAGCACCTAGATTGAACACCTTAAAGATAAATTTGGATGCTTATCTTGCTGGGATCCTATGACCCCAGCTGACTTCCTGCCCTTCGGGTGGGGGGCTGGACTCGATGATCTTCTGAGGTTCCTTCCAGCCCTAATGTCTATGAAATCTATGGAACTTTCCAAGCATTCCTTCCCTTAGTGTCTTTGATGGCATGGTCATATGCAGAGAATGGACAATGGCCTTATACCTAAGGTTCTCTTGTGTGAAAAACTCTTTACAGGAAGAAGACCATGTGGGCATCCTTATCTTGATTTCAAAGATGGTTGCAAGAAAGTGATGGAGGCAATGAACATTGAGCCAAACAAGTAGGAGAAGACTCCTGTAGATCAAAGACCTTGGAAACAGTCTGTTCAGTGTAGAATGAAGGCTTTGAGGAAAGAAGAACCCAACATGCAGAGGAAAGAAGAATCTTCAGGAAGAACCCTGCACTACATTAAGGATTGTTTGAGATGAACTTCAAAGTGATAAGAGCAGAGGAAATGTCACTGAAGAGTTGGGTTCTATAGCCACACTTGCAGATGTTTAGTGAGCTGACACCTCACTCAGCACAATTCTCTTGGATTATAAAACAGGCAGATGCTTACCTAGGGAGCAGGAGCAGAAGCAGAAAGCAGAGCAGAGGATCAGCAGGGAGAACAGCGCTGTAATAGGAAAGCAGAGCAGTAGATCAAGTAGGGGAAGGGGATCAGAGTGGTACTTGGGGAAGGTACAGGGCTAATTTTTTACATGACTTCCAGAAAGGTTGGCCCTCACTGATCTATGGAATGTGTATGGCAAATAGTTAATTGCTTCTAATGGCCTTGTCACATGTTCATTTGTAACAGTTGTAAATCAATGGAATGTAGTGACCTAAGATTTGTTATGCTACACTTTGCACAAGCTAAAAATATGGAATCATATGCAGTATTAAAGTTAAAATATATTCTGAGCGCTCACACATTAATTGTAAATATGATCTCCATCCTGCACAGCTCTGACTTGCCCCTAGGAGGCTAGGAGCAATGGGGAACTGGTGCCTCATGAATCTGGGAGGGCACACAATTGCTGAGCAGGGGGGTCATCCTCTGCTCAATTGCATAGTATGTGGCAGGTGGTCCCTTGGGAGCCAATCGCTGAGCCCGGAAACCCCAGCAGCAAAACCAGAAGTGGTATTGGCAAGACCAGAAGTGCCACCGGGGAACTGACCCTCTGCCCCCCTGTCAGTATGCCACTGAAGGGGGAGTGGGCATGCTGAGCACCCACTGATGCCACCGGTAGCGTTGGTGGTAAGGATAGCCCCCATGACCCTCCTATTTGTCACCTATACTAGGAGCCATGACACCTGGGTTCTGATCCCAGAACCACTGTGTGATCAAGTACCCAGCCTTCCTCAGAGAGGGCTGTGGATCTGGGTGAAAACCATGGGAAAATTCAATTAATCAAAATAGTGGGGAATACTGGCATGTTCAGTAAAGAAAGAACCAGCTTATATTGTGGAAAGTCTCTGAGGTCATATATTTGATCTTACTGTTGTTTGAAGAGAGAGATATTAGTGAAGTAGGCAATTTTGGAAGAAAGAAGTAGACAAGGAGTATGATAATACTGGTATTAGAAATAATAACAACCTCATAGTGGGTACATTAGAGTCTATTTTTAGTTGTGTATGTGAATGTAGGAGAAAAGGCACTGTTAGATACTGCATGCAAAGTACAAACGAGACAATAAACTGGAGGGGATATGGTTGAACATGTGACACTTACCAGCATGTAATTGCAAACACACTGTATTTTCCCCTATTTTCATGAAAAAACAATATTTTGCAAGAACAATTAACCAGTGTTCAATAAGGCACAGGCATAGTGTACTTTTAAATTTAACTAACCACTTCAGTAGCTCTTCTGAAATACAATTACTTATTATAACATTTGGTTACTTAACAGCACCTCATTGTGTAATTAAAAGTCATTCTTTAAAAAAAAATAAGCTCACAGTGGTTTTATGATAAAAATAAGAATTGGTTAGGAGTTGCTATGACTATGTTATGCTATTTCCGATGTCTCTATGCCTTGCTGGAGATCACACCAGGCTGGGAAAATATTATATATATAGTGATGCTTCATTTTGATCACGGAAAAATGTGGTTTTGGGTTACTTTTTAAATCTCAAAACTGGGTTGTTTTGTTGAGTTTTTTTGGAGGGGGAGGGGCGGTTATCAGAAAAAAATGGGCTCTCTGTTTATATTATGTTATGTTATGTTATATTATGTTAATAGAAATAAGCAGAGAAATCAGTGAAGCAAAGAAACAGAATAATGGTATACTCAAATGCTCAAATTCAACTCCTGTTTAGACACTCAAGTTTGTAACATGGAGCCCTTGCCCTTTTACTGGGGAAAGTCTGTAGGGCAAACAAAACCTGAAAGGACCCTTTAAGAGCAGGATTTTTGTGGCACTTGAAGGGAGAAGAGCTCAGGAAAAGAAAATATGGCTTGAAGAGCAGAAGGCAGAAAAGGGGGAAAGACACAGGATACCTGCAAGTCATCAGTAGCCCTGCCACAGGTGGGCTGGAAATAAGCAGAGACTGCAATGAAAGGGTCAGCTAACAGGACTGAAAGAACTAATGAGAAACCCTTATGCTCAAGATGGCTGGCTGGCAGGATAGAGGTTTACTAGTATAACAGTTTGCCCTTAAGCCAGAAGAGTCCACTCTAACTCTGTCTGGGAAACAAAGAGGTGCTCCCAGGCAGTATGTTGTGGAGTTCAGAGTCACCGGAAGGGGAGCCACAGCTGACAAAGGCAAAGAAGGCTTTTCTGACTGGTGATTTGACCTAGAGGTAAAAGACTGGAGGTGTTTTTTTTGTTTGTTTTTTTTTCCTGTGTGTACCTGGAAGGGCTGTGTTTTTTTGGGATTAGGGATTAGGATGTTAACTATTGGAGAACAGAAAGTGGCTGTGAAGGGAAGCTTGGAGGCTGGGCTGCAGGTGACCTCTGTGAGTTTAGCCCCTTTGGTTAGGGACAGACATTCAAAAACCCTGAGCCTGAATTGATTCAGTCTTTGCAGGTCAGTCTCAACTGGTTAGGGTGAACCACACAGACAATTCCTCTGGACTGAGGAAATTCAGGCACATGCCTGCAGTGGCTCAGGCTGGAAGCCAGGGGGTGCTACAGCAGTCCTCCCTGTCCTTGCAGAGCTGAGCTGAGGCGGGCATGGCCAGGCTCCAGCAGGGCTCTGATTAGGGAGGGGTGTAAACACCCAGCCTGCCTGTAGTCCCATGCTTTTCCCCATTTGCTGCTCAAAGGGTTGGAGTGTTGCCAGCCTGCAGCCCCAGGCTAGCACTTTGAGGCAAGGGTGTGTGTGCAGTGCATGCATCTGTTGATGATACAGAGTTTTTCACTCTCCCTCCTACTTCTGTGTACAGTCTGACAGGCAAGGAAGCCGGGGCTGGGGGCACTGATAACCATGTTTATCACCCTTATCTCAGTGTTTATCGCCCCATTAAGACTGTTGATTCTACCAGTTGATTCAGCATGGACCCAGCATGTGGTCTGTTAGCTAATACACAGACCCCTCCTCTGCAAGGCACAGGGGAAGGGGAATTCCTGCTTATCGGGGAGTGGTGACGGGGAGGAGAGGGAGCAAACAGCTCTTAAACAGAGTTTCCAAGGAAGGACATTAAGCTATCTGTTAATTAGCTCCAAAAAGCCTCTCTGCCTCTGTCTCTCCCACAGCACAGCCAGCATGTGGTCTGGTAGGTAATGCTGAGGTGTTTGTGAGGGACCAGGGAAAGTCTGCTTATCAAAGAGTGGGGAGGGGAAGGGGGGAGCAGAAGCCAGGCAGATGCCTGCAGAGACTGCAAAGTTTCAGCGAGGCAGCAGAGGGGAGGGGCCAGCCCTGCTGTAGAGCAGAGAGCCCTACCCAGCCCAGAGAGCATGGCAGGATACTGGAGGACTCTGTTTTAACCTAAACCAGCAAGGAGTCTGGGACAGACATTGCATACACCATTTTGAGCCAAATCAGTTAAGTCTGATGATATACATTCAACCAGGTTTATCTCAAACCCATTTCAGCCATTCTCAAACTGTTTATATGCACTGAACATCTGTTCTGTTACAGGTTTAAACCAGTTTCTGATCACTTAAACCAGTTTATGTGCAATGTCTATCCCTAGCCTTTAAGACCCAAGAGCCAGAAGTGAATACTGCAAAAGCAGGGAGGGCACAGAGAGGGAAAAGTGAACTTAGCAAAGGCCAAGGGCTCAGGGAAGATTGTGACTTTTACTTTGTGGAGCAAGGAGCTCCAGGGAGGACAGACTCTAAGCTTCAGGGTTTGAAACCCTGGAAGAGTGGCTGCTGTTCAAGGCCCAAGGCCAGAACCATGGCTCAAGGCTGCAGTCAGAGTAAATAAGCCAAAACAATAAGGATGGCAGCACAGACAGATGTGAATTTTCAGGGTCTATGGAGAAATTTCAGCAGTGACACCTGCAAGGCATGGATGCAGATAAGGAGGGAGGCAGGAGCTCAGAATTAAACTTCTGGGGCAATTTAGGACTTTTTTTGTCCATAGCTGGAGCCTGTCAAGCTTGGCTAAATTCTAGCACTCTAGTAAATTGAAGCAAAATCAAGGTAGCACTGCAGAGCACCTCTCCAGGACTCAATACCTTAAGGTATAGTAGGTGAGACATTGCATATATCTACACATGCTGTTAATTCTAAGTAGGCTTACTGCACAGTAAAGTTACTCTGCAGTAAAAATACTGTACAGTAAGCCTACCCAGGAGCACACCTACATGGGCTCCCTTTTTGGAGCAGATTTGCTCCCTCCCTGCTCTGCCCCCCTGCAGCTTCCAGGGAGCTAGCAGGGAGCACGGGGGCTGTCTCCATGTGGACAGGGCCAGGAAAGCTGTGCTGGCTGCAGAGGCAGCTGTCACCTGGCCTTGTACACTTTGGGAGAGGTCCTGATGTGGACAGGGACAGGAAATAGCTGCTATTGCAGAGCTCTCTGGCCTTTTCCACATGGGGACAAGCTCTGTGCCCAGCATGGCTTTCCCACGTAGCCCAGGGCTGCCTGGGAACTCTTCTGTTCTGGGGCAGGTCCCAGCCAGGTTTCATGTAGAAAGTTCTTAAAATCTTTTGTTATTAAAAAAACATAGCTATTGACTGCTTGATGAAGGACCAGTGAAGAGTCTCATGAAGGCCATGGCCTACTTACAACAGTAAGAAATGATCTCAGTCTTGATATTAATTGCATAGGAATTTCTGAAGGAAATTTGAATCCTAAAAATTAACATAATTATAGGAGTCAAGATTCATGTAGTTATGAGAACAAAATTTTAGCTAAATCTGCTATGTTGTATTTATTCTGTAAGAAAGGAAAGAAAAGGGAGGTTTTCTTGCATATTGAAATGATCATAAATATATATACTGTTCCTGAATGTGAAAAAGGAACACATACATGCATATGTCAGGAAGCATTTTCCTCTCAAATTAAATACACTTAGAGTGGAAACAGATGTTTCCTTTGTGTTGCAATAAACACTTCTATGGTGGCACAATGGCCAAGCAAACACGTTTATACCCCTTAATATGCCACAAATACCCTAAATATGTGTCTGAGACATAGGTAGTATCAATCTCTGCCAGCTTATTGAGGCAGAGGTTTGTTAGACTTATGGCTGGAGACTGTGGTCAGCCCAGAGCTGCTTGAACTCTCCAGCTTCCCCAGGCAAGTGCTCCTAGGTCTTGAGGGGCCTGATCAGATCATGTGCATCTGAGGAATTCCCCTGCAGGATCAGGCCCAAGCCCTGGAAGAACCTGTCTGGCTTTCCCCTTTTACAGAGACATGCCTCTGTCTCTGGGGTGTCTCTCTTAAGGTGGGGATCCCTGGCTTTCCCTTCTAACAGGAACATGCCTCGGAGATTCTGTGGAGGACCCCTCTGTAAGCTGGGAATCCTGGCTTTCCCCACTTACAGAAACGTGCTTCACAGATTCCCCAGGGCGTGTGTCTGCAAGCGGGAAACTCCAGCTTTCCTGTCTTAAAGAGACATATTCTGGGGAATTTCCAAAGCATGTCTCTGTAAGCAGAGAACATGTCACCCACTGTTCTTCCTTATGTGGGAGTATTGGCAGTCTGTGTTTCTCACAGTGAAATAGATCAGCTGTGGAAGGACATATCCTGCCCCAGCTAATCTGCTTCATTTGGTGATATTTTATTATATCCTTATCCTTCCCAGAAAAATGAAGAGGTAACAAATGAATGTATGCCTAAATGCATATAGTCAAAATAGATACTTAGAATCACAAATTCATAGGAAAGAAGGACTGAAAGGGACCTCAGGAGGTCATCTAGTGCAAACCTTTCTGATGACAGTAAGCTCAGGTTTACTGTAAAATATATTTAGCTCGAGCTGTACCTTCCCTCTTTCATAGAGCTGAGGAATGGTGTTTGATATCCAAAAACTTGCCCAATAGCTCTCAAATTATTCAGTTGGTTTAATAATACACACGCACAGAGACACACACACATATGTATGTATAACTTTTCAGTTGGTTTAATAATATACATGCATATATGTGTGTGTGTGTGTGTGTGTGTGTGTGTGTGCACGTGCACGTGCATATGTATATATTCTTGTCCTGAATAATAAAATGATTCTAGTCTGAGATTCTTGATAGTTTTCCCTCTTTCCCCCCTCCCAAATAAAAGAGAAAAAACATACAAACAAAGCAAAAATTGCAAGCTTTTGAACAGATTATGGAATTGGTATGGCATGCTGCTTAGTACTCATATGAATAGTCCCACTGCAAAACAATGTGGTCATTTTTGTGAGTATAGTATTCCTAATATATCATTCTGTGAATTTTTTCTCTCCAGAACAAGCACTTTTTGAAGTATCCCTTAACAATACATGCTTTGCCACGATAAAATTACAAGAGCCAATGAACAACTATGTAGAACTGAGCAAAATACACATTTTTCTGTGTTATTTTAAGTTTTACACAGACAAGATTCTTTGGGTAAATTCAATATATTTCATTAGACCTTCTAAAATAGTTGGAAACATTTCTTTATAAGCTTTCGGGTACAAACACCCTTTGACAGGCTCAGGAAGTACGTGCAGCTGGTCTGTGCTCTTCCTGAATGGAATAGAAAAGAAGCCAGAGGTATTTTTCTATTAGATCCAGAATGAGCTCAGACCAACTGCAGACATTTCCTCAGCTTGAAGAAGGGTGTTTGTACTCCAAACTTGCAAAGAACATTTTTTTCCAACTACTTTAGTTGGTCTAATAAAAGATACTGGATTTACCCAAAGAACCTTGTCTGCTTATGTCCTTAGACCAACAAAGCTACAACCTATACCCATTTAGAGTTATAAGGTTTTCAGCAGTATGAAACTAAGATTTTTTTAAAGAATACAATAAAATTAAATATGGGGGAAAGAAAACATTGTGTCTAGTAGTTAATATACTCAGGAAGTGGGAGTTCTGTTTCATATTAGGTTATTCCTAGTTATGTATAATGGCCAATAAACTATTAGTTATTTCTGGAGTTGTAGAAGGGTCTCTGAATGACCTATTTCTACCTATTTCAAACTGATATGGTTCGTCATCAAGGTTCTTTTTTGATGAGTTGACATTAACTAACAAAAAACATTTAGTTGAAAAAATCCTGACCAGCTCTACAATTATGGCATCTTCAGTAAGAACATAATTTTCAGTAATCCATTTGACACATCTGTTACACAGTGCAACATATGGCAAAATGACTAATGCAGCCAGATGTGATACATGACAGCTTAATGCATCAGTGAGACAAACTTGAAATGCTGTGGTTGCAACAAAATGTGGTCAAGGAGGAAGTGGGGGTGGGGAAGAACCTTCTGTTTTTAAATGGTTGGATACTAGTAAAAATGGATTGGATTCAATACCTGAATGTGAATGGAGAGAGATGCAATAGAGCTGCCTGAAGAAACAATCCCTTTACTTCAGGGGTGTAGGTTGTAGCCGTGTTGTTCTAAGGACATAGGCAGACAAGGTTCTTTGAATGAATCTGATATCTTTTATTAGACCAACTTAAATAGTTGGAAAACATTTTTTAAACAAGCTTTCAGGTTCAAAATCCCTTTGTCAGGCTTCTAGCAGTTGGTGTGTGCTTTTCCTGGATGGAATGAAAAGACTATTAAGTTGGTCTAATAAAAGATATCGGATTCAGCCAAAGAACATTGTCTTCCTTTACTTTAATGCTCCTGAGGAAGGTAAACATTAAAAAGGGTGGCAAAAAAGGAAGGAGACATTTCATTTATATTAGAATGAATATTTCTGTATGATGAAAGGAGGAAAGTAAGAGAAGAGCATGACTATCCCAAAATATATTATTACTGAAATTCAGTCAAATTCAGTGAGCCTCAGCTTTGCTGGTCACAGAAATGAACAATGTATTAAAGATGGAAGCAGTGTGAAAATACACACCTAAAAGTTATATATATTGTATTTGTTTTGAATTGCTAAATGTATGCAACTTGATTGACCCCTTTCCCAGTCTTGTCCAAGCTTAATTTGTAAATCCCCATGCAATTCTATTATAGGCATGTGAGTAGGCAAGTATCTAAAATCCACAATAATGAATGAAGAATTCATGTAGTAAGTGTTAACTTCTTCTAGTTGAGTATGTATGCTGCTTAATTCTTACTGTAAATCAAGGGACCTCTACTGGAGCCCATGATATTTTAAAATGAGAAGATATCATTATTTGCATTTAATCTGATATTACTCAAATTAAGTTTTAGATTCAGCAAAACCAGTCCTGAAGTTTAAACTTGTCCTGAATGTAGCAGTCCCTTTCTTTAAGCCAGATGCATCTACCCCCATATTTCCTCACATACCACATATCCCCAAATAAAACACTTTTTCCTTGTTTTTGGATGGCAAAATGTAGGATCCTCCCCGACTCCCAGAGTAATGGCTGATTGTGGCATAGATTAAATCCTTCTAAAACTACAGAGGATCCAGGAAGTGTGGCATCCCAGGAGCGTGAGACAGCAGGAATTTCTAGGTGTGGCAGGATAGCAACAAGGCTGCACCCCACACCCTTGCAAGGGCCGTAAATCTTTACTATGAATAGTAGGGGTGTGCAAAGCAGGCCCTATTTGATTTGGATTCAGATTCCAATCGAATCAAGGACAGTGATTAGATTCGTTGATTCGGATCACTGCCCCTGATTCAATTCAGCCGAATCCAAATGTGTAGAGTCAATGCTGATTCGAAGACAGCAATGCAGACGTAGACATAGCTTTAAAAGTTTTTTCTACATACCTCGAGATACTAGCATTGCAGTGCTTGTGAATGATGTGATGCTGGGGTAGATGGAGTGTCCCACAGGAGTGCGGGGGGTGGGGGGGTGGCTAGAGGTATGTAGAAAAAACATTTAAAGCTGTGTCTATCTCCGAATCACCAAAACTTGCTGAATCTCTCTGAATCGATGCAGAGGGTTCCGATTCAATTCAGAGAGATTAAAGGGTCCTCTGATTTGATTCGGATTCAGAGATTTGGCTACCAAATCAGGCCAAGTTAAATCATGGATCAAAGCTTCTCACAGCCTTAATGAATAGGTCCTTATAAAAGTCCCTGTAAATAATGAAATGTTGTTTCCACATCACAAGCCTCATCAATATACTACACAGTGTAAGAGGAAGCTCGCTCACCCTTGGCCCTCTCAGCAGCTTTTCTATCAAAAGCTACTGCCTCACAAGCAGTAGTGAGAAGACCGATATTCTAGGTATTCCATTTCTGAGATTCCACCAGTTGTTTGTAGCTGCAGGGAGAAGAGACAGGATCCTGACAGCCATGAGTCACAATGTCTGCTTGCTTTATTCCATCCTTCTTCTATTCAGGCAAAGTAAAATCAGCTTCCCCATTTAATTCCAGCTCCACAACTTTGGAGTGTGTGTGATAAGCAAGAAAATGCAGTATATACTGGCTTCCTTTTTCTCCTCACCTTTCCTTTATATGTGTATTCTCCTTCTTCCCACAAAATCCAGGGACCATTTCTTTAATCATCCCTCAGCCCATACAAAAATTGAGAATTTCAGTTTAGGAAGAGGAAATTGGATGGGATGGTAGAACAGGGATTTCTCTGTGATTTGGAACCTATTCCCTTACCTCCATTCAGTGATGCAGAGTTTTCTTTGCTGACAGCTTTGATTTGAAGGAACAGAGAGTGTTGTCTGAGATTGTGTGTAGAGATTTCTTTTTGGATCCCTTGTTCTGAGTCTCTAATGGTCTAACCTCATTACCAAAGAAGTCCTTACTCATTGGATCCTCCCTGTTAATTTGACCCACTAGTTTAACTAATGGGAGAGTGGAGATTAACAAGGCATGAGCCCAGGGCAGTGAGTTTGGGCTCTCTCTATACAGTGGTGTTTCATTTTGATGACAGAAAAATGTGAATTTTGGATTTTTTTAAATTTGAAAATTGGGGGGGGGGGGGATCAGAGAAAACCAGGATCCTTGGTAATGACCCACCAATTGAGTAGTACTTCTCAGAATCATCACAGGACATTTGTGTTTCATGATTTTCATTGGTGCCTTTGAATTTCTGGGTTGACTTCAAATATATATTTTTTTACATTAAATGCTAAATAGACCAGCATTTTCTGCTTGGGATGCCACCTGTGTACTGCCAAACTTCCAGTCAGAAGAGGCACTCAGCTGACTCTACTTGAGCAATGAAGATGTTGGAAATAGAACACTTTTCAATACTGCTCTTAGCTCTAGAACAAACTAATTTCTTTGTCTGTCCAAAGAGACTCCATCGGTTGACATTTTGGGTGTGCTGCAGGGCATATGTATTGGTATGGGTTGCTCTGGCTGGTGGGTTGGATTTGTGAGAAAAGAGAACATGTATGATCCATTGACTGTTTAATTTAATATAATTTTTCAATTTGTGGCAGTAGAAGCTAGAGCTTTGGGGCATTCCTTTATAATAGCGTGTGAATCTGAAGAATGTAATAAACACACCATTGTTCAGGAGCCATGTTTGCATGTGAAAATAAAGCTGAAATGGTTTGCAATGTTAAGAAGTTGGTAATTTCCCATCCAACTATTTTCCTTCCCTCCTGCCCCCAATCCTCAATTGTCAGAAATAGGACGCCCTAGGAGAAAGTGGAAGAGAATTTGCTGAGGCTTCTTTTTAGAGTAGGTGACAGCTGGGAAGATTCAAGGGGGTCATTTTGAACCTCTCCCACTCTCTGTCATTTAAAATGATGTTGGATGTCATTGCCTAGATAAAATTGCTTTAGCACATCTTCCCAGGACTTATTAGGTGATGGGATCTTTGTCAGATTACAGCGTGTGTGTGTGTGTGTGTGTGTGTGTGTGTGTGTGTGTAAGGTGGGAGGAGGTGAAGTTAAGTATGAAATGTTCATATATTTAGCTCTGGAGGATGTGTTGTGGATGAGAATACAAAATCAGACTCCATACTTAATGCGCATAAAATTATGGGAAACTAAAAAGTGGGAACTAATCTATCATTGTAGACAAAGACATTTATTTTGTTCAACAATATATAAAAGAGAAATCAGATTCTGCAGTTTAGCTTTATGAAAAAAGAAATACAAAATATAAGAGCAAAACAGGTGACTGTTTTGGGATTCCTAGTGATAGGAATACAGGATACTTTCTTTCTTCTTCTTCTTCTTTTTTTTTTTTTTTTGCATGACTATTATACTAAAATATGTTCTTTAAATAATTTTCCTTTGTTTGCTTCTATGACCACAAAATAAACATTATATAAAACATCAACTTTGACTTTTCCAGAGGCTATAAATGGGACTGATCTTTGCATAGAGGGAGAAAAAAGAGAGAAGGAAGACTCGTTATACATAAGTTTATTTACCTGTGAAGGATAGGTAGCCAGTAATAACTTCCTTCTTATGGCACATGATTCTTCCAATTTTACAGAATGACTATCTTTTTAGGAAGTGGAGATCATTGGACTATCTGTTGTGCTTAAAATGTTAAGTTATGAAAGGTCTGTGCTGTTTCAGGTTCCTCAGGCAGGAATTAGAATTCTCCCATGAGTCAGAAGCTGGCACTCCTGCTGATGTTGCATGTTGTTTTCCCATTGCAGCTCAGCTGGGATTTTCACATCTTTCACAGAATAGGCTAAGTAAATACAGAATATGTGAAGTGATTTGTAGCTTTTAAATACCTCACCTTAGTCTTTGTTGCTACAATTAACACAGTCACTGAGAAGCAAAGTCAAACTGATATGATACCCATTATACTACTGTGACAGGCCTGCTATTTTTTGGCAGAATTCTTAGTAACACATTCTGGTCACCTTACTTTTGTAAGTAGAGTTACTGAAACAACACAACTTAACTGTTCTACACAATTAGCAATGGCAATATTCATTATATAAAATGTCTATTTTTCTTAGTTAAGCTTAGAATACTACATGATGTCTGATTTTTTTGTTTCTTTCTGGTGTAGTAATAATAATTGTACCACTTTCTTTGTTCAACACACAGGTCCCCAAATTGTGATGTGTGGCGCAAGAGTTGGTAGCAAAACCTAATGCTTAGCTTGTTCTCTTCCTTTTCAACTATTAGGTACATTGTAAGACAGACAGAAAGGCAAATGCTACAGTTCTGTTTAGTGTACTCCATTAAAATCAATTACAAACTGATCATTTATGAAGTAAACCACTTCAATAATAATGGTCTGCTTTATTAAAATCTTAAAACCATGGCACAGCATCTTTAATATGAAGGTATTGAATGTTAGTCTTAAGACTAACTTCATGAGTTAGTCTTACCTCAATCCTGGGTAAGCTTTTTGAGAGAATTATCCTGGCGCATGTCCATGAGGGGCCAGCAGGGGAGGTTATGCTTAGGGGCAACCAACATGGGTTCATTAGAGGTATGTCCTGTCAGACCAACCTGGTGGCCTTCTATGACCAGGTCACAAAATCCTTAGATGCAGGGGTAGTAGTGGACATAGTCTTTCTGGACTACAGGAAGGCTTTCAACACTGTCTCTCACCCCATTCTCATTGAAAAACCAGGGGACTGTAGTGTCGACACCTACACAGTCAAATGGGTCACTAACTGGCTGGAGAACCACACCCAGAGAATGGTGGTGGATGGGTCATTTTCGACCTGGAGGGATGTGGGCAGTGGGGTCCCCCAAGGCTTGGTCCTTGGACCCGCGCTGTTCAACATCATCATCAGTGACTTGAACGAGGGGGTAAAAAGCACCCTATTCAAATTTGCTGATGACACTAAGATGTGGGGGATGTGGGCACGCTAGAAGGGAGGAATAGGCTGCAATTGGACCTAGACAGGTTACAGGGGTGGGCAGATGAGAACAGGATGGGTTTCAACACTGACAAGTGCAAGGTGCTGCAGCATACCTACAGGCTGGGGAACTCCCTTCTTGTCAGTGCAGAGGCAGAAAAGGATCTTGGAATCATTATTGATGCCAAAATGAGCATGGGCCGACAGTGTGGGGACGTGATCAGGAAGGCCAACACTTTGTCATGCATCCACAGATGCATCTCGAGCAGGTCCAAGGAGGTGATCCTCCCCATCTATGCAGCACTGGTCAGGCCACAGTTGGAGTACTGTGTCCAGTTCTGGGCACAGCACTTCAGGAGGGATGTGGACAGCATTGAGAGGGTTCAGAGGAGGGCCACCTGCATAATCAGGGGGCAGCAGGGCAGGCCCTATGAGGAGAGGCTAAGGGACCTGAACCTGTTCAGCCTCCACAAGAGAAGGTGGAGGGGGGATCTAGTGGCCTGTTACAAACTAGTCAGAGGGGACCAGCAGGTATTAGTGTTCCCCTGAGCACTACCAGGAGTGACTAGAAATAACAGTCACAAGCTGGCAGAGGGCAGATTCAGACTAGGCGCAAGGAGGCACTACTTTACAGTCAGGGCAGCTAGGATCTGGAACCAACTTCCAAGAGAAGTGCTGGCTCCTACCCTGGGGGTCTTTAAGAGGAGGCTAGATGAACACCTTGCTGAGGTCATTTGACCCCAGTGCTCTTTCCTGCCATGGCAGGGGGTCAGACTTGATGATCTGTCAAGGTCCCTTCCGACCCTACAAACTATGAAACTACTATGAATATTTTGCAAACATCAGATTTCATGTCATCCTGTTAGGCAAGGGAAAACACACTAAGCCTTAATTTTCTCCCATATCATGTATGAGTACTTATAGAAGAAAATATGTGCTGACTGAACACAAAATACTGCCATAGCTGATTTGATAGAATTTTGCACTCCACTTATGTAAATTATAACATTTGAGCAGGACAACAAAAATTGTCTTTCATTTTAATAATGTAGGTGCAGGCAAAGACATTAACATCAGTGACACATTTTGCTTCAATGAAAAAACAAACAAAGTGATACTCCTAGACTCTCTGAACATGTTCAGATGATCAGGGGCATGCACTTGCAGCAGCACAAATAGTAGCAGCACAAATTTTTGCCACTACATTGTGCCATAGCACATGCCCCTCCATGTATGCTTTGTTGCAGGACACATAACAATGCTGCTGACAGGGGAAGTTTCTTGGCATAGCCCCAAGACTGTTTTATTACAACTTTATTACTGATTTGTGAACTAATGTGTCCAGAGCACATCTGTGTGGTAGCAATTGTCTCAGCAAAGGTACACCCTTGACCTGAGTAGATGTGCCTACAAATACATAACCTGCCAGAATCTATTACACCTGTTGGTATCGACAGACTTAGGGTGTGTGTAGATAACACAGATGTTAATGTAGAGTGCCTGAAAATTTTAACACAGCTTGTTTTTTGATGAGGTGTATTTTTGTATGCACAACATTGTGTTCATGTTTGCATGAATGGCACTTTTGAGTGAATTAAGCCTGTTGTGTCATTCCCTGCAGATTTCAGGAGGGAGAGTAAAATAGCAATTTACCTCCTGTGATGTCTTTCCTAATGTATTACAGCAGGAGGCACATATAAGTCACCTGGCCTCCCCAGTCCCCACCCCTGGACTCTCACTGGACAGTCCTGACTCTCACTGGGAGTCTCCCCTGGGCAAGGTCATGGTCACCCCCAAATCCTTGTCACTTGCACCTGCCTTTGCTTGATCAGTCTAGTCTCTCTCCATCAGTACGCAATCCCAAAGACCACATCCCAAAGACAAGTCACGTGAATCCTCCCCTCCCATTTCTTTCCCTTCCCAACACACCATGTTACAAATATGTGGTTTTTTTTTCTTTTAGTTACTGTAGCTGCTATGATAAATGCTTTGATATCATAAAATGTTCAGGGTTTAGAGTAGTGGGTGGGTGGGTGTTTGTTGCCACCTGGTTGATTGGCGATTGCTGTTGATGTTGGTGGCGGTTGCCAGCTCTTCTGCCTTTTTTTCTGGGTTTTTTGGACTATATTTACAGGCATTCTTTCATTTACTATAACTGACATGATAAATGCTATGATATCATAAGGGTAGCTGGTGGGTGGTTAGGTGGATGTTGCCACCTGATCGATTGGCGATTGCTATCTATGTTGGTGGTAGCGAGGTCTCTGGCTTTTTTGTTTGTTTGTTTTTGGACTACATTTCCCAGCATTCCTGAGCTCATTGATCTTCATACAGTTTCCAGTGGGAGCTCCCACTGGAACCCTCCTGTTCCTTGCCCAGGTACACCATCAATTTGTTTGTGTTGTGCCACATATGGCTTTTGGAGGTGTGTTGTGAATTGTTTTATAAACGTTTTTGGAGTGTTTTTGAAAATGTGGCTTGCTGTTGGCTTGATCCCCTACCTGCCTAACCTGCCAAGAGCTATAATAGTTAACCTTCTCACCCATGCGGGGGGTGTTATTCAGATGTAGGTGATGGTGCATAATGCCCCCCTCCCCAAAAGCACTCACAGTCTGGAAGCAGCAAACCCCTAGCCCAGTCCATATTTCCTTCCCCTTCCCCTGACCATCCTCCCTTCCATTCCCAGTCTGCAACATCGCACGCCCCTATAGACAGACACAGATTTAAAGTGTAAATGAATTTATTTTAACATAACCAAGAAAGAGAACAAAGCACTCCTAGGTGTTGCTGTCAGCAATATATCCTGATAGAAAATCATGCACAAGGGCTGCCCGATCAGCCTCTTCTTGAGGATATCTCTTCAGTCCCTGTGCTCCTGCTGCTGCCTGGACACATCTCTCTTGTCTGGCCACTGCCTCTCATGCTTCTTCTTCCCATGACTCCTTGAAAACCTCTCTGTGGCTCTCACAGATATTGTACAGCACACAGGCTGCCACTACGAAGGCCGTGATATTTCCTTGCTCCATCTCGAGCTAGCACGTAAGTGCCCTCCATCATCTTTTCAGTCAGCTGAATACACATTCCATGGCCATCCTGCAACTACTCAGACAGTAGTTAAAAAACAGCTTCTGTGGGTTGGTAATGTTCCCTCCATAAGACCTCATGAACCAGGGCTTTAGGGGGTAGGCAGCAGCTGCTAATATAACCGGGAAAACGGCGACACCATGGATCACTGTCTTCTTCATTCTGGGTGCCTAGTGTTCTTTCTCCGCAAGGCCAGGCAGAGAGGAGTTTCTGAACATGCGTGCACCATGTGCACTGCCAGCCCACCCAGTATAAATGTTAATGAACCAGCCCCGGTGGTCCACCATGGCTTGCAGGATCTTGGAAGCATATTTTTTCCTGTTTGTAAAAACCCTTTCCCTCCTCGCAGGGCACAGTACTGGGATGTGAGTACTGTCTAAAGCTCCTACACAGTTTGGGAACCCCTCCTCATTAAAGCCATCTATGACTTGCTGCAGATTTGCCAGGTGGATAATTTTGTTTTCAGCTATCTCCTTGAGCAGCTGGCATACCTCATGAGCTTCCAGCCCAACTGTGCAGGCTATCATGCCAAACTGGTTCGTGATGTAGCAGAGGCTGAATGGGCTGGCCAGTTTCATGAAGGCCGTTGCAACCCTCTTGTCTGGTGGGATAGCCTGACACATGTCAGTGCCCTGACTCTTGATGTGGGTCCCCAGCATCAAGACAATATGATAGAATGTGTCCCTTTTCATTCAAAACATCTCCAGCCATTGCTGGTCATTCCAAATCATCAGCACAATTCACTCCCACCAGTCAGAGCTGCTCTCATGGGCCCACGCCATGCGGATCCTGGTCCCCCTCAGGTTTCTCAACAGAGCTCAATCAAATTCCACTTTTTTGCTTGCCTCTGTGTATTCCAAGTCCTCTGGGCACCTGTGTCTTCTTATTGTCATTAATGCTGTTAAACCAGGAACACAACTTGCCAGTGAACCCTGTAGCACAGTTCCTATCCTTCTCAAGCATTATAGCAGTAATCCCCAGGTAAACAGCATTTGCAGAAGCAGTACTGCCACCTCCTCCTCCTCCTGCTCACCCATGCCCTCCATATTCTCCACGTCAAAGGACTCTTCATTGTGTTGTTCTCCATCATCACATATTTCATCCTCATTCTCCATTTTGCCCCTCTCCATCAGCAAAAGTTTCTCACCCATCTGCACCAAGTGAGGGGCAGGGACTGTAGGGTGTTGTGTGGTCTGGAGCTTGGTGTAGCTGCTTTTTCAAGACTTCATCTCAGCATCGCAGGGCATTGGGGCTTTTGTACATCCTTTCATCCTGAGCTTAGCAGCCACTGGTGTTCTGATGTAACCAAGCTTGCAAACCAAAAACATTTTGCCTACTCCTCTCCTGGTAATGTAGGCTACTCAAAACCTTTGACACTTTAGGGGAAACAGGCTGTGCTTCTGTAATCTAATTATTTTGCACAAGCAGGCAGGTAAGTATTGATTTTTGCAACATTCTGGGCCATTCAGCAGCCATCCCAGATATTATTATTTACCCCATCACCAGATATTATTTGTTGTTAAACTGGGTGCTTCATCACCTTTGGCTGTTTTGACATTTACAGGTAATGACTTCACAATCCTTGGAATTTTACAAGGTCAGTGGACATATTCCTTACATATCACCTGGGATGCTGCATATCCTGGGTGTTGGGTCTGGCAGGCAGCATCCATCCCCTGGACTTTTTTTTGTCGTGGTCCTGAAGTGAAATGTGATGAAGTTCAGAAGGTTTGCAATATTGAAGGAACTCATGTAACCACTCATTACAAAGTTTCAAACTACTTGCAAGAAACTTACCAAAAAATAGAGCTGTCTTTGGGAACTATGTCCACTGCAGTGGCAACACACAATGGGGAGTGTAGGGATGCAGGAGGAGGGTACATGGGGGAGGCAGGAAGACAGGGGGGCACTTGGGAGGGGGTGGAAGAACATACACTATAGGTGGCGGGGGGGTGGAAGAATTAAGAGGGGGTAGAAAATAAAGGGATTATTGGCCTCCCTCATTTTAAAATAATAAAAAAAAATTCTGAGTGGACCCATCCGGACCTGAACCTGTGGACACTTCACTGCATGCTGTGAGGGAGGCGCGAGGAGTGAGGAAGGTAAAAAAGAACACACAGCAGCATCTACCGGCTTAAGCCCCGCCTTGTGGTGAAGGGGATTAATTAGAAGTCTTTGGAGTCTCTGGCTGTTTGCATGAACAAATTCACAGTTGGAGCAGCATAACTGGAGAGCTCCACAAATTAACCCATCTCCAAGTAGCGTTAATTTAAGGCACTAAATGGACTTTAGAGTGGCAGGAAATCCTGGGTCATGCAAACACAAATGCAGTTGCATCAGCATAAATGGGAAATACTGTTTCATCTACACACACCTTGGGTCTTCTACACACTCCCCTAAGCACCAACATGTGATTGATTTACATCTTGTTCAAGTCCTAAAAACATATTGCATCTACTTTGTACAAATCATCATTTTACCCTTAAAATTGAATCACAAAAACCTGGAGGAAAAGGACCCTCCCATCTTTTGTGTCAACTGTTCTTCAGGGACTGAAGCAGATGAAATAGAATAGCACTTAGGAACCTAAGTCTATTTATGTACCAGACAAAAGTTGAAGAGAAGTTAAAACTAAAAATAGTCATATAAATGTGCTAATTGAAAGGCAGAAGGCAAGGTAGATTTGCACCTTATAGAGTATTTATACCATACTAAGAACACTTAAAACATTATTATCCACGCATTTTTTATTTTTTTTTAACTCATGCTAATGCCCTCCAAGTGTCTCAAATTTATGCCACTTCAGGTAAAGGTTAATTCTGAGCTGTGCTACCTAGTTCATTTTAGGGTAACTTTAGTCTGCTCCACAGAATAAAATAAGCAATTTGCAGTCCTCCAACATCCCAGGATGCACTGTTCCCAGCTCCTGAGCTCATCCAGAGCAGGGATAGATCTTAGATGCCCTAATACCTAGCCACACCCCTGTTTTCCCTCCCTTTAGTGGCAACTAGACAAGACAAGAAATGGCATTAACTTTTTAATGTCCAATTGCTTATAGAACATTGTAACTTTAACACTGCTTAACGTTAGGGCTGTGTGAAACAGCACCATTTTGTTTTGACTTCCATTTTTACCTTTCAATGGGACAGTGTTTCATTTTGAGTTTCATTTCATTTCAAAACCACTGTTCCATTTTGTTTCGTCAATACTGTTTTGCTGTTTCAACACTGTTTCACTGTTTTGCCCATAGGCTATAATGGGGAACCATGAAACTGCCTATAACTTTGTCAGTTCCTGCCTGATTCAGATGGAATTTGCAGAGATGGTAGCTCCTTCTGAGGCCATGAAGTCCAGGGATTTCTGGGAAACTGCACCTCAAGCTGTTGACAAGCAAAACTCATATGGCATGTGTGTGAAGGTACAACAGGGTGAAAACTGCAGGCAGCCCCTGCTGAGGCCATGAAGCCTGACACGTTTCAAGGAGATAGGTGCAGGGGTTTCTGATAAACTGCACCTCAGGCTGCTGACAAGCAAAACTCTTGACATGGGTGACAGAAAGCAGGCCAGTTCAAACAATGCTGCCTTTTATGCTGTTTTTCCACCCCTTCCCCAGAGCACTGGGATTGGAAGGGACCTCAAGGAAGGATCACAGTTACTGACTAACTACACAGTCAATATGAGAGCAGTCCTTCACCCCTCTTCCCCCTCCCTCTCCTTACTTTCTGTTTCCCTGCAGGAAAACCCTGCTTGAGTTTCAAAACTCAAAATGTTTCAAAGCTTTCAAAATGTTTTGACTGCCCTCATTTCGTTTTGAGGCTGTTTCAAAGCCCTTCATTTCATTTTGATTTCACTGTTTTGAGCTCGAAATGAATTGAAACAGTGTCGAAATGAAATGGGCAGCAAAATTTCACACAGCCCTACTTACATTACTCAGATATAGTATAGTACATGTGTAACATGTGACTTCACCCTAACTAAATCAGTAATGCATATCATAAGATTTCCTAAACAGCAGGTTTACTTGAGTTCAGACTAACACTGCTAACTGCTAACTACCTCTTTCTAATTAAATAAAATATTCATGCTAAGCTATGCTCTGATACATTCTGATCCACTAATTAGTACACTTGAACTTTCAAAATTAATTGTTGTCTATTGTAGGTAAAATGACCCATAAGATGAATAAGCTGTATATGTCCTGTTTCCTCTATGTTCACTGGACAGTAACCACATAGGATGGAATTCTTTTCAGCCATACAGCTCCTTTCATCACAACTACTGTATATATAAAAGTAGCTGTATAATTCTTAAGCCTGTGACCACAGGCTACTTACAAACACAGAAGAATAAAAGAAGGCATGAGAGCTTGAGTAAAGGGATACTTCACAAAATAAATTAGCAGTAAGAACAGATTAAAAATTGTATTCATTTTCCACACAATTCCAAACACCAGCCACCTTCAACATGAATCTGTCTCTTGCCTCCATCTACTTTTTTTCCCAAAACAGCCTCCCAGTGTCCTTGACTGCTGGTCATTAATACTACTCGCCATTAATCTTAATTGAACACAGCAGTGCATCAGTAACTCATCCTCTCCAGAAACTTGTTTAACACTTCAGGCACTTGAAGGAATGAAATATGATATTTTGCAGAGCTTTTCTGCAAAGGTAAAGGGAAATATGAGTGTATGGAAGATCAGTGAGATGAGGAAATGGTTCAG
>NW_005841926.1:2456772-2480973 GCF_000455745.1 Alligator sinensis
GTTCAGCAGCTGGTTACTGGAGAGGGCAAAGACAAAGAAAAAGTCATTTTGAGTGTCTGTGGGTACATCTATACATACAATTTGCATATAGCAATAAACTTTAACACAGTTTACACCAAAGTTTATTGCTCCTGAGCACAGTGTTTATGTGTGTGCCCATGACTGCAGCATGTTGATCCAGGGCAGAGCAGCTCTAGCTGTCAGGCAACCCAGGGGGGGCCAACCTGCTGCCAAGGGGCTGGCTGGGGCATAAGAATAACTTCAGGCAGCCCCCACACTCTAGCATCCTTGTGCCTCAGACAGCCTAGTCACTATCTACACATGCATGTCAGCATACTAAATAATTCTGCCATAGGATAGCACTCGTCCCAGACAATGCTATCCTACAGCAGAGTTAACTCATTTACTGGACCCTAATAGGGGAACACATGTAGACAGTAATGCTTTACTGCAGAATTAATTAGTCAACTCCACAATAAAGTATATGTGTAGATGTACCTTGTTCTACACACTTATCTGATCACTATTTGTATTATCTAAGTGCACCTACAATGGTCCAACAGAAGGCAGGGCACAGCTGGGTTGAACAGCTTACAATATTTTAAAATGATGGAAGATTGCTTTTTGTAGACTCAACCTAAGGATGTATCTACTCTGTTGTTTGATTGATATCAATGTATCCTCTTCAACTCCACTACCAAATATTGGAGATAGAAAGTGGGATGGATAAGAGAATTGTGGGTTTGCTAGTCCAAATATTTTGAGGATCCTAGCACATAGTCAAGTTCTAATACATGGTGAAAAAAACAAGCAGGATCAGGGGATGAGCTGTAAGGGACTTGTCAAGCACAGGGGTTTTACAGTGGGAGTAATTTTAAGGAAACCTTATGGTCAGCCTGAGCTATAAGAATAGGAATAGCCTCAGGTAAGGCAGGAAAAGCATGAAAAGAAAGCAGAGGTGATACATGGCATAACAAAAAGCTGAAGTTACTTGCTTCAAGGTTATCATTTTTCTGTGATCAAAATAAAATATATATATATATTCATATATAATTCAATACTGGTGTTTCATTTAAATCATGGAAAATGTGGATTTTGGGGTACTTCTTTAATCTGAAAATTGGGGAGTTTTTTATCAGAGAAAACCAGGATCCCTGGTTATCAAACCTGAGGCTAGTGGTTATGCCGAAGTATGTAAGTCTGACTGTGATGTCAGTGCCCCCTCAGTTAAACCACAGTGCCACATGGTGCCATACTTCCTGTATTATGATGGAATTGTGAGTACCCCACAGAGTAAATAAAATAAGCATTGACAAAATTATTATGCATAAACAGGGGGTTAGGTTGTAGCTGTGTTGGTCTGAGGACATATCTTAGTCTCCAACTATTTGGGTTGGTCTAATAAAAGATATCAAATTCACCCAAGGAACCTTGTCTGCCTTATGCATAAACAGGCATTTTGTTTCACACTTTATATTATTTATAATTTATTCTAAAAATTCCACATCCTGGTCCCTTCCTAAGATGTACATTAAAAAATACTGCTTCTGAGAGTGTAAAAATAGGTGTGTTGAAAATGATTCTAATCGTATTATAATGAGGATGAAATCCAAGAATATTTCTGCAAGAAGTTGACTTCTTGACTTTTAGAAACAAATTATTTTTCAAAGCTGTTTATGAAAGAAAACTGTTATGATTAATTGCAAATTACAAAGAAGCTATGTTGCACACAGATCATGTTGGTATAAGGTTACAAAAGTTATATAAAAAATAAAATGTGATTTTTTAAATATCTGACCCTTCTATCCTGCTATGACATTCTCATTTTAATTGAGTAGATCTTACTATTTGTAGTATGCTCTTACGGCAAAAAATGTACCCTTTTACTCCCAATCTTTTCCTTGCATGTTATATAGTTCTTTGTCCAACCCTCTTTATATTTTTTCTGCTTATGATGTGAAATCTTTGGAGCAGGGATTCTTTCATACCTGATCTGTTTACAGCCCCAAGAACAAGAATAGGTCCTGCCTTGGTTAGAGCTCCTATACATCATCACTTCAGTCATAGTTATTTTTATTACAACTATTGGATACCCCATATATGACATTTCAATTTTGGTTGTCATCTCACTAATAGGATCAAATTACATTGCTAATAGGTATTGCTGTGTGTATGAAAAGTCCCCAATATACTCTGCACCTATATTTCAGTCTTAGTAAATAAGCACTTATAGAGGTAAGGTTGAAAAACTGGCAGAACCCAAATACCTTCTTCTCCCTTCTTATTGTTATGCATAACATTTTGGAAAGCAGCAACTAAAATCTATAGGTATTTTTTTTCTGCAAAGTTCTGCCAAAACCCGCAGGGTGCCACTAGTAGTGCTGCCTCTTTAAATTATGACTCTTGTTTCTAAATGAAGAGGAATGTTAAGAATACAGAAAGAAAGAATTGGAAATCCACAGTCTATGGAAAACACAACCAGACTAAAGCCTAACTGGCCACAGGATGCTGCTGTTGCTCCAGAAAAATGCAACAACAAATTCATTAAACTGGCTGTAAATCTAGTAACTCAAAGACAAAAGTTCGGAAGTCATTGTTTCAGGTGTTTTGGTTGTCTTTAATTACTTCTAATCATGCAGCAGCAGATGTCACACTCTAAGTTTTCTATAACTGCAGTATGTCTGCACTTGTCAACCATCATTTTTTCCATTCACTAACAACCTGCCCACCAAGATATTCAACTCTGATATTTGTTACTAACATAGACAAGGCCCATTATTTAATGCATATCCCCTTCTCCCCCAGACAAAGCACACATTCATTAAAAAAGCTAAGATTAACTCTTATAGCCAAAGCTGAATACCTTTGTTTTAAAATCTTCCCTTTTAGTGCTAAAAGTAAATGTGAGGTTAGTAGCAATTAAACTATAGAGACTTGGTACAAGCTATATGATTGAATGCATAGAGAGATATCTTCAAGAATGTACTATATACGCAGTGTGCTTTAAATACTGAATACATCAGGCCTGTCCAACTTCTGGACAATGAAGGGGTCACATGCTATGTATATTGTACATCCTTTGGCCACATGCCATGTAGGCTGCAGACCCCTAGTATAACTCTTGCCAAACACACACGTGTGTGCACACACACACACATACACACTGCATGTGCAGGTCAGCTACCTTGGCTATTTCCTGCTGCACACATAGCAGTCCTTCTTTCCTCCAGAACGTATTCAGCCTAGGTAGACTGGCTGTACCCTGCCATACACACCACCTGTGTTATCCCTCGCAGCCCAGCTCCTCCCAGCCACAAAGATAGTGTGAACAGTGAAGACATAAGCTTGGCTGCACATGCACTGCTTTTCTCTTGAGGCATGCAAAGTGGAGATTTTCCCCTGCTACAGGTGTAGCACCCTCCTGCTGCCCAGCCACCTCCTTCCCCTCCTGCCCAACCTCTATGAAAAAGAAGCTGGAGCAGGAGGGGCATTGGTGACTGGTGCCTCTTGAGTCAGGGGGGGCACATGCCCCCCCCCCCCCCCCCCCCGACACCAGTCAGCGACTTGGGAGCAGGTTCCCCGGAGGACAATCCCACTGACTGGTGGGAGGGGTCCCCTGGCAGCCAATCTCACTCACTTCCACTTCCAGAAGTCCTGAGACCACTTTTGCTGGCAGCCTCGCTCCTTGGCCAGTGTTCGCAGTGGGAGCACTGGTGCTCCCACCTGCCCACCGGCTAAATAGGGAGCACAGCCTGACAAGGGGTGCACCAGCACTCTCAGGGGGTATACATGCCCCCCTGTGCACCCTTTATACATCACCCCTGGGGAGAGGGAGCCTGGATACTCTGGCAGCTGGGCAGGAGCCTGGGGAGATAATTCAGCCTGTCAGTCACCAATGAAACTGTCATAGAATACATAACAGCAGAATACATAATAGTTGTTGTTGTCAGAGTCAGGCTAATCCACTTTTTAAATATTATCCTGCAGTTTCACTGATTCTCAGCACCTTTACATCATATGTTACTTAGGACACTTCCACCCACCCCTAGATGTTTTAATTCCGTATGCAGCTATTTGAAAAGTTAATCAAGGGTTTTTCTTCAATCAACTAAAATGAAGTTTGCATGATGCATAAATGTTATTTCAGACAAGAGGGGGAAAAAGCAAGTATCATCAGATTAAATATATGGAATAATTTATGTTGTTTCTTTCTTCTTTTTTTATGTTCTTTTGGAACACGAGAAGCAGAGAATATTGATCCTTCTATCACAAATTGCCTATCATTCGTACATCTGGCAGCAGGAACAATGGAGAAACTCCTTTGTGCATCTGCCTTCCCCTTGGCTCAACCCATTAGATTTCCCTCTGCAAGTTGTCATGTCTACCAGTTGCATAGTACCTGGAGGACAGGACACTATTCAAAATAAGCACAATTTTAAATAAGTGTACAGAAAGTCGTAAAATGGGGCAAGACAGAAATGAAAGAAAAATTGATTCAGACAAAATTAGAAATAGACCATTGAAAAGCAGATTGGATAAATAGGTAATAGACTGTAAAATTATCCTCTCTCACTTTAACACGGACAAACAAGAATGATCCAATTCAGTTTATTAGTAAATGTGATGGTTTCTTAACTTTTTATCCCCAGTTGACAGAGATATTTTTGGTACTTTAAGTAACACTACCTAGGATAGCATCTTATTGGTAAGAAATTGTTTGAAGTTCAATTAAAGCCTGGTCAGAGCTACAGAATAAACAAAGCAGGGTATATTGTCAGCATTTATAAGCTCAAAGTATTCATTGCAGAATTAACTGTTTTAGTGGCTTAGGAATTTTCATGCCTTTGTCCCCCAGTCCTGGAAAGATGTCCAGAAAAAAAAGAAAAAAGCAAATAGGCAAAACTAAATCATTTTCTTGCAGTGAGTTGGATGAGTCTCCTTCAAGACCAAGGGAGCAGCAAGAGCCTGTGACTGAAGCTATCCTTCTCAATATCATCAGCTGAAGTGGAAAGGGAGCGAGCTACACTGCCCTCTCCCATCACAATCCAAGCAGAAGTCCAAAGGAAGAGCAGTGTTATACAAGTATAAGTAAGAATGACAGTCTTTAATGAAATCTTTTTACCAGCTTAAAAATATTACAACTAAAGAAATCTCTGAGGAGTTCAATTGATAACAGACTCAGCAACGAGGAGTTACTAGTTACTGATCTCATTTTGGGTTTGTTAAAACTTTTTATTGCTCTATTTTTGTATATAGAGCCTCCACCCCCTCAAAATAAAAAGAAAAGTTACATTTTTGAGACACCAGACATCTCATTCAACTAGTAACATGGATTCAGTAACACATCTATTAAATCAAAAAATGAAATCACTCCTCTTCTAAATGTGTGTTCATTATTTCTTACAAATGGCATACATGGAATACAGAAATGCCTGAATGCTGATAAAAGGTCTTGAATGTGAGACTGTATATTGAGGCTAAGTGAATTCTGTACTAGAATATCCTTTTCAGATTTTATCAGCTGAAGAATGCATAACATCTAACAGCATAATTACCAGGAACTGGAAATAAAGCCTACTGAGAAATTGGAACTAGGGTATAGCCTGTTACGCATATTTGACCTGAGGTATAATTGCTGTGATTTTAACTCCGGGGTGCTTGTAGACATCCACAAGTTAAATACCTAAATGCTTCACTGCAAAAATGAAGATAATGAAAATCCCACAGCTGGATTCATGAAATTTGCTGCTTACTCACAGTTGATGGGAAAAATGGTTTGATTTTTTTTTTTAGGCATTTTTTAAGCTTCTTTAGGTGCTACATGAATTAGTTTACTTTGGGATCTACATTTTATTCCTTTAGATTAAATTTCATTAAATTGCGGATGTGTGTTTCCTCATTATCTTTTATTTTAGTATTAACGTATGTTGCAATAATGTTAGGATCTAGTCAGTGCAGGGGAACTAGATCCTAACATATTGGTCTCTGGAGCCCCAAGAGCTCCTTCACATTTCCATTACTTAATTTTAGAAGTGAAAAATGTTATCTATGATCTACTTCCCAAGCTGGGGTAGGGCTTAATCCTAAATAGGCTGTTAATTGAAATTAAGTTTAACCATTTCAATCAATTTGACTATTCAGCAAATTCTTGCTTGTTTGATGTGAGTTGAAGTGTTTAGTCACTTTTCTGAGGAATATTAACTGATATTAAGAACTTCATAAAATTATTTGGATTAATATGCAGGCAGATGACACGAGAGTTTTGAATTACCTGGGTAGGAAGTTCCTAGTATAAACACCTTATAGATGGAAATTGTCTGTTTTTTTCTAGAATGGGTTCCCTATTTTCTTAGTTTTTGTTTAGAATTATTTTAATGTGGTTGTTCCCAAAGAATTTATTGAAGGGATTAATTAAAAAGGTGCAGACTGTCAGTGATTTACTTTGAAAATCTGGGGCTTTAATTAAGTGAAATATGATCATTTTTATATCTGTAAACTGTTATTGTCAACATTGTACAATTTTAGGCAAGAAAGCTAAGGGATATAATGGAAAAAAAGAAATATGGCAAATGGAACAACGGCTGTGGGGGAGGTTCACAAGGTCTGAATTCTCTTGTACTTGTAAGGACTACTTTTGAGCATTGAGGTTACTGGTTAGAAACAGGCAGCTGGGGCCTGATTTCTTCTATTTTGATCCAATACACAATGTATCATGACAGTATAGCAAAAGTAAATGTGTTATACTATAGCCATCTCTGCTCTAAACTTACAGTTACTAGAAAATAATACAAACTCAGCATTTTAGTATAACCTCTTAAAACACAATGCACAACAATGGCATTGTCCATTAATTAAAACATCAATCATATATATGAAAAGTGTTTACCATCCATTGTATACTTCTCTGGAAGTTGTTTAATATTTTATTCTACTATGATTCAGTTCATCACAAAAATAGCAGGGGAAAATCTTAGCTTCCCATGCCTCAAGAGATGAGATGTGCATCTGCAGCCAAACTTGAGTCTTAACTGATCACACTGCCTATGTGTCTGGCAGGAGTTGGGCTACAAAGTGCAGGAAGTGTGTATGGCAGGGTAGATCCAGTCTGCCCAGGCTAAACACTGTGGAGGAAAGGTGGGCTGTCCAGGCTATTTATGCAGAAGGACAGAGCCAAGCTACCTGAGCTGCTCATGCAGTGTGTGTTTGTATGTGTATGTGGCAGGGGAGATACCAGGGGTCTGCAGCCTGCATGGAATGTGGCCCAAAGATGTGCAGCCCACATGGTATTTGACCTCTTCATTGTCCAGAAGTTGGACAGGCCTGATGTTTTCAGTATTTAAAGCACACTGCATATATCTTCCATTCTTGGAATCTCTATGTATTCAATCATACAGCTTGTACCAAGTCTCTGTAGTTTAATTGATACTAACCTCACATCCATATGACCACACACCATCATCATGACATCCCCAGTACCTGGGAAAGACTCATATAATGAATGCCATTCTAACACTTATAAGCAAAAATCACATCTAGGCCCATCTCATACTGGAGCCACTGCGGCTGAGTGGTGCCAGGCTCCAGCTGACAACTGGAGCTGCCCCAGTTCCCAGACAGTGCACATCACCCTGCCAAGTCAAGCTGCACACCATGCAATGGGACAGCTGCTGCATGGGTGCCAGGAGGGTGGGGGATCCCTGCTGACCCTGACTGCCCTGCACTGCACAGGGTGGGGCTCTTCCACAAGTCCTGAGAGGCCCTGATCCCTGCTGCCAGAGCTGGTAAGTATGGAGCTGCTGGGAGGCTGGGCCAGGCAGGGGATGGGGCCGGATAGGTCAGCCATGGGGACTTCTCTTGTGGCTTCTCCAGCTGTGACTGCCTCTGTCCCAGTGAAGGGAGACACAGGGGCTATGCATGCATAGCTCACTCCCAGAGGCAGCAGGGCATAGCCCCTGCTCCCAGTGTTGCTACATCCACATTAGCACTGGAAGTGGGGGCTCTGCTCTGCCACCACTTTCCAGCCGGCATGGAGAAGGGGCATGGGAAATGAGTGTGGCAGTGCTGGGAGTCGGAGCTATGCCCTGCTGCCATTTGCCCCTTTCTGCCTGGAGTAGGCCACACCCACATCCCCCTCTCCCTAGCTTGGCAATGGCAAGAGGGCAGAGCCCCAACTCTCAGCACTGCCACACCTGCATCCCGTGGCTACCCCCAACCCCCTCCCTGAGTAACACACCTCTCCACCTCAGCTGGGCAGCTTAACCCAGCCCCAGCCCCAATCCCTCCCTCCCCCACAGCCCTTCCCTGCTCCTTCCCCCAACCTCAACAGACTTACTAGCTGGAGGGAGCTGTCAGCTGCCTGTTTAGTTTATAGCTGAATCTCTGAATTGGCTGAATCTTTTCTGAAGCTTATTCCAAATTGATTCACATGCTTTGAGTCAATTCAGAACTTTTACTTGATCTCCTGATTTGCTTCGGATTCAGAGATTTGGTCCCCGAATTGGGCCGAATCTCCTCCAAATCAAATGATCTACAAAATCTTCTCACAGTCCTAGTACATTGTAATGCTTTATTATGGAGCTAATTAGTCAACTCTGAAGTAACATGCATGGGTACATGCCCCAACAGAGTCATATAAACCATCTTTATGTGCTTAAAATCCTGTATCCCAAGGATCTCTTCACTAAAAAGCATTACATTTTGCAACAAAGAATTAAGGAAAGAGCTCCATTCCCACACACTTCCCTTATTATTGCTCCTATTGGAGACAACCATATCTACTCTACATACAGGAATACTCAAAGCAGATCGTAATATAAGATTTCCACCCTATGGTAAACTAGTGGGAGCCCTCCATCTCTACACCACACGTTTACCCATCAAAGGCGTTCTTCTAATTCCAGACTCATGTATGTCTGCTATGATAAAATTCTATTTCTAGTGTTTTAATACTGGTACCTCCTTGGACTCATTCCAATCTATACAAACAGTGGCAATCCCCTAACCACATTATTTAAGTTCAGCAAGGTCACAGAAGCAAAGCATTGTGTAAGCATTGACAGACCTTTTCATTAGCTGCCAGACTGGTAACTGTCTGATCTATACTGCTGGCAAAAGCCAAGGGAAAAAAGAACTTGGGTGCTGATCTTGAAATCGATCTCCTGTCCTCATTCTTTCCCTTTCTGCTAGCAGAATAATGGATTCACTGAAAAAGCATATAACAATGGGCTGTGGGGTCTTACCTCTGCTTTCAAATATATTTGTCTTGTGCCCAACCATCCATTAGCAAAAAAGGCAAACTAAGTCCTGAAACAAAAGTTTTGCAACTCCTTAATGAACTTCTTCAGGATTCCATATTCTGACAACGTAGTCTATAAGTAACTATGCAACAAGACTTTGCAGAGTACCATCTATGTTTCTGTTTAATAGCATTGTTGGTCATCAGTTATCTAGCTGTATCCTGTCACTTCTTTTTTACCAATGGCATCAACACACCTGCATTAAAAAAGCTTTCATAAAATGCCTTTTGAGTAAGGAACGGTTAATTATTGCTGCTAGCACTTAGCCTTGATATCTTTGCAGAATCCTACTGAAATTCATGCCCCTCTCTCAGCATTCAGAAGACTAAAATACCCTATCATTCTACTGCAGGCTGTGAATCTGTCTGCACCTCCTCACATTACCATTGAAGGAAAGATCCTGGAGGTAGGTGAGCACTTCCCTTACCTCAGTAGCGACTTGTCTCAGAGAGTGAACATCGATGAGGAGATCTAGCACAGGATCAGTATGCAAACCCCTCACTTGGGAAATTGCTTTGTCATATTGTTTATTGATTATGCTGTCCATAAAGACAGCAAGATACAGGTTTATAGCACAGTCATTATCAGGGATCCTGGTTATCTCTGACAAACCAACACCCCCCTCCAATATTTGGATTTTAAAAAGTAACTCAAAATCCACATTTTTCTATGATCAAAATGAAACACCACTACTATCTATAGGTACATTTTTTCATGATTAAAATGAAATTTTTAATCATGGAAAACTGTGGATTTTGGGTTCCTTTTTTTTAAATCCACAAATTGGGGAATGTTTTTTTATCTGAGAAAACCAGGTCATCATCCCCCATCATTTATGGATGTGAAACATGGGTGGCCTACTGTTGTAATTTCAATAGCCTGGAGAGGTATCACCAACAATGCCTCCAGAAAATGCTCTACATCAAATAGAAAGATTGCCACACAAACATCAGCATCCTTCCTGAAGCCAGTTTTACCAGTATTGAGTCTGTGATCCTTAAGCACTCAGTTTAGAATATGAGGGGAACATAGTGAAGGGGATACAATAGTAGGAATCTACTAAAGACCTCCAAACCAGGAACAAATGCTTGACAAGATTTTGCCAGGGAACAGGCTGAGGCTGCACGCTCTTGGTTCATGGTTGTGATGGGAGATTTCAACTACTTGGACATCTCATGGGATGAGCACTTGGCCACATCTGATTGGTCACACAGCTTCCTTACATCCGTGGATAAGCTCTACCTGTCCAAAAAGAATATGGGCCAGCAAGAGGCAAAGCGCTGCTGGACCTGGTACTGGCCAAAGGGGATGATCTAATCAGCAACCTAAGAATTGAAGGTAAGCTGGGTGACAGTGACCACGAGTTGATCACTTTCACTATCCATCACAAAGTTGGCAAGTCAGCCAACAGTGCAATAGTCCTCAACTTTAGGAAAGCTGACTTTCATAAGCCCAGGAGGCTTGTTCTTGAGGCCCTGAGAGGCCATGATTTCACAGGGAGGAGAGTTCATGATAAGTGGTTGCTCCTTAAGGAAGTGATCCTATAATCACAAGGGGAGTCCATCCTCACCCATAGGAAAGGTGGTAAGAGGGCTCAACCCCTTGGCTCAACAGGGAACTCAAGGACCTCCTACCTCTAAAAAGAGAGGCATATAATGGATAGAGGACAGGAAATACCACTAAGAAGGAGTATACTGCACTGGTCCACACCTGCAGGGAGTGAACTAGAAGAGCCAAGGCTGCAACTGAACTCCATCTGGCTACTTGAATCAAGGACAATAAAAAGTCCTTCAGATATGTGGGGAATCAAAATAAAACAAGGGCAACAAGGGCAACATTGGACCCTTGCTCAAGCAGCTGGAGCAGCTAACTACTGACACCCAAGAAAAAGCCAAATTGTTTAATGATTACTTTACATCGGTTTTTCACCAGCCCAAAGGGACCACCCTGCCTAACATGATGCGGGATGACCAGGGTGAAGATGAATATATGCCCACCACTGGCATGAGTCTTGTGAAGGAGCATCTTGAGAGGCTGGACCCCGATAAATCAGCTGGTCCGGATAGGTTGCACCCAAGAGTGCTAAAGGAACTGGCAGACATCATAGCACAGCCACTGGAGAGGATATTTGAGAACTCGTGGTGCTTGGGCAAAGTACCTGAAGATTGGAAGAGGGCCAATGTGTTACCTATCTTCAAGAAAGGGAGGAAAGAAGACCTGGTAAACTACAGGACAATCAACTTGACTTGGCTGGGAAGATTTTGGAAAAAAAAAATCAAAGAAACCATTCTTGACAGGGTAACTGAAAGCAGCATTCTGCGGGATAGCCAGCACAGGTTTGTTGTGGGTAGGTCTTGCTAAACCAATCTCATTTCCTTCTATGACCAGGTGACGTATCACCTGGACAAAAGGAAAGAGGTTGATGTCATATATTTGAACTTTAAAAAAGCCTTTGACCTAGTGTCCCATGATGTCCTCATGGAAAAATCGGGCAACTGTGGCCTCAACTACTCCACAGTCTGATAGCTGGGGAACTGGCTCTAAGGTTGGACCCAGAGAGTGGTAGTTGATGGAACTGAATCAACATGGCATTCAGTCACTAGTGGTGTCCCCCAAGGCTCCATTCTAGGACATGTCCTCTTTAATGTCTTCATAAACAATCTTGACACTGGTGTCAAAAGTGGACTGACCAAGTTCACTAACAACACCCAACTTTGGGGAAGAGTGCCCACACTTGAAGATAGGCTGGTGATCTAGGCCAACTGCAATAGGCTTGCAAGGTGGGCAGATGAAATCCTGATGGAATTCAATATGGAGAAATGCAAGGTGCTCCACCTTGGGAATAAAAATCTGCATTGTACTTATAGGCTTGGCAATGCTACACTCGCTAGCACCATGACTGAAAGAGACTTGGGGGACTTGATTGACCACAATATGAATATGAGCCACCAATTTGATACCAGAGCTGGCAAAGCAAACAAAACTTTGGCTTGCATCTACCGATGCATCTCGAGCAAGACCCAGGATGTCAACCTCCTACTGTACTCAGCCTTGGTGAGACTGCAGCTGGAGTATCCAATTCTGGGCTCCACAATTTAGGAAGGACATGGACAAGCTTTAAAGAGTCTAGAAGAGAGCCACGTGCATGATCAGAGGGCAAGAGTACAGGCCTTATGAAGAGAGGCTGTGAGTGATGGGACTCTTCAGCCTGGAGAAGCGCAGGCTCACAGGTGACTTGGTGGTAGCCTATAAGTATGTAAGGGGTGTACATCAGGATCTGGGGCAACACTTGTTCACCAGAGCACCCCAGGGGATGACAAGGTCCAAAGGTCACAAACTCCTGCAAGACCATTTTAGGCTGGACATAAGGATCAACTTCTTTACTGTCCAAGCCCCCAAGGTCTGGAACAGGCTCCCCCCAGAGGTGGTGAAAGCACCTACTCTGGACACTTTCAAGAAAAATTTGGATGCTTATCTTGCTAGGATCCTTTGACCCCAGCTGACTTCCTGCCCCTTGGGTAGGGGGCTGGACCTGATGATCTTATGAGGTCCCTTCCAGCCCTAATGTCTATGTCTATGAAGCACTGATTCACTGGGCCAGACATGGTGTGTGGATGCCCAATTCTCAACTTCCAAAACAATTGTTCTAATACTAGTTTAGCTGCAGCCTGAAATCTCACAGCAATCAGAGGAAACACTGCAAGGCACATTAAAGGCATACCTTAGGAAAACAGATTCCAACATCAAGAGCTAAAATCTGGCTACTAACCAGGGATCCTGGTTTCCTCTGATAAATAAAACCAACAAAAACCAAAAAACAAATTTTCAGATTAAAAATGTAACCTCAAATCCACATTTTTCCATAATCAAAATGAAACACCACTAATATATATATCTAAAATTAAACACTACTGCTATATAGATATTTTTTCCATGGTTAAAATGAAACTCCACTAGTATTTGTATCTATACACTATGTTAAAATGATATATCTATATACTAGTGGAGTTTCATTTTAACCACAGGAAAATGTATTTATATAGAAATGGTGTTTCATTTTGATCATGAAAAAATGTGGATTTTGGGTTACTTTTTTAATCCAAAAATTAGGGATTTTTTTTTTAATTGGAGAAAACCAGGATCCCTGCTACTAACTTATTCCAGTGGCACTGCAAACTCAAACAAATGGCAACCCACTTCAAGGTAAAGTATCTTTCCCTTGAAGCAGAGAGGAGAGAGTGGAGAGAGGAAAAAGAGAAAAATCCCTGTCTGTGGTCTATTCTCCCCAGCAGAAAACTGTAACTTCTAAGGATGTGTCTGTGGCTCAAGGACTAGATTCTTAAGTCATATCAAAATGCTTCAACAAGCTGTGGTAGAGATCAGGCCTGAATTGTGGGATTGTTGAAGACTCCTCTGAAGAAATTCTCAGAAATGCAGTCATATTTAGCATATTCTTTATTTTTACCTGTTAGCTTCTAGCTTCTTCCAAAAAATCCTTTTCTTAGTGTTTGTTCCATTTTCCCAGCCAAACAAAGATCCAAAAATATTCTTGAACAACATATGGTATGCCTTCCCCCTCAGGAGTCAGACTGGTGTTTCAAAACTCATGTTTTTGGTTCTTTTTTATGGACACACAATATTATTTGTAAGTTGTCTTCTTGTATGCTCATTATTTATCCTGACATTGCCAACTCTGCATTAGACCCCAATTCTCTTCTTTCCAAGTTGACACCATAATTAATTATTGCCTTAAGCTTCCTTTTTTCCTTGTGATATTCATCCAGTTCAGATTCCATGCACTGTGTTCCCTGTTCCATTCCCCACTAACCAGAGCCATAACTTGGTGGGGAGAGAATCAGGCCATAGGTGCTGATTCAAGGGGCTACCAAAATGACAGCTCCCAGCTAAACCTGCCCTGCTGCTGCAGCCCATCTTGGGGGAGCTTGTGTTGTGGCAGCGGCAGCCTGTACCACTGCCTTGTTAGCTTATGAAAGAAAGTAAACACTTCCCTTCCCCCTTCTCATGCCAACTTGTAGTTACATCTCTTCCTAACTTCCACTTTCTTCCTTATGAAGTGTGATGATAGCTTGCAAGGTTTTGGCAATTGCATCAACTTCTCTTCTTTGTAGACTCACAGTAGGCAGACATACGTCAAGAAGAAAAATGTTAATATTCATTTTCCTTGGCTCCCGTTGCTCCATAAGAGAATACCAATGGAATAAATACTCCTTTATCCCTAATGGTTTATTACTTGTCTGCTTCTCTCAGTTGTGCCCCTCCCTCCCCTCACCCTTCCTTTCTTCCCTTCCCTGACTTTGTATTCAAATTACTCTCTCTATTTGATAGCCTGACCTATGCATGCCCTTTCATAGAATCTGATGAAATATGCTCTGGCTCACAGAAGCTTATGCATCTCTAATTTGAATTAGTCTACAAGGTGCTCCTCTACCCTGTCTTGTCCAGAATGGTAATACTTAAATAGAATACTACATGTGGCTAAATGATCCAGAGACCTGTTCTTATGACAAGGGTGAGGTTGCTGCATATAAAACACATAGCACTAATCCTTTGCAATTACAAAAGCCTGTGGCAGATGGATTATCTGATGATTATGCCAGAATCCAAACCTACACATATGAAGATGTACACACAAATCAAAATACCCAGCTGAATGTAAACTTTTTTTTCCGGGGCCTACAATGTTTGTCTCTCTTGTTAACTAATAAACACAGTCACTTATAAGGCTCATTTCCATGGAGAGAATGACAACCTTTTAAATCCTTGGTCTTAACCCTTACCAGGCCCTTTTATTACCTATGTTTATGCCTTACAAAATCTCTGTGCAAACTCTCTTGTTCTAAAAAAAAGGGCTCATCTCCTGGGATCAAGACAGCTAAAATACAGCCACTAAATCCCTAAGGAGCATAGCATTTTCTCTGGGACTGGGTTAACCACCATCCTCTGGTCAGGCAGAGGATGATGTACTGCTGTCTCTCTCAGCCATGGCATATTATGCTTTCCCCCCTGCACCTAGCCCTTTGTTCTGCCCTTTGCCTATGCATCAACTCCCCATCACTGAACCAATCAATTGATTCTCATCCTTCTGCAAGGCACTCCACACAGTTGTGACATATGCTGGGCAACTCTGGTTTTCTAATACTATTACTTCAGTAGTCTCATGTCTAGAGATGTGTGCTTTTTCCTCAGCAGCCATCTCAGTTGGCATCCTTAGGATAAGGCTAAATTATCTTCAGGAGGCTTGTCAATCCCTGCTGACATGTTCATTCTCCCTGAGATTCTAGGGCATTTTTTGTAAGAAGCAGAGAAGGCCCACTAGCCTCATATCTCCCTGTCAGTTCCCCAGAAGGCCTGCAGAAACCTGTTGGTTAGAGCTCTTCCATGACTGCCTAAGATAAAGGTAAAGAAAGGAAGGGCAAAACAGTTTCTCTTGGAATATCCTGCAGTTAGGACAGAATAATTGCATGCAAAATAAAGATTGGGGACTAACTGGCTAGGCTGAAATACTGCAGAGAAGACCTGGGGGTTACAGTGGACCACCATCTGAATATAACCCAAAAGGGTGCCCTTTTTGCAAAAAGAAAAAAAAAAAGCCAACACAAACCTGGGTTATATTAACAGGAGCATCACTTTCAAATTAAAGGGAGTGATACTTCTGCTCTGTTCAGCACTGGGGAGGCTGTACCTGGAGCCTGGAGTACTCTGTCCAGATCAAGAAGGATGTGGGCAAATTGGAAAAAGTCCAGTGGAGTGCAACAACAAGGGCTAAGTGCCTGAGAAACATGACTTGTGAGGAAGTCTTCAAGAAACTGGGGTTACTTAGTCTGGAAAATAGAAGACTTGGCGGGGGGGAGGGTTATTTGATAACCAGGGATCCTGGTTTTGTCTGATTTTAAAAAAACTAAAAACAAAAAACTGGATTAAAAAAGTAACCCAAAATCCAAATTTTTCTGTGATTAAAATGAAACACCACAAATATATAGAGCTACATATAGTGGTGTTTCATTTTGATCACAGAAAAAATGTGGATTTTGGGTTACTTTTTAAATCCAAAAATTGTGGGGAGTGGGGTTATCAGAGAAAACCAGGAACCCCATTGATAACAGTCTTCAAATACCTGAAGGGCAAGAACAGAGCGGCTGCAAATGGCTTTCATCTGTCACTCTCTGTAGGAGAACGGATGAGGGGGAACAGCCTCAGGCTGCAGAAGGGGAAATTTAGGTTGGATATTAGGAGGAACATTTTGGCTATGAGGGTGGTCAAGAATTGGAACAGGCTACATAGAGAAGTTGTGCAATCTCCATCCTTGGAAGTTTCCAAGAGCAGGTGAGACAGACAGTAACCTGCGAAGGTTTGAACGTTTTTTCAGGGGTGCTTTTGTTTTGAGAAGGCTAAACTAGATGAATTTATGAGCAGAGATCCTGGTTTTTTCTGCTAAAAAAAATTCCCAATTTTTGGATTAAAAAAAATAACCCCAAATTCAGAAAACCAGGATCCCTGCTTATGAGGTCTCTTTCAGCCCCACTTTCCTATGATCTTATAATAATTTCTCTACCTCTGATTTATTCAATAATGATTTCCAAACCAGTGCTCCAGTAGCTGTGCCACTTTCCAGGCCCATGGAACAGCAGTACCATCCTCAGTCCAAAATGTAAGTCACCCTTCTGCTTCCTAGCCATTTAATTGGTTCCATTTGTGACGCTGTTGACCTCATTCACCTCTGTATTAGTTTTACTTCCTCAAGCTGTTTTGTTTATTCTGCCTCCAATTGTCAGGTTATGTGTTCTGCAAAGGAATACTTGCCAGCCTCTGAATACTTCCTCTTTCTCCTCTATCATAAATGGCCTCCTGGGTTGCTCCAACCTCTGGCCTAGCCTGTTTGCAATTGATGCCTTCTGCTAAACTGTAGACCCATCAGTTACTATATTGACTCTTGTTCTAATAGCTACTTCCCTTTTGAGAACATGAGAAATAATTACCAGGCATGTCTACATGAGATACTACCTCACCATAGCAACAGCTATGGGGACATAGCTTGTCACTATGGTGACGTAGCAGCGGTGGCACAAATTGTGATGCTGATGCTACTGCATGGAAATGACCCATGCACCACTGGGACTGTGCAGTAACAACTGGGCAGTCAAGTGAAAGTGTAAACGCACCCACCACCGCCCTTTCTTTGGGGTAGCCCTGTACCTTCTTCCTCCTCCTTCCTAACACTGTTTCAGAGCACTAAAGTTCTTTCTTCTTTCTTCTTCACCAAAACATAAGATCAGAGGAAGTTTGCCACTGTTCATTCCATGTTACCCTTGACAACTATGTTTTCTTTGCCAATCACTACTTTCTCCAGCCTTGGAAAAGTAGCAGCAACAAGAACTACCTCTGCCTACATTAATAGTCTGACAAGAACTGAGTAAGCCAAAGCCCCTCCCTCAACTGGAATCAGCGAGCAGCTATCTGGGAAGAACATCACAGCCCTACTCACCTGGGCTGTGGTAATCATGGGTAAAGTCACCCTGCAGAATTGGCTGCTTTGAGAAGTAGCTCTGATATTTAGGGCAGGATCCAAGGCCATGGAGCTTGCAGATGTACTAAATCTTTTGCCCGATTACTGGTTTCTGTGTCAGCCTTTGATCCTTGGCTGATATTCCATTTCCTATCTTCAGTTACTATCCTATGGTTTATGTCCTAGATTCTGACTTTGGCTCCTGGACCTCAGCTAATATTTTATTTTGTTTTGTTTTTCTTTTGTTCCTGGTCCTTAGTTTTTATTCTGCTTCTCTATTTTGGCCCTAACTACTGGACATTACTTTCTACATGCTGGTTTGTGACAATGGGTTTGCTTTTAATTTGTTAAGAAAATCTCTGCAAACCATTGAGAAAGATTTGTGATTCCTCTGATGTATGAAGCAGAGCATTTTAGAATATCTATTATTTTATGGGAGGCATGGTCCTTCAGGAAGCAAGGCTGAAAAAAGAGCATGTGGACTATAACTACAACCATAATAAGGCAGTCACTAACTGACAAATGTAGACAAATTGTGCCATGTACAGATGATCAAAAATCCAGGGGAAGAATTGATCTAAGCTATGTGGTTTTCTCTCAGAGACCTAGTTTAGATCAGGAGTGAACAGTATACCCATATGCCCTTGCAGGGGTGGGGCACATAGATGGCCTATGCTAACCAAGGCCCACAGATGACGGGCACTCCTGCAGGCCTCCCAGCTTTCTCTGGGGGCTCCCTGGATTTCTGGAGACTGCCAAGTGCAGCCAAGTGCCTGAGCCACCCCTGACTGGCTGTCGAGCACAGGCAGCCTTCCCTCCAACCTTCCTCTGCCTCACCACAGACCCTCCTCCATGCCTCACTCAGAGGCTTCCAGAACAGCCCCAGAGTGAGTGCCTCCCCTGTTAATTGCACATGTCTCAATGCCAACAACCCACTGCTCGCATCCAAGCTTGTAGACCCAGGAGCTATGGGGTGTCGAGCTTCTCACCCTGTGCAGCTCTTGCCAGAGGCTGCAAGACATCATGTGTAGCCACCTGGACATGATGCATCAGCTTATTTCCATGGCTTTATTTCCAACATTTAGCCTTCCGACACAGGGCCAGCTACTACACCCTGTGCCCACCAGCAACCTGGACTGGGCCACTGACTTTCAAGTGGCCAACAAAGACAAGGCCACCCAGGGCACCATGGATGTCAGGATGCTCTAGCACCATCTTTAGACCACCTGGATACCTCACCAGGGACAATGAACAGTGGGCCTAGACATTCCACATGTACTGGGCCACCTTCACGGTCATTGTTGCACAGGTGGTCCCCTCATATTACATTCCAGGACATCAGCATGCATCACCCCATCACCCTGGAGAAGTGGATGGTCATTGCCATCATGAAGCTGGTCACCCTTAACTATCTCTTCTACAACAACAACCAGTTTTGTGTGGGCAAGTCCACAGCCAGAGGAATCATCTGGGAGGTGTGTCCAGTCATCCAGAACATCCTACCCAACTGTTTCATTCTGTTCATCAACCCGAAAGAGCTGGTCTCTTATAGGCTTCCTCAGCTGTGCGAGGGCCATGGACAGCACCCACATTCCCATTCACTGCTTGCCTCAAGGTGCCCAAGCATTCGTCGACCACAAGAGCTAATCTTCCATCATCCTGCAGCATGTTGTTGACCATTGGGACCACTTCACCCACATCTTTGCTGGATGGGTGGGCACCACCCACAATGCCCACATTTTCTGTATCCCCTCTGCCCCAAATGATGGAGAATGGATGCTATGTTTCAAGAATCCCCAGTTTCATCATCAGTGCTATACTCGTCCCTCCCCTCATTATCAGCAGGGATCCTGGTTTTCTCTGATTAAAATAACAATCACCAATTTGCAGCTCAAAAAAATCTACATTTTTCCATGATTCAAATGAAACACCACTAATATAGAAATTTCATTTGAATCATGGAAAATGTGGATTTAGAGTTGGGAAAAGGTGTTTGTTTGTTTTTGTTTTTTTTTTGGCAGAGAAAACCAGGATACCTGATCACCAGGAATTTGGGTTACTCCACCCTGCCCTGACTCATGAAGCCTTACACGTGGCTGCTGGACTGCTGAAAGGAGGAATTCAGGTACTTCCTGAGCTGGTTCCACATGCCTGTTGAGTGTGCCTTTCACTGTCTGAAAGTGTTCTGGCAGGCTCTCAGTATGTGCCTCAAAGTGAAGGAAAAAAACCTGCTGTGCCTCATCATTGCTGCATGTATACTCCACAACATCTGCAAGACCAGAAGGGAAGTCTTTGGTGAAGCCTGGGAAGAGGAGGCATGATGCATAAATAAGGCATGGTGTGCCGAACATGCACGGTACAAGAAGGCTTGGGAGAGAGAGTGCCCCATTTACACTGCATTTGCACTCCATTTGCAGATTGTCATGGAGTCTGGGTCTATGAAGACCTGGACAACTACCTCCTGGCTCATGAGGACTGGGAGTGTTCCCCAGATGAGTAGGGCCATAGGGCTTTGAGTTCTCAAGTGCCCATGCCTTGGCACTGGGTGATGGATCTCCTAGCCCAGAAGATGGCACTGCCCACAACTCTGGCTGCCTAGACACCATCCCTACCTGACACCTAGGCCCAAGTACTCAAGGACCCTGTAGCCATGGCCCCAAAACCCCTTACAGCACCTCAGGTGTATATTGCCTGGGTACCTCCTGGCAGTGGCTGAGAAGCAGAGGTCACAGGATCGCCTCTGTACAGGCTCACTCCTGATGTTTTGCCCCTCACCATCCTAGTCCCACAGAGGCAATCTTCCCACACTGACTCCTAGTCAAGAGATGGGGCTGTCTATGCTGGTCCCAGGTCACAAAGTGCCTGGCTTCAGCCTCTGACATGCAGTGTGTGGGTGCCAGGGTTGGGCTGTGGGACTGTGTCCAAGTGCAGCACTATGGGTATCCCTGGCTGTGTGTAGGGTGCCAGCATCAGTCTGTTAGCCTATGCCTGAGTATAGAGGTTTTCCTGGGCTCAGTGTTTGGGTCTACATGTATATTGTGTGGTGCTTCATGATGGGGTGTTGAGGGTGTGGGGCATGGCCCAGTGAGTTAGGTGCTCAGGTCCTGAGACTCATGCACAGGACACAGACACCTCACTTCCCCAGCTGCCTGCCTGCAGGGCCAGGGAGAGGGGCTATGTTTAACTGAGCACCAGGATAGCATGTTGGTGGGGCCTGCTAGATGCTTAGCTGGAGGGCTAACCTGAATCAATCTCAATTAAGTGTACTGCACACAAAGTCTATCTTAGGTTACTTGCACCATATTTAAACCAGTCTATGTTCTATGAACTTATGTACAGTTACATACATGCAGCCCAGTCTAAGTGTAATGTCTGTACATACTATGTATGTATGAAGCAAAAAATATGCTTGACTCTGATTTACTACTAAGTGCTACTGTTGGGATTTGAAGTATCAGCACATATGTTCATCTTTTTAACCATGGTTTAGTTAAACTATGCTGGAGAGTAAAGAACATATTAGGAGTTGTTTTCAGAAGCTCAGATGCGACTCCTTTGCCATAAATTTTATGCAACTTTTAGAAAACTTTTGCTAAAAATAGTCCTAACATCTTCCTAATGATGACAATGCAGTTATAATTTTATACTAAAGCTCCCTTCCTGATGTGCACCTTGAATTACCAAATGATATTGAAAATATAAACTATTTAGTAGTATAATAATATAATGATATACATTGTTTATAATATTTTATAATAATATAATATTCTCTTATAAAAATATAAATTATTATTTCTGGCCACAGAAAGACCATTCTCTTTTGTGGAGATTTTCAAGGCTTCTGGACTTCTGTTCATTCTGCATTGGATGAGAAACAAAGTATTTTGAATATTTTCATATGAAAATGTCATATTGCCTGTTCCTGAACAAACCACAAACTCTTTTATTAGGAAAATGTACTAATGTGAGAAAGGGTGTCTGATTTTGCAATTAAAAGTGGAAAAATGGATATGTCTTGGCAACATTTCAGACTGACCAAAATGAAACTTTGCTGAAAATGTTTTGACTACCTCTACCCTTTACTAGGATGTTGCTAGTTAGGTTTACCCTTTTTATATTGCCTGCTTAATTTAATTGAAATATCACTTTACAGTTTATAGGCACTTCTATATTTAAACAAAAATTCAGAATATTTTATTTTGTAGAAAATATTGATGTTTGTTTTTTTGTCCAGAAGAAAAATAAATTGAACTGTCAATTTTTCAGTGTAGAAACAACAACGAACCCTGCTCCTCCCCACCAAAAACATGCAAAGTTTGGAAAGTCTGAAATTTATAGTTTTTACATTTAACCATTTCTCTTACAAAAACAGTACATTTCATTCCACTGTATGCCAGTGTTAAATTGCAGTTCCCTATTGCCTCATGGGAACTGTAGTTATGGAACATATTCTTCCCTACGGATTTAATAATATACCCTGAGCCCTATGACTCTGGTGGACAAACCAGAGCAAAGGCATTTTCATACATCTGTTATATTATGGGAAGTATGGTAGCAGAGGAAGCAAGGCCCATGTGGTCTGTAACTACAGCCTCAGTGAGGCAGTCACCGTAAGTGAGAAATATAGTTTGTTTGTTTTCAATCTGATTTTAAAAAAAATGTTTTTGGTCAGTTGAAAAACAGAGATACACTGATATGATTTGAACTGACCCCAAATAAAATATTTGTTGGTGAAAAAGCAAATATTTCAACATGATCCTTTTTTTTCTTTTGCTACAGAAAATGCAAGACAAGCCCACCTGTGCTTTCTGCTGAAAAATTAGTTCCAATTAATTGTATTTCTAACTATAAGGTACACAACAACTTTCAATGACCTGATCATAAACCTTGTGAGATTTGGTGAATCCTTTAGGTACTAAATTAATTTGTTTCTCAAAGCACAGCTCATACTTCCTCTCCCTTTCCTATGTGCTTTATTTACTTATTTAAAAAAAAAAAGGATTCTCAGGTATTTTTGTTTCCTTGGTGGCAATACACTCAGTTGGGCTGCTTACCTCTAACAGAACTTGAGTGTGTATGCTCAAAAAAACTGCTAAACCTTTCAAAGTGCTGAATTGTCTAAAATCAGGCAGTGTGTGTGTGTGTTTCAGTCAAACAAGATCTGATACTTTCCAGGCAATTACTGAACTACAGTGCATTTTTATATGCTTCACCATTTAAGACAGAAAAAATTTTCACTGCATCAAATCGTCTTTTTTATTGTACTTTATTCTATTTTCTCTCTCCTCCTTTGTAATTTCTGTCTAACACCTGCTGTTTAGGAGATACTACTCAATCTTGCTTTCACCTTTTTGTGGGGGAGAGCAGGGGACAAATTGCTTTGCTGTCTGAAGTGGTAAGACAGGAGAAGATTTTCTAAAATATTATCAGACAGTACTGTCTTGTACAGAATATGGCTGTATATGCACAGTAAAATAAAGCAATTTAGCTAAAGACTGCCTCATCTACAACACTGTTTGGCTACTTTTTATATTGTCCAACCTAGGGTTTACTTTGTTTATATTTCTACCAATCTGTTTGATGAAAAGTGTGAATAGTTGTCTGAGTATTTAAATTAAAAAGGCCTTAGATTCTGAGCTATAAACAGACTTCTCTCATCCACCTTCTTTTAATATGAATTAATTTATCCAGATTTTAGATGTTTTTCAGGAAGCAGGACTCCTTAAAAACAAGAACAAAAAAACAAAGAACTGCTTGAGATATGTCAGAGCCAAATTTATTTCATTCCCTCTTACACATTTGAGAATATTTATCTGTTCTTATGAGCAAATCTTGATTTTGCATCTCGTCAATTATGCACAGATGCAGCTATTGCCATCATAGGGTGTGTCTAGATGAGCACGCACATGAATTTCTCCGGGGGCAAATAGCAGTGGCACATAGTTGTGAGGACAGTTGTGCTTATACACTTTGGCACATGGCGAGTTGTCCAGGGTGAGGTAGAGTAGGTTGGGGCCAGCACCTGGGCTAACCCCAGCAGCCTTATCTAGGGTCCTGGTGTGAAGCACCTGGCTGGCAGCTGGAGTGTGGCTCTGGCTGGCCAGGGTCCAGTTTTGAGCAGATCATGCTGCTGCCACATGCGCTGCCCTCCTTTTTTCAGGCATGTTTTTTTTTTGACATTGGGATTTCCCAGTGTCATAACAACCCACCATGCTGCAAATTAGCAGCACAATAGATGCTTGAATGTGCAGTGCATGCAATTTGCAGATAGTTTGTGGTGCCTCATACTGCACATGCGCAGTCATCTGGACACACTCATATGGTGTCTAAACTGCAAAGATTGAATCCATTCAGGCTGTGTTTTTTTTTAATGTCTTTCCC
>NW_005841926.1:2481004-2499812 GCF_000455745.1 Alligator sinensis
CTACACACTAAAGCATCATGTGTAGGCATACCCTCTCTTTATGAAAATCTGATATTTTGACTTTCCATCTTCAGTCACAATAGAGAAAAATAAAAAATGAAACTCTCAGATGATAGTGGGATAGCATTACTATTTCCTACCCAGATCTAATAACTATTGCAAATCCATACAGTGTTGTGCCATTTTCAAATTTACTTACTGAGTGATATTCAGTTCAAATATTCCTCAGAAAGCAAGAATCCCAAGGTAACTGTTTTTTTTTAACTGTTTCCCAAACCTTATTATATAATACAAATCTGAAGGTTTCTTCCAATATTATTTGATGTGATCCCTTTGTGACAATGAACTCTAGGAGACTATTTACCTTACTGTTTTGCTTTTACTTTGCTTTTAGTTTAGGATTTAAGTACATATCTTTCTGACTCTTTTTCTACACAAGCTCTCTAAAATCAAGGAAATTATAGTCCCAGTATCTATTTCAAGTTTAACTACATAATAACTGATCATTGTGTGTACATAATAATCAGATAAGCCTTTTCTCTATGTTGAAATGTATATAATTTTCCCATGTCTGGACCCCTGATGCAGTTGTTACAATGACTATACTTTATTCCAGTATTCAGCTTTGTCTGCAATTCCTTAGCTGCTGTCTGGTTCATCTTACCTTCCAGGTCTTGTATCACATCTTAGCCCATTCTGACATTTTTCCTTTCTAAATGTGAACAAATGAGTTTCATTCTAAACAAGTGTTTTGGGCCCAGTCCTCATTGATTCCACAAAACACTAAGGTTTTACTCTATGATTAGGTAGAACCATTCTATTTTCAAATTGTCATACTTTATTTTGTCATATCAAAGGTATGGCCTAAATTCACAGCCAAAACTAGCATTACAGAATGCAGTATGCTGTCTTTGGTGTTACATCGGGGTGTTTTTTTGTTTGTTTGTGTGTTTTGTTTGTCTTTTTTTCCCTCCCACAATTATGTGATTAATAAAAGTAACCCCAAATTCACATTTTGCATGATTTAAATGAAACACTACATATATATATAATAGTCAGTATATATATATAATAGTCAGTATATATATATATATAATGGTGTTTCATTAAAATCACAGAAAAATGTGGATTTGGGGTTACTTTTTGAACCAAAAATTTATGTTTGTTTGTTTGTTTAAAACAGAGAAAACCAGGATCCCTAGTGATCAAGGAAATACCTAACATAGGTATGAAATTGTTACCTGGGTCATTAAAATGAAATTCTATTGTCACAATAAACATATGGTCATATCAATATCTTTAAAGTCATTAATTTATTTTAGTTTCCTTGTGGATCCAGCCAGTGATAATGATGCTATTAGGAGAAGTCTTTAATAAAATCATTGTCAGTCCTCAATATTTCTCAAAAACCACCATGCCTGTTTAATCAAACTTTTAATTAAAAACACTACCAAGGTGCAGAGGTGGGAGTGCTGTCTGCAGACTACCTATCATGGCTCTATGGACCACAGACTAGTAATCATTGCTTTAAAAGAATCTAACAGCCTTATCAGGCAGTTTTCCATTTCCTGCCAATTCAATCAAACATAAGTCCCTCCAGTATAATTTTTCTTATAGAAAGAATGTTGATGAGTTTATATATCAAAAAGTGTTTTCCTATTTCAGTGAATATTTAAATATTTTAAATTAAGAATCCACTGGAGCAGGCATTAGAATTCAGGTCAGAAAGCCATTCACTAAGTGAATTTCTTAATCACTGGGCTATTGAGACATTCTCTCATATACACATACTGTTGCTGACCCAGTGATTATTTAATTTTTTCCATGCAAAGTAGAATAGCTTCAGGAAGAGGGACTAAAAAAACACAGTTCAATCTACCAGGTTGCCTGGATGGTAGAGTGTTCACAGTGACTCTAGACTACAGCCTTTCTCCCATTTGACCAAACATATCCTGAATTCTTCATTGTGCAGTGGCGTTGTTTCAGCAAATGGGTGCCCATATTCAGAATAACTTACAGTTTGGTGATTAGACCACTCTCTTGGGAGGTGGAAGACTTGTATTTGAATGCCCTAAGACAGTAGAAGGATTTAGCCATAAATCTTTCACTTTCTGGAAGTACTGTAATTACTAGGTCACATCCAGGAGAAGATTCTGAGGTGTTGATCCTAAGTTAATGGAGGCACTTTACTGAAACCCTGACTCAGGCATCTAAACTCCAGAGACTGGTAGGATATCAGACATACCCTTATCCTTAGCATTTTCTATTAAGTAGTATAGGCATTTCCCTAGCCAGCCTAATGACTGTTTGAAATCCATTTTGAAGACCCTAAAATTCCCATTGCTTTGTATAGTAAGTTTAGAATTCATATAGAGTATTACACTCTGAGGGCCAGATACCCAAAAGGTAAGTGCTGCAATGCCTAACTTTTAGGCATCTAAATCCCTTAATGTCTGTGTATGGATGCATATTGCTCATTTTGAAGTAAGGCAACCTTTAGTTATATCTAATCATTGCATAAATTCCATGTGAAAACTCTCCTCTTTCCAGAGGAATGCTCCTATTTAGAAGTTGCCCTAATGAAGAGACTGTATCCCAGCTGAAGATGATTGCTTTGCGGGGGAGATGGGGGTTGTTTCTATGCGAGGGTCTTTTTTGCCTCATTGACGCATCATTTTCATCCATTGAAAATAAGGTAAACAGAAATGTTTTTAAAAATCCCATATTATATGTGGCAAGTGGCAAGGGGGAACCCCTTTAGTTTGTGCCTTTCATTTTGCAACTTACCAATTTTGATATCAGCATGACCAACTGGATACCATCTGATGAAGCAGACTGTTGCTATTAATATTTATACCTCTCTGAACAAGTTAGTCTCTAAAGGCATTTATACATGTCCCTTTTTGTCCTATAATGTGCCAGAGATCTGCTGCTTTGGATCAGACTCAATTAACCGAGAACCAAGTCTGCTCCACACATGAGCTGACACTCACTGCACTGTGCCATGTGCAGTTGTATAAGTGGTGAAATGCACGTCAGCATGCAGAAAATGGTGGTGGTACACTTTTGAACTAAAGCACCTCCAGGGTGTTTTGGTTAAAAAAATGTATCACGAGCATTTTCTTTGCACTGACATGCATTTCACCACTTATGCAACTACATGAGCTGTAACGCTTGCATGTGTAAAAAAGCTGCTACCTACCCTGCTCTGCTTTTTGCCTGGATCTTCATTGTGATGGTACATGAAATAATATCATCACACCCAGACCTTGTTGTGGTGCATCTTTTCTGAGCCAAATGACAATCCAATCACAGTTGAAAGACTTGTAAAAATATCAGTTCTCTGTAATGTTTGAGTCCTAAAATATTTGTGCAAAGAATACCTGCATTTGCTTACCACAAGATGTCAATGTATCCATGATTACAGTATACAGCATATGTGCTTCTTAAATACCAAACTTTAAAACAAATACAGTTATATTTTTAGACAGTTTTGTGAAACCTTTTCCTGAAGGTGTGACTGAGCTAAGAATCTAAAGTCATAGCTGTAGCTAAGCATTGTGAGTGAAAAAATCACTTTGTGAAAAAGTGAAATAAGGAAAAAATGTAAAAAAATCAGGTTGGTTGTGGAGAAAATAATATTTAGAATTATAAAGATAAAACACAAAACAAAATATTCTTGACCTGTAGTTATTTGCACCTTTGAAGATGTAAATGGCAATTTGTTTTATTACATGCATAATAAAATGACTCCATTTGATGAAGAACTTGAAATCTGTGGGTGCTTATACACATGCATTGACACATTCTAATTAGAATGCATTGGAGATTAATTGATTAATCAAGTCTGCTAGAGCTAGAATGCTCTAGTGTGCTGCAGTGCCTCATGTATCCAGCATCCCATGTTTCAAAATGGCAGCAGGGGCACCTTAACTAAAACTCATCAAATGAGCTTTAGTTAAAGCACCCCTGTGGCCATTTTGAAACATGGGATGCTGAATACATGTGAGACTGTAGCATTTTAATTAGAGTGGCTATCTGGAAGCTGCTGTAATTAAAACACCCCCTCCCACCATTCCAGAGCACGTGTACAGACACTGTGAAATTCTAGCAGAAGAACTAAAAATATAAAGACACAAATGAAAAAAAAACATCCAGTGAGAAATACATTATCTCTTATTACTTTTTCACTAATTTGTCAAGAAAGGATTAGAGAAGAATATAGATAAAATACAGCATTTATATAAATCTCTGAGATAGTGTCATGTTGAATAATGCATTTGGCTTTGGTCACCTCATCATAGAAAGGACATAAAAACCAAAAGGCAATTAAAATGATTACATATTAGGTATAGAGACTTCTGTATGAAAAGAGATTAAAAGACTTACATTGTTTGGTCTGAAGAGGATTAAAAGGAGTTCTTTAGAAAAAAAAAGTTACATGTGGAAAATAGAGCGCTCCAGTGTATCGATCAACTAAAATAAGAAAAGCAAATGCATAACTACTTGTTCATAAACATATAATTAACTAGGTTGTGCAAGTAACTTGTACAGCAATGGTTCTTAACTGTTTTAGACTTAAGGCACATCTCCAAAACTTCAGTGAATTGGGCAACCCCACTTAAAAATGGATGTATTTATTACCGTGCTTATAGCTTTCAAGAGAGGGGCAGAGAACCAACTAGGCAGGGAGAAACTGAGTCTACCTGTAGATACTTATCTCCTCATACTTCCTGTGGCACCTTTCAGAAGATGTCATGACACCATAGGGTGCCCCACACTCTCTTGACAGTCACTCTAATACAGTGTATTCTTCACTCCTTTGTTCTGATGTGCCACATGAATGACATGCAAGAGTTTATTTAATTTGCAGTAGGATGGCAGTGTTCCATGGTTTCCTTCCTTTTTATTCTACACAACAGATTGTTAGGAAGATCTGTCCTCCATTCCTAACCTTGATCTATGGTTGACATTCAGCTTTCTCTGGTAAATTCAGCAGCAAAAAAAAACAGATTGGATCTAGTATTATATGTCCCATCTGGTTTAGAACTATTTAGATCTTATCTGCCAGGATCCAAACCACTTCTTTCCCCAAAAAACACTATCTATTGTTCTTTTTTTGTTTTCTTTTGTTTTTTTTTTTCTTTGGATCTCTTTAGTTTTGTGCTGTAACTCCCTGATCAATATCAGAAAAAATCCAACATATATGCCTCTCAACTTCATTTTCAAAGCCCTTAAGTATTTTTTCCCTCCCATGGTTACACTGCCTTTCTCCTGATGCTCAATTTTTTCTGTAGTTTTTCCTTTATTTCCTGTCTACATAAACCTAGATCTATAACCACTAACTTTCTCTGATCAGATGGATTTGCATACCGGTATTGTTGCACAAGGTAGAAAAAATATTAAAAAGAATATCAGTAATCATGTGTCAAAATGTAAATTGATCTCTAACAGGAGTAAGCAAGAATTTAACTTCTGAAACAGGTGAGGAAAGGTTTCACCCTTTTTTCCAAAACATCATATATAAAGAATGTCAAACAATACAGTGGATACATACTAAAATTCTAATGATTCCTGCCTCCATGTTGTTCTTCCTTCTATGTTTACACGTGTGTTTGCCTAATTATATTTGGCATTTTACAGAAATAGTACTAGATTCACATAAAACGAAATGAAATAAGATTTCATGAGGCAAGATTGTTGTGAAGATCTGACCGATGTTCAAGACTTCCAGGAACTTGGGCACAGTGGCCACATCTACACGAGTGGCAGACTGCGCAGTCATTAAGTACTTGCATAACCAAGTACTAAATTACTGTACAGTAACTGGTGTCACTGTGCAGTAGCATCCCAACACTGGTTTCTTCTGATGCTTTTGCATAGTACAGTTTTGTGCAGTTGCAGCCAGTAAACAAAACAAAGATAACAGAAGTGTATAGAGTGTCCAACTGGGCAAGTATATAGAGTGGGCAACTGGGAAATAATCTCCTGACTTTTGACATCTGGAAGGAAATACAAAAAAAATAAATGAGATAGTACTGTTATATGACACCATGTAATGACTAAGCTATGATAGGTTAATGCTACCACAACACAAACACTAGAAATAGCAGGCTATCTGTGCTAGCTTATTTATTTATGCATTTATTAGAAAAGTACCTTTAAATAACTTTCCAAGTGTTTATAGCTGAGCATTTCTGATGTAAAGCACAACCCTTATCCTGGATACTATTTTTTATGACTCTCCAGAGGGTAATATTTTAAATTTTATTAGATCTATGTTAAAAGATTCAAAACAATCAAATGTCTTTAAAGATGAGGCACTGTGCTTTCTAGATTCCATAAGTTAAATACTCATCCTGTACAAAATGTATCAACATTTTATGGAGAATCACAACAACATGGGACAGGGAGGCCTGGTTGAGGGAGATTCCGTACCCTCTATCAATGCTGACCTCAAGAAGGAACACCCTGAGAGGCTGGATACCTTCAAGCCAGACAGTCATGACAGTTTACACCCCAGGGTACTCAAGGAGCTAGCTAGCATCATAGCTCAACCCCTGGCATGAATCTTCGAGAACTCCTGGTGCTTTGGTGAAGTACCAAAAGATTGGAAGAAGGCCAATGTGGTACCTATATTCAAGAAAGAGAGGAAAGTGGATCTGGCAAACTACAGGCTCATCAGCCTGACCTCTATCCTGGGGAAGATCTTGGAAAAGATTATCAAAGAGGCCATCCTTAACAGACTGGCTGACGGCAACATCCTGAAGGATAGCTAACACGGGTTTATTGAGGGTAGATCTTGCTTGACCAATTTTATTTCCTTTTATGACCAGGTGACCTATCACCTGGACAAGGGAGAAGAGATTGATGTCATATATCTTGACTTTAAAAAAAGCCTTCAATCTGATATCCCATGATCACCTCTTGGCAAAACCAGCTAACTGCAGCCTCAGCCTCATCACGATCCGCTGTCTGGGGAATTGGCTCCACAGTAGGGCCAAGAGGGTGGTGGCTGACAGAAATCAATCATCGTGGTGTGCTGTGACCAGTGGGGTCCCTCAAGGCTCTGTCCTATGGTCTATACTATTTAGCATCTTCATTAATGATGTAGACATTGGTGTCAGAAGTGGACTGGCCAAGTTCACTGATGATACCAAACTCTGGGGTAAATCATCTGCACCTGAGGACAGGAGGGTGATCATCATTTTCATTTAACACAGGCATACATGAATGAGAAGAAGTAAACAATAAGTTTTATTGTGGAACAGTAGGCAAACCTCTGTAGTCCTTTAGTCTCTTTAACTTAATTGAGAGACTATCTCCAGTTTTCTATGCAAGTGTCTCTAAATTATAAATTTTATCACCACATCTTTTCTCTTAACAACAGACTTCAGATAACTACAAGCAGGGGTAGATCCAGGGTTTCCCAAAGTCAATAGCAACCCTCATTTCAGGGGTGGACGCAATCTCTGCTCCCCACCTCCTCTGCCCCAAAAGTGTGGGCAGAATTTTTTAAGTCCCTAAAGCAAATGAAACCTCCCCTGCCTTCCCCTTCCCGGTCAGAGGTGTGCCCCCTCCCCACTCAATACCCCTGCCTGCCACTTCTGTTTTTTCCTGCTGCTGCTTAGGGGTGGGGAAGCTCCATAGCCAGCTGGGTTGAACAGGGACTGGGCTGGAGGGGACAGAGGCAACAGTGTGGTGAGAGAGCTGTCCTCCCCCACCCAGAGCAGGCGTCAGGAAGGGGAAACCATTCCATTCCTCCTTCCATTGCTCCCTTCCCCATATGAGTCCAGCCTCTGTCCAGGGCAAGAAGAGTTCTAGCCTCTAGCACTTTCCCTCCCTCCGGATAGTAGGGAAGGGACATAGAAGGGGTGTGTCTTTGAGCAGAAAAGGGAAGGGAGGAAAGATTTTCATATGCTTCAGGGACTTTAAAAAGTCCCCAGAGGCTCCGGCGGTGTAGTGCAATCCGAAAGGGGGGTGCACCAATGTCACAACAAAAATCAATTAACACATTCACAGACATTTAGAGAAGATAAGTTACTAGCCCATCACTCTGGAGTGAATCTTTCTCTCTCAATTCCCTATTCCCCCTTTTCTGCAGCTCTTTTAACAGTGTTTCTCTGAGGCTATGCTTTCTTCTCAACCCAATGAAGTATGAGATTCAGTTCAGCAAGGTTCTTTAGGTAGATGTGATATCTTTTATTAGACCAACTGAGTAGTGGGAAAAAAGTTATTAGCAAGCTTTCAGGCACAGTCTCCCTTCGTTAGGCATAGGGAGTCTCTGCTGGTCTGAGACTCCAAGGAATCCTTATGCCTGATGAAGGGTGATTGCACCCGAAAGCTTGCTAAGAACTTTTTTTCCAACTACTCAGTTGATCTAATAAAAAATATCACATCTACTCAAACAACCTTTCCTGCCTATGTCCTTAGACCAATATGGCTACAACCAAAAACCCAGCGAAATTCAGTTCTGCTTTTTTTCAATGGGAAGTTCTTGTTCCAAGTCTTTATAGGTTGGAGTCTTTATACTGGGATCCCATTGACTTGCATTTCTGGCAGCTGTGCTTCTGGACATAACCCAAAATTCATTAGCTACAGACCAGAAAATCTGATTTCCCTTTTTGCATGATACTTTTTGCATATGTATCCATAGGAACATGTCTTGTCATAAGGACATGTTTGCCTCTTGTGTTCTGGAACAATTGGTCTCTTCCTAAGGAGATAGTCCAGATTTGGCCCTAAAAGCCAAAAGGATCATCAAAGGGTGTGAATGTTGTGTCTTCTTATACGTTAAATACACACTTAACTAGATTCAATTTCTCACAATTTCACCCAAGCAACACAGTAAATGGGAATTTTTATATTTTAATTTTATATTGAATACTAGTAATGCATCTCCCTTTCACTGGGATATTTGTTTCTGAATAGCCAGATATTTTGATCTGTCTTGGACAGGTTTTTGGTTTCAATTTTCATTTTCTATATTCATACTCTGGTATAATATTAGCCTATTCTTCAGTGTCCAATTTAAATGAAACCATTATTCCTTGCATTGTCACTGGCAAAATCCAGTACTTCTCAATTATTTTGCTTGATTCAACCATATTTATATAAAATTATTATGGTTTGCTCTCAACTGTAAGCATTTGAAGTGCCTAGTGAACTGGTTCCTTGTGTTACAATTAAAACAGAGCTTTCCAAATGCAGAAGTATGTTTGGGGCCATAGTGCCTTCCACACTTGACATATGTCTGCTAATTTGCTTGCTTTCTCTGCCTCAGCATCCTCCTTGCCAAAGGAAAATTATATCTAGCGAGGTAGCTTTTTGCTAGTGGAAAATTCCACAGTGTGCAGTGTTTTTTTTTTTTTTCCTTCTAACCACATTCTTTTATACCTACTGCATGGATGACCCTTGTTGGTGCATTCAGCTCTGCAGCCTGTTTTCACAGCATCTGCTGCTCTGCACATTTGGATAGTCTTTTCTAGGGACAAGTCTCCCTCATGCAAGAGCCTTTCTTGTGTGCAATGACACAGATAATCCTAACTATAAACAGAGATTCTGTCAAGTTCCCAAAAGTGCAGTTTATACTCAGACTATTTAGTTCAGTAATATACTAATCTACACCTTGTTCTGTTGTTTCTGTGTTTTTAAAGGTCACTTCTTTTCATGGTTTTTCTTTTTTGTTATGCAATACTCCTCAACACTGGACAAGATTTTACTTATGTCCTATGCTGACCTTTTTCTTAGGTAAAGGTTATAAACTGCCAGGACTTCCTTTTCCACAACATGAAAGAAGATAGATGATTTGATTTTGTCATTTTATCATATTCCCTTTGACACTTGGTACCACTCAAACCATTGTCTGAACACCCTCCACAATTGTCCAATATCAGAAGATCAGATGGAGTTGCAAAACTTCCATGACTAATTGCCCTTTTATTTAGACTATAACTTTACTGGAAGATTAGTTACAAAGGTCTTGTTCCTTTTAGGTGGTTGTATTGCTTCACATCCTCTCTGTTTCTAACTTCAGCTTCAGTTTGGAACTCAAATTCTTTCAAGTTCTTTTTCATTTATCAGATCACCCTGTAATGATCTCTGGTTTCAGCTAGCACAGGCATACACGAACGAGAAGAACTAAACAACAAGTTTTACTGTGGAGTAGTAGGAAAGCCTCTGCAGTTTCTCATTCTCTCTAACTAACTTATCTGAGAGATCATCTCCCAAGTCCCAAACTGTATAGCCTTCTAGGTAAAGTAGCATCTCTAAATAATATCCTCTATCATTACAGGCATGGCAATTAACACTGCTGCCATCCCCCTGCTGACGAATTTCTGGTCCAATCAAGAAAAACAAACAAACAAACAAACAAAAAAGAACTTTCAACATTTTTTCCAAGCAGTTCTATGCCCAGGGTACTTGATTGTAAAATGTAGTCTAGTCAAGGGAGCCCTTTATGGCTTAATTTTGTCTGGATTAAGCTATAATTTATTTCATGTTATGGTCAGACCAATGTAACCAGTGTTCTCTACTGGTGTTCTTTACCATGGAAAGGAGTTGTCCAAGGACTCATTTTTTCCAGTCATTAAAGCCAGCTAATCAATGTTACCCAATGTAATTGTGCAGTCATTTTTTCTTATGTGAATTAAGAATGACAGAATGATAACCATTTTTTTTTTATTTCTATTGAAACCTGGTTGACTTTTTTTTCCACTAAAGCTTTGAAGGCAAAGGCATTGGCATATTTATCTATAAAATGTTCCTCCCCTTAAACTTTTATTTAACTCTTTTTAGACAAAATGTGGTTTCTGCCTATGGGCCTTAGCAGCTGAATTAGTGAGAACAGAGTATCTAGATCTACCGGAATCTGAAAAATTATATAATTATAAATCATTATATCCTACTGTAGGGCAGCCTATACACCAAGGATATGTCCATTCATTTACTGGTATCATTATTTAACCATTGCAGGGATTTTTGGAACATCATTGATTTTTGTAACTTATATGCATAATGAATATTGGTAAACTGCTTCTTTACAAAATGTATTTTTCTGTACCACTTTCTCAGTTTTAATACCTGAATAAAAATATTTTTCTGGTACTTAAGTAAGTGTCAAAAGTTCTGGGCTGCCAAATCCTCTTGTGCAACCTCAAGCATGTTAATTAACAGCCCTATGCCCAAAAGTGTAGGGCAGTAATCAAAGGAGGGTTGAAGTGCACCCTCTGTGAATCCACCCAGTACTCATTGATCTTCTATAGCCTGTGTCTTAGTAACAAAACCATTTTACAAACAGGAAAATTTCTGATATTCTTATATGACTGAATATATCTCTTATATATCATTAGGAAGTATGATATCATGGGGATACTATCATTTGCCTTAGTGGATTCAGATTCAATCCCAAAAACTAGAACAGAACTTTTTAATTTACAAATCTTTCCTCTAAGCTTAACAGAGTTACAAAGCATTGAACAAGGCCTAAAATGGTATACTCTTGAAGGGTGCCTGTAGACATGATGTGGGGCTGGAATGATGAGCTGTAATTACAGTGCGTTGGAGCGGACACAAATAATCAAATCTGCTGGAGCATGGTAACCAAGGATCCTGGTTTTCTCTGCTAAAAAAATCCCCAATTTTTGGATTAAAAAGTAACCAAAAATTCACATTTTTCCATGATTAAAATGAAACACCACTATATATATTAAAATGCAACACCAATCTATATTTATATATCTATAGATATAAAGATATATAGATATCTATATATTAGTTGCATTTCATTATAATCATGGAAAAGTGTGGATTTTGGGTTACTTTTTTTAATCCAAAAATTGAGGATTTTTTTTGTCAGAGAAAACCAAGATCCCTGGTAACTGCTATGCTCCAGACAACCTCCATGTCTCATGTATTAATGTCCCCACGCTTTAAAATGGCTGCAGAGGCACTTGAACTAAAGCTCATCAAAACTGCCATTTTGAAGTGTAGGGATGCTAATACATGAGATGCTGCAGCACTTTAATTACAGCATCTCTTGACACCTCTCTAATTAAAGCACACCCCCTTCACTACCTCCGGAGCGCATGTAGAAGTTCCTGAAGAGACCAGAAAAAAGACATGTTCCACCAATTCAGAATCCCTCAAAAGTTTGTTAACCCCATTTCAACTGGTTCCCAATAGGGAGTAGTCCTTAGAAAGGGGATCCTGAGTATTACTTGAATAAAGTAAAGTTGAGTATGAGATCTTACCAAAACTATATTGCAAGTCATATTCTCTTAAACTGTCTATTCTTCTGGTGGTCATATTCTTTAGATTTTTTCAGGAGATAATTATTTCTTCCTTCAAGATTCTTCAAATGTCTCAATATCTGCTTTAAATATGGATTTCAGTGTCATCGCATTAGAAACAACATCCCCCTTTTTCACTTTTTGTTTTGTGTTTATGTTGTTGCTTTGGAAATGAATGGAACTGCTTAATAGTAACTATTAGAAAGTAATTTTTCTGTCAGCCACCATAACTAATCTCTTCTAAATACATTGTAAAACTGTAGTCAGCTCAGACACCTTTGTTTGCAGAGTGCAGATTATTGACTTTTCAAAGCAACATCTGTTTGTTTGTTTTTAGAAGTATTTTGTATCTTTTTGTCCCTTTAATCTTATTTTAAGTGTATGCCTAACTGGCTGCAAGCAATCTAATGCCCTGAACCCACTCCCATTGAAATGAATTAGATATTTTCTTCCCTTGGCTTCAAGAGGAGCTGGATTGGTCCCTAACACAGACTATATCCTTATCTAGCACTTCCAGATATGATTCTGCTTTATTAAATCAGTTAAAACATCCCAACCCTTTTTATTGCAATGATAAGGCTGCCTATACCACACAGTGAAGCCCCATTTCCATTACAGCCCCTCTTTCAACCTAAAAAAGACAATAAAAGAAACAAGACAAAACAAAAACAAACCTATGGCTCTAAACTATTAGGTAGGTTAAACCTTAAATCTTAAACTTGTGTTTTATGTGGATGGTAGAAAAAAGTCAGCCAGAGAAGGCACTGGAGTACAAAAAAGACCTGGACATTCAGGAAGGTAAAACCTGTGTGTTTGTCACTTCTGATAGTATTCTTTCCTCTTTCTAACCCAGAGCCATTCAGGTTGAGAACACTCATGAATCCTGGCATCAGAAGAGACAGACTGTACTCCATTGGCTAAAGAGGCCAAGCCATACACCCCAAAAGTTGGGAAGAATGAGATTTCTGCTACCAAAAGGAAGCAAATGGTAATGGTGATTGATTGGCACTTTCTTTGTTGGGGATGGAGTATCTATGAAGGATGGAGCATATATCTGCTGGCTGGCCTGAACTGGTTGGTTAGGAGGTCTACTGCTTTCCAGGAGTCTGCACCTCAGATATTATGGAAAGGTTTATTTGATGCTCTGACTACTACCCCAAGCTGCTCCATGCGGGCACTAATGACACCGCTGAGGTGACTCTAAGCAAATCAAAAGTGATTACAGGGCTCAGGGTGCAAGAGTGAAGGAGACGGGGGTTCAAGCTCTGTTATAACCAGGGTTTCAGGTTTTATCTGGTTTAAAAATATCTCCAATTTTTGGATTAAAAAAAGTAACCCCAAATACACTCGTTTCCATTATTAAAATGAAACACCACTAATATATAGATCTATATTAGTGGTGTTTCATTTTAATCACAGAAAAATGTGGATTTGGGGTTACTTTTTTAATTAAAAAATTGTGGATTTATTTATTTATAGATTTTTTTTACCAGGATCCCTTGTTATAACTGGCCCTTCTGCTCAGATAGAATCAGAGGCAACCTTCAGATCAATACATAGATATGGATGCATAGATAGTGGGTACAATTAATTCAAAGCAATAAACTCCAGAGCAGCTGGAGTAAACTACTTCTGGGTGCTGAAGCTGCATGTGTGCCCAGGACAGCAGCAATTTGGGCACAAGCAATTTGCTGAAAGTGTGGAGCCATGTGGCTAGGTGGCAGGCAGGAGTCTGGCTCCTTGCTGGTGAGGCTGACCTGGTAAAATTTACACCTGCAGTCAGCATCTACATCTGCATTTAATCACAATTAATTCCCTACTGCAAAACAGTACTGTTACTGACATTACGATTGTATGGCAGTGTTAATTAGCTTAATGTGGCCAAATAGTATTACAGGTGTAGATGGTGATGCTTTGCTGAACAGATAATTAGTCTACTCTGCAGTTAAGATCACGTGTATATGCAGCCAGTGTGACCAGCAGTGATTTGGAATTTTAGCCATGGAGTGGGGTGATGTCCCAAGAAGGAGGACTGCTGGAAAGAGATAAGGTTCCCCCTGATAAAGTGGAAACTTGGACAAATGATTAGGGAGAAGCATAAGAGTACTGCTTGGGCATTCAGGGATGAAATCAGGAAAGGCAAAATGAACGTAGAGATGCAGCTAGTAAGGGATGTGAAGAGTAACAAGAAAGGTTCCTACATGGATGTCAGCAACAAGAGGAAGATCCCAGAAAATGTAGGTCCCTTACTGAATGGGGAAGACAAATGAGTGATAGATGATATGGAAAAGGCTGAAATATTCAAAGCTTTTACTACCTCACTCTCAATAGACATGGTCATCCACCAGACCACTACACATGGCAGCATAGTTTGGGGAGGAAGTGAGCAGCCAACAGCAGCAAAAGAACAGAGTAGGGGCTATTTAAAAAAGCTGTATGTGTACAAGTCCATGGGACCAGATGTCATGCCACCAAGCATGCTGAAGCAGTTGGCCAATGTGATTGCAGAGCTGCTGACTGTTAACTTTGAAAACTCAAGGCAATGGGACAAGTCCTGCATGATTGACAAAATGAGCAAATAAAGTGGTCATCTTTAAATAACGGAAGAAGGAGGATCCACGGTCAGCCTCACCATATCTCTGGAAACATCATGGAGCAGGTCCTCAAGGAATCCATTTCAAAGCTCTTGGAGAAGAAAAAGGTGATTGGGATCACTTTATGTATAGTTGGAAGCTAGTATCAAGTGGAGTGACCCAGAGGTCAGTCCTGAGGCAGGTTTTGTTCAATATTTTCATAAATTACCTGGACTATGGAATGGAGTGCACCCTCAGCAAGTTTGCAGATGACACCGATCTGGGGGAGTAGGAGATATACTGAAGGGTAGGGATAGGATTCAGAGAGACCTCAGTAAATTGGAGGATTGGCCCAAAAGTAATCTCATGAGATTTAATAAAGACAAGAGCAAAGTTTTGCACAAGTACAGGCTGGGGGCTGACCAGCTGGGCAGCAGCTCTGCAGTAAAGGACTTTGGGGTTACAGTGGACAATAAGCTGAATATGAGCCAATGTTATACCCTTGTTGTGAAGAAGACTAACTGCATACTGGGCTGCATTATTAGGAGTGTTGCCAGCAGATCAAGGAAAGTGATTACTTCCCTGTATTTGGCACTGATGAGGCTACATCTGGAGTGCTATGTCCATATTTGGGCCTCAGACTACAGAAGGGCAAATTGGAGAAAGTCCAGCGGAGGGCAATGAAAATAGTTAGGGGCTGGGGCACGTGAGTTATGAGCAGGGATCCTGGTTTTCTCTGATTTAAAAGAAAATCCCCAATTTTCGGTTAAAAAAATAACCCCAAATTGACAAGTGCCCCTGCCACCATTTTTAAGTGTGCTGACACTGATACATGAGATGCCTCTGTGTTTTAATTATAGCAGCTCTCAGAGCCACTCTAATTAAAGTGCCCCTACCACCCCCAGAGCATGTTTAAAAGTGCCATATGATTCTATGATTTCTCTTGTATTATTTACATTGTACAACTTTTTTATCTTTCCTTTTTATCCATGATCAAATGTGAAATGAACCCTTTGAATGCAGAATAAAAGCCCAATATGATTTTTAATTATATAATATAGTAATACTGAAATTTAAATATTCAGTAAACCAGCTTTCCTTTAATTATAAATGAATTATTTAGTGTCCTGACATACTGGTCTTAATTACTATATAGTAAGACAATTTTTGTATTGCTTGCTGTGTGTGGGACAAAGTTGAATTTCAGTACTATCTTTTGAAGCTACTTTGTGTAATTAGGGGTAACTGACAGCTTGCTTAAATAACCTTATATATCTAGAAATACCTAGCAAAGCAATACATTGCATTGTACTGGACTGACTGTACACACTCAGGGGATAAGGATATTTTCCACTGGGTTTGTTAATCTACAGTAGTATAAACGGAGGGGGAAATGTTGACAGTAATAATGAGGCTATATGAGGCTCTTTTAAAAAATACGCGAGAACATTTTCTGTATTTTATATTAGGATCATATAATTTTTACCCTTATTAATAAACTGGCAGGAAAAGCAGCTCAATTGAAATGTTTTGGGTTTTGGATTTGGGTTTTTTGTTTTTTAGAGGGGTTTTGTTGTTTGTTTTTTTTGTAATGAGAAAATTAAGTTACTTTGCCAGTGAGGGTGAAGTTGAATTTTATCCTTAGACCACACTAAGTCTGTGGAATGTTAAGTCATGCTAAAGTCAAAATGTGTTATGAGCTCTCACACATTAAGGGTTAATAATGGTTCTTGCATGTACAGCTCTAACTTGCCACTAGAAGTCCCACTAGAACCTTGCTCTGGTTTTACTGGGACTAGGAGCAGTGCATCCTGGGACTGAAGACTGCTTGTTCATCTCTCTAGAGCAGACCTTAAGTGGCATAACTTTGAGACAGTCAGATAGATATCTATATCTATATCTGTAGCACATATAGGGATATATATATATATATATATATATATATATATAACCCTGTATGTAATAAATATATATCCCTAGTGACCAAGGCCAGCCCCTCCACAGCATGTTCAGTTAGGCAGGAGCAGTCCCAGGCTGGCAAGCTGACCCCCTGGGCACCCTGCCAGCCAAGGCTGCTCCACCCCGGTTCAACATACTGTGGTCTCCAGAGCATGTTCAAACATACTGTGGTCCCCAGGAGAAATAAACATTCATGATATGTGCCAGAGGTTATTACTTTGCAATAACTGTATGTGTAGACATGCCCAATGGGTCCCACCCCAATTCGGAGAACAGCCAGCATACTAAAACAGGTTGTGGAATAAGCTTCAGTCACTCGTGTACTAGGTACATATATGGTAGTGTTTCATTGTAATCATGGGAAAATGTGGTTCTGGATTTTTTTTAAATCCAAAAATTGGGGATTTTTTTTTTTTTATCAGAGAAAACCAGGATCCCTGTTAAGCTGGGATTGGGAGCTGCCTGCTCAGGGATCAGTGAACAGTATCCATTCCCTGGCTCTGAGATAAAAGCAGGTGTAGGGTACCAGGCAGCTGCCTGGGGTAGGGGTGTGGGGTGGGACACAGCTGCCTGGGAGGTGATACAACTCCTCCCACCTGCCAGAGCCAAGGCCTGACCCTGGTCCCCCCTGCCACCTCAGGGCTGGCACCTAGGGAAGCTTAGATCTCCCCCTGGCTGCCTTATGGTAGGAGAGCAGAGCAGGGATATCCCTACCCTGAACTGCTCCAGTTGGGAGCAAATTTGCTCTCAATGGGTGTACTTGTAGACTTGAACTCAGGGAAAGCTTAGTGTACAGTATTTTACTGTGTGGCAAGGTTTCTGCAGATTAATTGCATGTGTAGACATGCCCAGTGAACGGTGCATGTTAGAGATCATAGTAAAAAATTGTGTGACTGCTCAGAACACATTCTAACATTTAATACTGCATGCCTTTAACACAAACTAAGTCTTCCATGTGACAAGGCCCTAAGATTAAAGTCTTAAAATCAGTCTCTCACTATGGCTATCACTTATATGCCTAACTCTTTATTGCAAAGAATGTTAACAAAATTGTAGTTTTAACTTTTCCATTATCTGCGGTGTAATAGGAATGAGGGACTAGTATGACAATACCATCTTGATTAACATAGAAGAGCTGGAAATGGTGGTACTGAGAGGAGAGAGAAAAAAAATCTCTACACCTTGAAATTGCGATCTATAACAGATGCCAATCTTCTCATGGGTTGGGCACAAAAAGTAATGTTACACTTGCACATTTTTGTCACAGTTTTCTGCCTCCTGGATGCTAGGAATTTTAAGCACATGTCATATCCTATTAACTTATAACTTCAGTACAATTTCATCATTCAGAGATGAGTTGCAGTAATGGAAGTAATCTGGGGTACATGTGCAGTGTGTGATTCAAAAACTGGTGTTAAGACACACTTTTTAAATTGATAAATTTATCATTGTTGTCATTTATATATTTAATATAATTGATATATCTATCATTGACATATGTATTGTGTGTGTGTTACAATTGATTATGAAAATAAATATGTGAGTAAATTCACAGAACTGAATAACATTTATTAGTTTATTATTAAATCTAGTCCTGAAAATATATTCTTTTTTTGTGATGGCACCTCTTTAAAATATTTCTGTGTAGTTAACACTTCAGATTTAAAAATACACCCTTCATTTTAGCTTCCTATTATTTAAGTAATAACTTCAATTATTAGCATCTGACAAAAAGATGTTGTTACTTACAGAAGCTCATGAGCCAGGATCCTGGTTTTCTCCAATTAAAAAAATCCAATTTTCAGATTTTAAAAAGTACCCCAAATCCACATTTCCATGATTAAAATGAAACACCACTAATATATAGATATATATTAGAGCAGACAAGGTTCCTTGGGTGAATATATATTATATTATCTATATAATATAGATATATATTAGTGGTGTTTCATTTTGATCATGGAAACATGTGGATTTTGGGTTACT
>NW_005841926.1:2499843-2525429 GCF_000455745.1 Alligator sinensis
GGGGGTTATTTATTTATTTATTTTTGTCAGAGAAAACCAGGATCCCCCTGCTAATGACTTTCCTAGCTTAGTTTCTAAGGGTAGAAACAAAGATTGTCTTTTGACAAGACATTTTTTTTTCATGGTGGCACAAAGGCCAAGCCAACAGATGTCTAAACCCTTTGTCATGCCACAGATTCCCCAGATTTGTGGCCCCAACGTAAGTGGTATCAAATTGTGCCATTTCATTGTGAGATGTCTGTTAGGTTTATTGCAGAAGAACACAGGTTTATCATAGCTTGAACCTGCCTACCTTCTCAGCCACCCTGGGGAAAGCACATTCGGGGCTTCAGGGGCCTAATCCTGTATTCCCTGGGAATGCCTGTTCCAAGGGTACATTGGATTGGGACCCTGAAGTCCCAGGAGTGCTTGTCTGGGTTTCTTCATTTGAGATTCCATGGGTGCTTATTAACACTCAGGTGCAGTCCTTATATAATTTCTAGGAAACACATTGCCAGTTGTCCTGCAACATCAATAGGCGGGAAAATGGGTGATGTGTGTTTCACCCAATGAAGCAAATTATCTGTGCAGGCACATTCCAGAACAACTAATCAGTTTAATTTGGCAATGTATATTTCCAGTCTAAGGTACCACCCTGTTCTACCTTCTACATTTATTATTGATTGTATTACCATAATTCCTGGAAGCCGTGGTTGTGGATCAGGACTCAATTGTGCTATGCATTATACAAACGCAGAACCAGAAGACATCTAAATGAACAACATATGGGCATAAACCAAATGCAAAACTGTGCTTGCAATGACTTGTGACTGCCATACCTTGTGTGGAAACATGGAAGCCGAGTTAAACTGGGTTATATATTTGACCTATTGTCTTTGGAGAGTATCCCAACCTTGCTTCTACATAACTCAAAAGAGAAACTGCCATTAACCTCAATGCTCAGAATCAGGAACTCTACAGTATTTGTGTGCTGGCTCATTTCTGCAATCAGAACACAATGCAGCATAATGCAAATTAGAATTGTTAATTACTGCAATCTTGCAGTCTGCTTTCAGCATAGCTTGCTTTCATATTCATTGCCTGTTAGTAACAAATTCTCATTCAAAATCAGTGCTCTCTCTGTAAAATTGTGGATGGTTTTATTACAATGCTTTCATCAAAAAGGACTACTTCCTGCATGTTAATCTGCTTTAACTCTGCATATTCCCAACAGATCTAACACATTTTGAGTTAATGAACTAGTAAAGATGAGTCAGGCATGGAAAGATAACATCAGTGAGCTAGCCCCAAATTCTGGTACTAAACCTATTTTATAAATGTTTACTTCACTCTTATTTACCATGTTTTTTTCTGCCAAGAAAGTTACTAGTGAGATTGATGGTGACTTGCATCATGGAAAATAAATTTTTATTCATGTTATGTTGCAGTACAAGATAAAATGAACACTATGTCATAAACTTATAGTCATATACGGTACACTTATTTTTGGCTCAAAATTCCAATCAATTCAAAGGTGACTTTTCAAGCTGAGAACATGGCAAACAGAAACCACATTAATGAGGTAAGTACTGTACACTTAGCATTTTTTTTAACTGATGCATATTAAGAAATTGTTGAAAGAAGCTGTTTGGCATGACTAGCTGTTTATTTCTCCTTGTTTGATTTTTGAAAATTAGATTATAAATTACCATTTTTTTGCCATTTGGGGGGAGGGGATATTACCTGGAACCAATTGGGTATAATCACTGACCAATAAAACTACTTCTAGGATTCAAAAAGGCACCTTTCAGAGTTATATCATAAAGGGATCCTAGCCTGAATGTGGGTACTCTGAAAAACATGCACCTTTGCATTAAAACACTCATTCCAGATTGAATAACAGCTAAGTGGTCCTGCTTGATCTCCAAAAAGGTTTGTAGGTCACCCTCCTCTTCCTTGTTGCTTTTTGCAGATTTGTCTTCAGGATACAATGTATAAATTTATAAAAGTGGATGTAAAACCAATTTTCTGGGATCCAAGGAGATAGAATTGGATCGAATTTAACCACCTATGTCTACTTAAGTGGAATAAGACGTGTCCTCTTGTATTTAATGATCACTGTGTCTCCCTAAATATGTTAGCTTTGGTAATACTTAGCTTTAAAATTAGATAGTAGAAAGAATTATGGAAAAATCTCTATACCCAAAGAATGGTGATGAAGATTACTCTGAGACACAAATCCAATTCCATTTTTCAACAATGATATCATATTTAGCCATCTAAAAACCATAACTTAGTTCCATTTATGCAGGTTTTGGATCCTTCTTTTATTTGCACAAATAGACTGGTTATTCTGGTCATTCTCTGAAGGGATCCACTATGAGCACTTCCACTATCTTGTGATTTTGTTGTGTCTATAATTATGTGAAAGTCCAAGAAACTTCAGCTGAAGAAGAAACATAATTAGAAATTTTTTTGAAGGAGGAAGAAGAGAGCTTTCCTAATTTTTAACCCAAAATGAACTGTCCCAGGGAGTGGGAGAACAAAATACTAGTGCTGCCACAAGCTCTCCAGCTAAAGGCACTTTGAACCAACCTCTTTTTCCCAGCAGAGTACCTTAACTCTGTTAGGCACTGTGGGGATCTATACACATGCTCTGGGGTGGAGAGTGGAGGGAGGCACTCTAATTAGAATGGCTCTGAAAGCCACGCTAGTTGAAGTGCCCACAGTGCCATGTGTATTCAGTGTCCTGTGCTTTAAAATGGTGGTGGGGGTGCTTTAACTAAAGCTCATTCAACAAGCTTTAGTTAAAGTGCCCCTGCCACCATTTTGAAATGTGGGGACTCCAAATATACATGACAGCGATTCTTCTGACATGCATTAATTAGCATGATCCACCAGACTCACAGCAGGCTTGATTGAGTCTTCTCTGACAAATGCCATTTAACATGGGTAAGAGCAGACCTCCATCATGTGTATGGGTGCCCTTTATACCTATCCTGTTGAAACTGGCCCCCTGGGCCAGTGAGAGGAAAAAATATGTGGGGTCTTAGGAAAAGATTTCATAGATTTCATAGACATCAGGGCTGGAAGGGACCTCGGAAGATCATCGAGTCCAGCCCAAAGGGCAGGAAGTCAGGTGGGGTCATAGGATCCCAGCAAGATAAGCATCCAGTTTCATCTTGAAGGTGTTCAATGAAGGCGCTTGAACCACCTCCGGTGGCAGGCTGTTCCAGACCTTGGGGGCTCGGACAGTAAAGAAGTTCTTCCTTATGTCCAGCCTGAAACGATCTTGAAGTAGTTTGTGACCATTCGACCTCGTCATCCCTTGGGGCACTCTGGTGAACAAACGTTCCCCCAGATGCTGGTGGTCACCCCTGATAAACTTGTAGGTGGCCATCAGATCACCCCTGAGCCTGCGCTTTTTCAGGCTAAAGAGCCCCAGGGCTCTCAGCCTGTCATCATAGGGTCTGCTTCCCTGACCTCTGATCATGCGCGTGGCTCTTCTCTGGACTCTCTCAAGCTTCTCCACATCCTTTTTGAATTGTGGAGCCCAAAACTGGACACGGTACTCCAGCTGCGGCCTCACTAAGGCCGAGTACAGGGGGAGAATGACGTCCCGGGATTTGCTTGAGAAGCATCTATGGATGCAAGCCAGCGTTTTGGTCGCTTTACTAGCCGTAAAGATCTGTAGGAGCTTAGTTCTGTGGCTCAGTGAGATAGTCAGTGGCCTGCAAAGGAAGATACTCTGGATGCTGATATCTTCTTCTTCCATTCATGTTGTCTATCATTTGCAAATAATTATATTTTTAATGCAAAAAAAGTATGGACCTATTTAACTTGTGGCAAGAGAAAACCATTTTTTCAGCTTTGTCTGAGCACAAAAAGCCCATTTTGTGGCGGGGCCCCCCCTCAGTGCTGATTGGTGGAGGGGGGTCTGAGAGCAGGAAGGAAAAAATGAGTGGATGGCTGCCATCTTGACTGCTGGCTGCTTTTTGTCCAGCCCTGCCCCTCCATGCTGATTGGCAGAGAGGTCCCAGTTGGGGAGGAGTAGAGAGGGGCAGCTGCCATCTTGTCTGCTGCCCCTTCATTACACCATGCCAGCCAGATTTTTATTAAGTTTCTTTTTTGTGGATTTTTCAGGTAACAGTTGATTTTAGGGGCAACTCCAGATTGCATGTTTTTCATGAAATCTATGAAACCACAATTTAGGTAAGTCCCTAATAATGAGCATTGGGATCCCAGGCTTTATGTGTGTCCTTTTATACCAAGTGGCTATATATGGTTTGAAATCCAGTCAGTCCAGAGAAAAAAATTAAATGTGCTGAAACTGAAATGGGTATTTTCATCAATTGTTGAGCATACCTTTACTGGAAGGATGTTTGCAAGTTAAGGTACAATCAACCAGGCAGTGTTCTTCATTGGGACCTGTGTGGGTAAGATCCTCTCCCTGGATAGCAGGGGTATGAGCACAATTTGATACAGTAACAAAAAAACAAGGAAATGAAGAACCAGTGGGGTTTTACTTTGTAACTGCAGCATGACCAGAATAAAACAGACATTCTTTGCTTCAGCAGTAGATTTAGCAGGCCTTGAATTCATCCCTCCCTCCCCCTACAATCACTGTTATAAATATTGCTTGATAATAGGATGGACAGAGAAGAAATGAGGAAGGGGGAAGTAGGAGGAGGGTACTCTTCAAATTTCAACCCCTAATAATAGAATTAGAAAAAATGTAGAAAGGAAAACTGAATGTCTTACCCAAATGATCTGAGGACCAATATCCCGAAGAGGCAGTTCAGTGAATTAGACATTTCCTGAGTTTCCAAAAGGTGTTATCTTGAAGGCATCTTCCATGATACAACAATACCTTGAATTTTAAATAACTGGCTATCCCAAGTGAAAGATTGTCAAACCATAAACTGTGGCACCAATCCACAACTTCATAAGATGCATTATTTAACAATAGCAATGGCAGTGATGATGATGGTGGATCTCAAATCAGTGTGAAAGGGTGTGTGCAAAATGTTCTATCTTTAAAACAGTGAGGGTATATAAGGACAAAAATAAGTCTTCTCTGGGTTGTCTGTGTCCAGTCCCCTAAAACATCACATAATCCATCTTAAAAGCCTATTAGAAAGTTATTCAAGAATAGCATTGTTCTGATGGTTAAAATCTTTCTTCTAATTTCCAACTTAAATTTATTCATGACCAGTTTATATCCTTTTGTTCTTGTAGTGACATTCACTTTTTTATTCATAACTTCTTCCTCCTCACTGTTTACCAACTGACAACCCATCTCAGCCTTTGTTTTACTCTTTTTCTTGTGCAATTTTTTTTCATTTGTTCTAATTATCATATTAACCCTTCTCTGTGCCTGCAACAGTTCAAATAGACACTCAGATGGTAGACCATGACTTTTTTGTAGTACTGTAAATGAGCTTTCTCTAGTGCTTTACACATTGACGTGAAAGTTGCCTCTCTGTACTGGAAATATCTTAACAGATATATCCTAGGATAGGATAATATTTGCTCTTTTTTCACCGCTATGTCACATTGACAATATATCCAACTATCCAAAGCTTGTGGAATAAAGAATCATTGTTGAATGAAAGCTTTATAAATGTGCAAGTTATGTTGTTCTTAATGGCAGATCATTCAGGTTTATTCAATTCAGTTGCTAATCTGTGTGGCCCTATGCAATCCATAACAGGTAATAACTTTATTGTTATTATTATTATTATTATTATATGCTAGGTGCTATACACTGGATGTAAAAAACACATAATGAAAATCTTCATTAAAGCGCTTCAGTTAATGGTAGACTAATAGATAACAGGAGATACAACAAGTGCCACAAAGAGAATGACCTCAGTGTTTTACTTCCACTTTTTTCATATCATAAACTTACTTACTGTATGTAATGCATAACAAATGGAAAGGAGAAGCTCATGTTTAGTGCGTAGGTATTGGGGAACAGAATAAAACACTAGGATAGCTTTACTTTTTCTTGGACACTGCTCTTGAGCACTATATCTAGGGCAGGTCTATATGTGCAATTAATGTGGAGCAATAAACTCTGGCACACATCATCAGAGAGTCTGTTGCTCCTAGACGCACCGTTTGAAGGTGTGCCTGGGACCACATCTGGTACAGGGCCTAGAGGGTCAGCCTGGGGCTGCTCCAACCCAGCTCAATGTATTGTAGTGGGGCTAGCTGGGGCTGGCACAAGTGTACCCCAGTCAGCCCCACCAGTGTCTAGATGTGCAGTGCTACAGAGTAAGAAACTTCACACCAGGATAGTACTTGTATTTACAAATACTATTCTGCTGCAGAGTTTATTAGTTTTGTGCAACCGAATAGGGCTTCATGTGTAAATGCCAAGATGTTTACTGTGGAGCTAATTAGGCAACTGCAGTAAATGTCTCATGTAGATGCACCCGCATTAACTGTACTGAATAGGCTTTTAACTTTCTCATGTTCACAGACAAGTTGGCAATCCACCAGGAATAAGAATAAAGAATTGACTCTGTCTGTGCTGTATATTAAAAATGTATTTGCATTTTTTAGGAAAAAGAAAAAAATCTGCTATAAATTATTCAGTTTCAGCATTGAACAAATTATTCTGACATGTTTAGGGTTACTTCATTTAAGTAAATAATTTTGGATAGTGGATAAAAAAGAAAGATCTGAGATTGGTAAAAGTAGGATGTGTAAGAGACAAGTAGGAGAATACTCTGTTTATTTAATTGTTAGTGTAATACTCAGCCAAATATTTTTTTGAAAAAATTGGAAAAAAACCTTATTTTGTTCCCTTTTATTTCATTATGCTCCTTTTCTGTTTTAATACAATTTCCCTTTCTGTTTTATTACAATTTGACTCAATTCAAATTGAAAATTATATCCATGCATCTAATTATATATACATATAACTGAGCTTCCAATGCTTGTACCTATCTAGATTTAATCAAATAATTAATCAGTCTTCACAGGAATAATTTACATAGCCAATTAAGCTATCCTGACTAGAAAATATTTGTTGGTCAGTTATAGAAATAAAACAGAAATTTACATAAATTAATTTAATATTACAAATATTTCAGTTCATAACTATGTAATATTTTGATGTAAAGAAAATGACTTGAAAGTGGTAGACTAAGTTAATAGTCCTATAAAGAAGATATACCTCACTTTAGTAAGTTTAGATCTGAGCATTACTGTTGCATACCAGATGGTATAGACTAAGCCCATGGCAGTAATTATGGAAGCATTTTCCACCATTATGTATAAGCAAACAAGTCTTAAGTGTCTTCAGCAACTCATTAAAAACAAAAAAGAAGCATTTCTGTGCTAATGCATAAACTATTGTACACAAAGCTTACTTGCAAATAACAATAAAAACTCAGATTGATAGAATAAGATAATGTGATAATATACACAGCAGTGCTACTACTCATAAACCATATCTAATTTCTAAATTCTGAATACATGGACAATCATTGCTGAAGTTTGTTATGAATTATCTAGAAGGAATGTAAAGAACATAAAACTGGAATACACTTTGAGGGGTTAAGACCCCTGCTCTTTCAGACACCATGTCATAATGTTTTTATCACAACATTTGTATGCTAAGTCTTTAAAGCAGGTAGATTTCTTTGTCCCCAGTGATCCAATTGGAAAATTGTTTCAGAAGATGATTACTCAAATGCATAGGCAGTGTTTTCAATTGCCATCCTGCATTTATTCACAGTCATTTATAGACATTTATTCTTATGCCAACATTGTCCTTCAGTTTAAACAGTGTTTTTTCCTTCTCTGTTTTAACCCCCTCACTGTATTTATAGACATCAATCTCTACAACTCTGAACAAGTCAAGCTCTCTAGACTCACCTAATACAATGTACTTGTAATTTCCCTGATCATCCTTGTTGCCCTTCACTACATCTGCTCCATGTTCAGTTCATCATTCTTGAATGTGGGACCAAAACCGCATACAGTATTCTGAATGATGGATAATACAGTGTTTTATACTATGGCACTAATTTGTCCTTATATCTTCTGCTCAAACCTCCTAGGATCATATCTGTGTTTTTCTTTGTAGTATCACGTTAGTAGTTCACACTCATCATTTGATTAACCAGTACAGCTAGGTCTTCCATTTTACTTCTTTCCAACTGAGAAGGTCCTAATTAATAGTACAAGCTTTTTTATTAATAATACTCTACTGTGTGACCTCGTATTTCATATTCTTGAATTTTGTCTTATTTTGACTGTTCCAGACCTGAAGGTCATCCATTTCTTTCTGTATGGTGTGTTGAACCTGTTCTGACTTAATAATAATTCCCAACTCTGTATCACATGCAAATTTCATTAGCTCACTTCTAGTATTTGTACTAAGGCCATTCATAGAAATACTCAACATAACTGTTCCCAAGACTAACCCTTGAAGAACTCTATTAATTACTTCTTTAGAACATGATACCTTTTTTAACCCTGATCATCAGGGATCCTGGCTTTCTCTGATAAAAAAAAAAAAATCCCCAATTTTTGGATTAAAAAAGAAACCCAAAAGTCCACATTTTTCCATGATCAAAATGAAACACCACTAATCTATCTATATCTACATTTATATCAATATCTAGATAGATAGATTAGTGGTGTTTCATTTTGATCATGGAAAAATGTGGATTTTTGGATTACTTTTTAAAATTTGAAAATTAGGGATTTTTTTTTTAATCAGAGAAAACCAGAATCCCTGGTGATCATTGCCATCTTCCATTGATCCACCACCTTGCCTACAATACAATTCCTGACCTCCATCTTGTCCAGATGAACTAATAGGTTCCTATAGAGTGCTATGTCAAGTGTTTTTCTGAACTCTAAACACATGAGATTTACTGAGTTTATTTTATACCTGAAATCATTTTTTTTTTTTTAAAGATATCAGGGTAGTTTGGTATGGCTTACTTTTGGCAAAACTGTACTGCATTTTATCGCAGTTTCCATTTACCATCATATCTTAATTTTCATTTCCTTGATATTCTTTGAAGTCTTATGCAACTGAGGTCAGGCCTACAAATCTATAATTGCCAGCATCACTTTCCCTTTCTAAAATATAAGCATTATATGCCTTAATCTTTATTCACATGATATTAATGTTTTGATAGCTTTACTTGCTTCTGGACCTACTATTTCATTCCACTTTTTGCAGGCTTCTGAGATGCATCTCATTTCAGGTCCATTCAACCCATTTGTGATCTTTTCCATTTCTCTTAATTCCCATTATCCATCTTGTGTTTGCCCCCATTGCTAATGTTAGTGTTCTATTTGAAAACATAGGCAACATATTCACTTACATTTTGTATAAAATTAAATTATCCTTATTTTTTTCCTCATGCCATGGCATAGTGACTCCGCTTCTTTCATTATTCATCTTAATACTTTTATGGCTTTAGAACCTTTCTATTTGTTTTCATTTCCTTTGCTATGTCTAATTCCATTTAGAGTTTGCATTTCTTGCTTTACCATGCACTTCTTGTACTACACACTCATTGTACTTACACCCTAGACAGTTTTCTTTGCTGATGAGTCTCACCCCTATCCCTCACCCCCCAATGTTTGTACGCTTTTTGCTACTTCCCAATAACCTTCTTGATCAATAAAGGATTAGCCTTTTCTAAAACCAGATTGTTCTTTTCCCAAAATATTATTTTTAGAGTTCCATGTCAGACAGTGAAAGAGTAAATGTTTATCAAGTATTTTGTCAGCAAAACACATAATGCAAGTGGAGTGGTGACTAATATGTGTGTGTATATAAAAGAGAAAACCAGGATCCCTGCTTATAAGTTATGTGTCCCAGTCCCTCACCATTTTTGTTGCTCTCCACTGGACTCTCTCTAATTTCTCCACATCCTTTCTGTAGGGGGCAGTGGCAAAGCTGGATACAGTACTCCAGATGTGGCCTCACCAGTGCTGAATAAAGGGGAATAATCACTTCCCTTGACCTGCTGGCAACACTCCTACCACTGCAGCCCAGCATTCCATTATCCTTATGGCAATACAAGCACACTTGTCTCATATTCAGCATATTGTCCACTGTAACCCCCAGGTCCTTTTCTGCAGGCCCAGTCAGTCACGCCCCAGCCTCTACTGGTACATGGGATTGTTCCATCCTAAGTGCAGGACTTTGCACTTGCCCTTATTGAAGCTCATGAGATTTATTTTGGCCTAATCCTTCAATTTGTCTAAGTCACTCTGAATCCTAGCCCTACCCTCCAGAAAGTCTACTACTCCCCCCAGCTTGGTATTGTCTGCAAACTTTATGAGGGTGCACTGTGTGAAGTGGCAACACATACAGGGTGCATGGGGGTGCACATGCAACACCTGAGAGTGCTGGTGCACCCCCTGACAGGCCATGTTCCCCACTGAGATGAAGGCCAGGGGGGCAGGCGGGAGTGCTGGTGCCCCCCCCCCCAAGAACGCCAGCCAGGGAGTGGGAGCGCCAGATGAAGCACTGTAACTACTTCCCAGACAGTGCAATCAGCTGTGGGGGGACACCCCCAGTCATTGAAACTGGCCACAGGGAGACCCCCCCCCCCAGCCACTGACTGGTCTCTGGGGGGGCACGTGGCCCCTTTGACTAAGCTGGCACCAGTTGCCAATGACTCTATGCCATCTTCAAGGCCATCGATGAAGATATTGAACAAAACTGGCCTCAGAACTGACCCCTGGGGGACTGCACTTGATACCAGCTGCCAACTAGGCATCAAGCCATAGATTAGTACTCTCTCTCTGAGCCCGATGCTCCTGCCAGTTTTATATCCACAGTAAAGTCCGTTCATCTGGCCCATACTTCCTTAGGTTGCCTGTGAGAAGGTTGTGGGAGATCATATAAAAAAAAACTTTGCTAAAAATTAGGGTACACCACATCCACCGGTCTCCCCGCATTCACAGAGCCAGTCACCTCATCATAAAAGGCAATCAGGTTGGTCAGACATGACTTGCCACTGGGGAAATCCATGTAGACTGTTCCTAATTACTTTTCTCCTCCACATGTTTAGAAATAAATTCCTTGAGGGTCTTCTTCATGATTTTTCCAGGGACTGAGGTGAGGCTGTCTGGTCTGTAGGTCCTTGGATCCTCCTTTTTCCCTTTCTTAAATATGGGCACTATGTTTGCCCTTTTACAATCATCCAAGACCTTTCTTGATCACCATGAATTTTCAAAGGTGATGGCCAGTGGTGCTGCAATCATATCAGCCAATCACAGCACCCTTGGGTGCATCCCATCCTATCCCATGGACTTGTACATGTCCGGCTTTTCTCAAGCATCCCTAACTTGTTTTTTCACCACTGAGGGCTGCTCACCTCTTCCACAAACTGTGCTGCCAGATGCAGTAGTTTGGGAGCTGACCTTGCCTGTGAAGACTGAGACAAAAAAGGCCCTGAGCACTTCAGCCTTTTCTGCATCCTCTTTGACAAGGTTGTCTCCCTCATTCAGTAAGGGACCCACACTTCCCCATATCCTCCTCTTCCTACCAACATACTTGTAGAAACCCTTCTTGTTACCTTTCACATCCCTTGCTAGCTGCAACTCTTAATTGTGCTTTAGTCTTCCTGACTTCATCCATGCATGCCCGAGCAATGCTTATATATTCTTCCCTAGTTGTTTGTCCATGTTTCCACTTCTTATGAGATTCCTTTTTGAGATTTATTTTACTGAAGAGTTCCCTGCTAAGACAAGCTGGTCTTCTGTCATACTTGCTAGTCTTCCTGTGCATCGGGATGATTTGTTCCTCCACTCTCAGTAAGGAGTCTTTAAAGTACAGCCAGCTCTCCTGGACTCCTCTCCCCCTAAGACTGACTTCCCAGGGGATCCTGCCCATGAGTTCCCTGAGTGAGTCAAAGTCTGCTTTTCTGATGTCCAGGGTCCTTACTCTGCTGCTCTCCATCCTTCCTTTCCTTAAGTTCATGAACTCTACCATCTCATGGTCACTACTTCCATCCACTATCAGATTCCCCACCAATTATTCCCTGTTTGTGAGCAGCAGTTCAAGAAGAACATAGTTACTAATTGACCACTTCAGCACTTGCACTAGGAAAATTGTCCCCATCACTCTGCAAAAATGTCCTGGATTGCCTGTGCACTGATGTATTGCCTCCCAGCAGATGTCCGGGTGATTGAAGTCTCCCATGAGAACCAGGTCCTGTGATTAAGAAACTTTCACTAGCTGTTTGAAAAAAAGCCTCGTCTACCACTTCCTCCTGGTCTGGTGGTCTATAGCAGACCTCCACCACAATATCACCCTTGTTGCTCTCTCATCTGAACTTAACCCAGAGACTCTCAGCAGGCCTTTCTCCAGTTTCATAGTGGAGCCCTGAGCAATCATAGGGCTTTTTTTACATAAGGAGCAACTCCTCTTCCTCTTTTCCCCTGCCTGTCCTTCCTGAACAATTTGTACCTAGCCATGCCAATGCTCCAGTCATGCGAGTTATCCCATGAAGTCTCTGTTATTCCAATCATGTCATAGTTCCATGACTGAAGGACTTCCAATTCTTCCTGCTCATTTCCCAGGCTCTATGCATTTTTGTACAGGCACCTGAGGTAACTAGTTGATTCTCCTGATTTCTCAGAAAGTATGAGAGCACCTCCCCAGTTGCCTCCTCCTGTTTGCTCTTCCTCCAGGTCTCCCACTTCTCCACTTATCTCAAGGCTTTGGTCTCCATTCCCCAGCAAAACTAATTTAAAGCCTTCCTCACTAGGTTAGTGAGCCTATCTGTGAAGACACTCCTCCTTCTCTTCATCAGGTGGATCCCACTTCTTCCCATCAATCCTTCTTCTTGAAAGAACATCCCACGGTTGAACAAGCCAAAGCCCTGTTGGTGACACCACCTATACAGCCAAGTGTTTATCTGCAGGATGCACCTTCTCCTGCCTAGGCCCTTTCCCTTGACTGGAAGGATCAACAAGAATACAACCTGAGCCCCAGACCTCCTCACCCTTGCACCCAAAGCCCTGTAGTCACTTTTGATAAGCTCAGAGTATCCCCTGGAGGTATCATTGGTGCCCACATGGATGAGCTACGTGGGGTAGTATTCAGAGGGCCAGATGATCATTGGTAGTTCCCAGTGACATCTCAGATCTGGGCAAGCAATAGATTTCCCAAGACAACAGGTCAGGTTGGTAGATGGCTCCCTCCATTTCCCACAGAAGGGAGTCTGTAACCACCACCACCCATTGCTTTCTCTTAGTGGCAGTTGTCTCAGTCCTCCCCACCTTGGTGAAGCTTGGCCTGTCTTCCTCCACCAGTGGAATGTGCTCTTCACTCTCTGTTGCTAGGGCTGCATATCTGTTCTGCAGATGAACCATGGAAGGTGGAGGTGCAGATCTCTGTTTGCTTCCAGAAGTTACAAGCCTCCAGCTTCCACCCTCTTGGGTGTCCATGTCCTCTCTCTTCTGTAGTGCTGTCTGTGGCATTTCTTCTCCATGTTCTAGGAGGTCTCTTCCAGCAGCAAATTGATCAACTACTCATGGTGGAGGATGCTGCAGAGCCTTGTCACCTACTACTGTAGTTCTATTGCCTGTTTGCTGACAGACATCACCAGGAGGCATCACTCACACCACAGGCACTCCCTATCCTGGCCATCACTGGAAGGAACCTGCAAGCTGGAGTCCCCACAGTGCCAATCCGGGACCTGGGTGGAAGCCTCGATCATGAACAGTGCTTCCTGGACAGAAACCTCACAGGTGCAAGCAGAGACAGTGTCAGTGGTTTTGTCATTAATATGTCCTCTATCCATTTCCTTGGCTCTCTTAATCTGCCTTCTCTCTCTTACTGCTTTCTTCTAGGCATACCTTCCCTAGAAAACTTGTCTGGAAGCTAGCCTATTTATTGCTCATTTACCCCAAAGGGTTCCTTTTTTCCATGCTTCCTCACACCAAGCTGAAAGATTTGCTCCTCCCAAACAGGGTAGGGGGCAAAACTGGCCAAGGAACTGGCCAGAAAACTGCTTGCAAACTGCTTCCCCTGTTTAAAGTCCCTGTTTTCTGGCTCCCTGTGGGGGTGGGGGGGTCTCCTTTTATATCCTGCTGGGCCTGAACTGGATCCACCCCCTTGTTAAGGCTTTTGTCAGGCCCAGGGAGCAATCACTCAGCCAGCAACACTCCCCACTTCTTAGAGCACACACCCCAAAAACACACAGCCCACCAAACAAACACTCAGCAAACCAAAGGCACAGGCAGCTCTGAATCATGTATCTTCCCTGGACAGGATCTGGTGCCTGGCTTCTCATCCCCTTCCTCTTCTTGCCTCCAGCAACTGCCTACAAACTTCTTACCCTGTTTGCAGGCCCTGGTTCTTGGCTCCCTGGTTGCCTGTGGAGTCTCCTTTTTATACTCTGCTCATCCTGGACATAAATATACTATTACATTCCCCACCAATTCATTCCTGTTCGTGAGTAACAGGTCAAAAAGAGCCTTTAGTTGGGGTTGAATATCATGTGCTTCCAGATGTGATTTTAAACCACAAATTATTGTTTTAATAGCTGGTGATTAATATGAAAGTAGAATATTTATTTCTTCATTTCCTTTAATCATAACAACTATCAAGGATTTGATATATGCACACAATTGCATATATATTGCATATATATATATATACTAATTCGTATATCATGCACACAATGCAATATATATATGGCCATATATATATATATATGGCATTGTGTGCATGATATACGAATTAGTGATCTGTGTCTAACTTTTGAGGTGTATAGTGTATGTGCTTGAATTGGTGATAGGTATGCATGTGCCTAGGCTGGTTTGGATGTGTATGTGCTTATACACACACACACACACACACACACACACATATACACACTCACCAGTTCACACACATACATCCCACCTAACCATACACACAGGTAAGTTCCTAACTTGGATGGTACAGTGTGTATGTGTGCGCTTGGGGCACATGGGGTAAAGTTAAGATAATAAAGGAGGAGTGTAGGGAGTGAAAGTTGCTGGGAGTGAAAGTCACTGGGCCTGGGATTAGAACTAGTAGACAAGAGGAGCCTGGGCTGAAGAACTGAGACTTGGGTATAACTTTAGGTTAATTGATTTTAATTGATTAAAAGACAGTGCCCAAAACCTACAGAACAGGAGAGCCATGCCGGTACAAGGCTGGGACTGTAGCCAGAGCTACAGGGGGAGCTATAAAGCTAGGTGGGGAGAGGAAAAATAGGTCTGTGCCCTCCTGGCCTCAAACATCTTGTCCCGAGTGGCTTTGGTCTGGGTGTATACGGGTATCTGCCTCACTGTCGTAGGTGGCCCTTTGAGGTGGTGTTTACTCGTGACGCAGTCCTCCCCTATCTCTCCTGCCTCGACTTCAAATCTTACTACAGTGGGGGGGCTCGGTACTGCTCAGACTCCCTCATGGGCAACTTGCTTCTCTGGTGGTCTTCTGTGAGGCTCCACCTCCCCTCTACCTTGCCCTGTACCCAGCCTGGTGGGCCACTGTTGATCCTGTGGCCACTCTCCCACACGATGGATGCCTAGTGTTTTCCCGGCTTTCAGGCATCCTGGCATTCTTTGCTGACATCTCCTAATCCTGAGGCCCACCCCTCCCCCGGTTCGCCTCTCATCCTTTTACACTCAACCCCTCCAGCCATGGGGGAAACACAAAATACTTTACAAAAAACCTCCACCAGAACCGCATGTTCCTCCCTCATCCCAAGGTATCCCTTGGTACTCACGTCTGGCCCCTAGGGCCCACTCCTATCCTACCAGCACCCCCTTCCCATTTAGGGGCTATCTAATGTTCCCCACGTGGTCATGAGACCTTAGGGTTATCCCTGGTCTCTCTCCCCCTTGCCACTTTGGCTCCTAGTATTGTTGCCCTCTCTCTCTGGGCCTTCTCAGTAATGTTGCCTTCTCTCTGGGCTTTCTCGGTGATGCTGCCCTCTCTCTGGGCCTTCTCAGTGATGCTGCCCTCTCTCTGGGCCTTCTCGGTAATGTTGCCCTCTGTCTGGGCCTTCTCACCAATGTCGCTCTCCCTGGGGCGTACCTTCGGGTCCCCCAGGTCCCTCCACCATCCCACCTGTTTGGAGGCTGGAGGGTGGGTCAGTGCCTCCCCCTTCTCCATGATGGCTGCTGGGCTCAGGGTCTCTTCAGCCTTTTCTCTGCACCGGATTTCCTGCTCCGAGTGCAGTTTTACCTTTGCTGCCATCAACAGCTCCTCCCTTGCCGTGTGAGGTGTCGGATCCTCCCCTGTTGGGAACCGCCGTTTCTTGTCCCACTTGCTCCTCTCTGAGCCTCCTGTATACCCCTCCAGCTGGGTTTTCTCCTGGCATCCACTCCCCTGCCTCTTTTTTGGCCGTCCTCTTTATCCCCACCGACCGGTAATTGCCACTGACGTCACCAGCCGGCCACAGCTGTATGAAAGCGTGGCTGATGGCTTACGTAGGTTCCTCCTGGTGCTCCTGCTTCACCGTGGGTCTTTCTGCAGGTGAGTACTCTTTCTTAATTTTTTTTCCCTCTGTTCTCCCCCCCAGCTTCTGCTTCCGGAGTTCCCCCCTTAGCCTTTTGGGTCCCCCCATTTGTCTCTCCCTGTGACAGGGACTAAGGGAAAGTGTGGGTGTTAAAGAGGGGCTCTAGGTGTGGGGAGCCAGAAGATGGCTTCAGGGCACCTAGAGAAGTTGCAGGGAGCAGCAGTAGGTGCTGGGAACTGGAAAAAGGCTCTAGCTTCTGGAGAAATCTGCAGGACAGCCATGAGGAGCTGGGAAGCTGTGGGGGTGGGGGGGATGACTACAAAAGGTGCGGGGGAAGCCTGAAAACAGAGAGACAGACAGCAGAAAATCAAAGGAAAAGCGGGAGGAGAGACTGAAAGGTGGCAGGGTAGCAGGAAAGCAGAAAAAGGAGCAGAAAGTCACAGGGAAAAGGGGGAGAGCAGAAAAATCACAGGAAAAGTGGCAGGAGAGACTGAAAGGCAGCAGTGAGCCAGAAGCAGGAGAGGAAGAAATGAGACAGAAGTTAGAGGGGCGAGGAGCACAGATTGGAGCAAGGCCAAACCATAGTAAAGCAAAACCCAACTTAGGGGTCCAAATAACAGTTTTATTACACAGAGAACATACTACACAGCCCCATGAAGTTGTTGGTTCACACACACACACACACACACACACAAGCACTCACAATGGCAGCAGAAGAAAGAGACTCAGTGGAAGGGCTGGAGTCCAGGTGGGGAAGAGAAGCAGAGTCCAAGTCCTTGGTTGAAGAGGGAGTGGGGGTGATAGCTACCTATCCAGGCTGGAAAGGGGTCCTTGTCCAGTAAGTGTTGTCCAGAGGTGGGGGGGGGGTCAGCCCCTGGCATACTGAACATGTGTGCTCCATGCAGGGATGTGCAGTTTTGGGTGTTTATAATGGTGGGGTACAATGGTAAAGTTGCTGGTTCTGCAGGGTCTTTTGTCTTTCAAATGCTGGGTTCTTGTCTCTGTTCCTGGTTGAGGTCCATGGTTCCTGGATGAATCAATGTGAGGTGATGGCCCAGTTGTTACAGGTCATTCAGTAGAGGCCTGCTACCATTGTATTTCAATCATTCCCAATCATTCTCATTCATCCAGGAACCAATTTACATGGGAGAGGTATGTGACTCACACAGTTGCAACATGGGATGCCCAGGCAGAGGACACAAGATGGAGGCTTGGCCTATAAAATGGAAACTTGACATGACTTTGGTTCACATACAAACACAGGCCTAAACCATACAGTATCCATATGAAACAATAAAAATCAATACGAAAATTATAATAATACAATATACAACAGTAAGAATCAATACAAACCTAATAATAATACAATATAAAACAGTGGATATCCAAAACCAAAAACTTGCTACCAAAATGAAAATGTTAAAGCTTATCCTACATCTTAGCTTACTTATCCTTATCTAGGGACTAGAGAGGGAGAGAAGAAGTCAGAAATGGTTGGAGAAGGGGAGGGAATGCATTTTAAAATACATTTAAAAAAGAAAAACTGGGGGTTTTGCTACAGTGGGTTTGATAAATCTATATTAAAATTTACTTTACTCATTGTGCTTCTAGTTGGTGATGCTGAAATCAAGTTTTCTTTATTGATCTTTCCTTCCAGTATCTCAGTTTGTTGTGTTCTGGGGTTATTGGTAATGATATTACTGGACTTAAGGGAGAGGTCTTTTTTAGGCCTTTTTAACACTACATTTCATAAGTTTCACCTGTGTAGACAGATCTGCGTTTACCAACAGCAAAGGAGTAGAGACAAGGGATGCTTACATACTGGGTAGACTAAAAATCATATTTACAATGGCAACAACTTTTTGTTTTAAAGACTATTACCTAAACCAAGTAATTCTTCCTTAGGGCACGTTGGATTTTTAACAACCAGTGAATAAATTGGTGTTGAACAGAGGCCAATAAAAAACAATACTAAATAAAATAGGCGAAAATAACAAAGAAACGAAAAGAAATAAGATAAGATGAACATTATATAAAATGTATCAAAACTTAAAAAACATCAAAATGAAAATAAGTGATCACAGTTCAGACTTACAGGTGTGTCTACACAAGACGCTAATTACATAGTAGGCTAACTCTACTGAGCACTACCATGCAAATTCAGCAAAACCCATGCTAATACAGTACTCTGCAGTAGTATTTGGATATTGTGCAGTTAGCCTCATTGAAAAGCTGTATGCTGGTGCTACTGCACAGTAGCACTAATTACTGCACATTGATTTAATACTTGCTTATCCAATTACTAAATGTAAAGCTCGGTAACTATGATGCATTAATGAACATGTAAACACACCCACAGAGTGGTCAATGACCTTTGGCTGCTACCTTGGACACTAGCAGTTTGTGGTAGAACAGCCTCATATTCCAGGTGCAGGATATGCTACTAAGAGAGTCACTGCTGCCCATGAATGACATGTGCCCCTGGAGGCTGGGGGAGCACGGCAGTCACCCACAGGTGGTGGCAGTGGTGGTGGTGGCAGTGGCAGTGGTGGAGGTGTGGTGGTGGTGAGCGGGGAGCTCCCACAGGTGGCCATAGCAGTGGTGGCAGTGGGGGAGGGGGTGGTGAGTGCCAACCGGCAGTCAGAGACCACCTGGAGACACCGCTGGCAGTGTTGGCGGTGAAGGCAGGGGTGGCAAGTAGTGATAGCCCACAGGCACTCATGAATGCTGCTGGCCTTCTGTTTGAAGCTCCATACCCCTCTAAATTGATTAAGGGGGATTTGACTGAATATTTCAGGCTCAAACTGACTTGAAATAAAATTGAAAAATGAATACAATCTTGTATATGTTTCACAGTATTATCATAGGATCCCCACTGTATTAATATCTGAATGAACCCAATGTCTCTGGTTCAAATTCAGTTATATCTCACATGCTTCTAAGCTAGGTAGTTCTGAGCAAAGTTCAAGTCCTAGTTTCTGAGGAACATTTTCAGATCTAGAGCTCCTGTCTAGAATCCTTCCTTGATCTGCACTTTCCTAGGCCTTGGAACTGAGGCTGAGACATCTCAGTTCTCTCTAGACACATATATATATATGATTCCCCAGAGCTCTCCTTCTGTGGAAGCCTTTTTGTGGAGCATCTGATTTACAGTGCATCTCTTTGAGACCCCCTGGGAACATAAAAAAACAAAAAACCCCTCCCCCCAAACAGCAAAATCTCTTCATGTTTGAATAGGAATTTCTAATAGCACAACAACTTTTACTCCCAGAATATGCAATGGTTTCGTGTCCTATGGTAAAACAAAAAAAAAAAATGCACATTCACTTACATTCTTTTCCTCTTGAAAGTGACAGGGCAGTGGATGGATTCCTCCTGTTCTCTACTTTCTGTTTTCCTGAACTTCTGTTGTATGGTGTTGGTTTATCATTGAGTCTAGGGACAGAAGTTTCACATAAACTGGTTTAAGTGATTGGAAAGTGGTTTAAACCTGTAGCGGAACAGTAGATCACTGCGCATAAACCACTTTCAAAATGGCCAAAACAGATTTAAGATAAACCTGGTTGCATGTAGTATCAGACAAAACTGATTTAGGTCAAACTGGTTTATGGAACTTCTGACCCAGATCCCTTCTTGGTTCAATTTAACTCACAGTCCACCAGTATCGCAGGATGCTTTGCATCCCTGGGCTATGCTGTCTGTTCCAGTAGAACAGGGACTGCCTTGCCCATCTGCTCCTTAGCCTGATTCCTGCCTGCATCTGTCAGCCCATAGGGGAACGCGGGCAAGGAACAGACCCCCAGACTCCCCTAACTAGGGTCTACACAGCATGTGGGGGAAGGGAAAGCCCCTGTGGTGGGGGCTTTTCAACCCTCTGCAACCGCCCCTCTTCCCAGTTGCTGATTGCTTCAGTGGCTGCCACAGGCGGGAGGGAGAAAGAGTCCTCTGGGCTGGATCCCTGCCTGTGCAGCAGAGCATGAGGGCATTGGGGAGCTCCCACCTTGGCCAGTCCCAGGGAGCTGAGGGGAATTATTCCTCCTTTCCCAATTGAACACTGTATGTTAGTTCAGTTGGCTATTAGTTCAACCTATGCAGCTTAGAGGAAGCTGCCTAGATTGAATTGATATTGCCTCTGGCTTTTTGACTGTATGTACTTAGCCTGAGAGAGAGGGATTTTGAATCCCATCTTATCCTCAATAAAGGCTTTTCTACTCCATCATTAAGACTTCCTGACACATTTTATTACTTGTGTCAGATGGTTAGCTAGGACGTTCCAAGTCCTTAGAGTAGAAACTTGGGAAAACACATTTTCTTTAGATTTGCCGTTCTTTGTAGTGAAACCATTGTTCAAAGGATGGACCTTGCTGATTAGAAAGCAATCACAGTTGACATCTTTGTTTTAGTTCTTTCAGGGAGTTGACATGTGTTACAATAATCTGCCTTTAGTCTGTCCTTGACATTCCCGGCCACTTATAGTTTTATATTTAAAATGTAGGCCACATTCTTAAAAACAGTGGTATCAGTGTCAGTTAAGGTCTTTATATTAATTTAGGACTAGTGTATAAGAAAGACAGAGGTCAGGTAAGGTCTATATATTAATTTAGGACTAGTCTGTAAGGAAGAGAAAAGTTTCATTAACATCTTTAACTTTCAGGTCAAAATGCTAATATATCCACAATTTTTTTGGTTTAATTATCTGCTTTTTAAACTGCCTAATCTGGTCTGACAATGGATTTATTTCATTTAAGGAAATGATAATCAGGAAAAGAAAGTTGTGTATGGACACTTTTTTTGTTGTTGTTAATTTTCTTCCATTGCCTCTCCTCTGACTACTACCACCTTTCCCTTTTTCTGGTTATCTCTGTATTTTCTGTTACTATTAAGTCAAGCTACATGGATGTAAATCCATGTAAATCCACTCCCAATGTAAATCAGGGGACACAGAAAGGTGGGATGCATTGGTACTTAACCTTGTTAGTATTACAGCAAGCAATATCACTCAAATCCACATGGTTTAATGCAGAAATCATGGATTTGCTTGAGGTGTATGGAGAGAAGACAATGTAGTCTGGATTGATAGGAGATAGGAGAAACAGGAATACAAAGATATACAAATATTCATTGAAACTAAAGATGGGACAAGGTTCCAAAATTCCAGTGTTACAGCAAAAGGAAGAACCTCCAGCAAAACACACACAAACACACACACAAGGACAATGACAAGACCACCAAAATGTTTCTAGTGCTTTCTTCCTGCTATCTTGAGAATTGTTTTGTTCCAAAAGAAGCCACTACTGAGGCATGGAAGGCTTCTAGACAACTGTAGACCTTGACTAAAACTCCTGTTTGGAGGTAATTTTCCCCAAGTTTCAGAATTTCTTCCCCATACAAGAGCTTGAGGTAGACCCTGATGAAAAAAAAACAAACAACTAATCTGACAGAATCTCAGAAGACTCATAGTATGACAATACACATGTATAGGGAAGTTGAAATAGTAAAAACCTTTTGTTTCCAAATGGATACTGGAATTTTGGGTAGCTAAAGACTGGGAAACTTTTTTTCCTTCCTTTCTCCTTCTTCATCCTTTAATCAAAATAACTTCCCACCATAGAATTTAAAATCTGTGGTCAGTATGTTTTCTGAAAGTTTCATATTCCACAGATCTCACTAGTACCACCACACGCCTTTTCTGCTCATTTCTGTCCCTCACTGGAAAAAAAAAGCAGCTACACTCTTCCCATACATTTAAATTGGCACCAATACACTAGGATGTGATCTACATAACATTTAAATTTCTAAAGCAACAAACTGCCGGTTTCTGATTTTCTACCTGTTTTCCATTCAGTGGCATTACATAGATTGTAATTCAGGCATGTTTATTTAAAGACCAGATGCAGAAAAAGAAAAGGTCATTTTAATACAGTTTGACCAGTGCCCCAAGTGTCCATCTACCCTACCAGGAGGTATATTTTCAAAACTGAGACACTGATGAATAGAGATAATGAGGCATTCAGCTACTTTAATCAGATGCTCAGTGTTGTGAACATCCTGGGTTTGGAACAATAGCTGCAGAAATCTATTAATTTTCATGTGCCACCTGTAAAGATTTGCAGGTGTTTAAGGAAAATATAGTGTTCATTTTGGTATGCAAGGGAGTACAGCCTTCTCAGTGTTTCCTGTATAAGTTGTGTTGTCCCTTGATACTTGTGCTGTGGAGTCATTCTGGCAAATAATATTGCTACATATCTTGCAGATTTCCCCCAGTCCCTCTAAGCATCAGGACTCTATTAAATCTTTGTGGAAAAGCTCAAGGTAGCATATTTGAATGTAAGGATATTCTACAGAATACCTGAAATTACTAACTTGTCCCCACTTTCTCATCAACCCCCAGCCCACCACTGACCTATATGCTTGCTCTGTTCCTCTTAGTGTTTGAAAAAAATGTTAATAGTGACGAAGATAAAATATGGTTTTATAACACTGCAGATACACCATATGCATAGTAATATGCGCTTTCATAATTTTTTGCAGAAACATAAAAAGCATAATAAACTTCCATTCATTAAATTCTTACATACAGACTAATGAAATATTTATACAATGCAAAATGAACTTGTATTTGAATATTTTAGCTGTTACCCACAAAGTGAGCCATTTTAAATGTCCCAAAACTTCCTGCAAGTCTGCTTCCCACTCATCAATGAGGCTCTCGTTCCCTTCATTTCGCAGATGTTGCACACAAAACAGCAAGCTGTTATCAAAAAGGCAGATATTGCTCAACAGCCTTCACAGTTGTCATTAGGTACTGCTGTCTCTATCCTGGCCTTCCAAATACATAGTTCACTGTCATTCTTCCACTGCTCAGAGTAGATGCGTTTTTTTTCTTTAAAAAAAAAAAACTTCTAAAGAAGAAGATGGTAAGCTGAATCTCCCAGATATCAGCAAAAATAAAAATATCATTAATATTCATGATAATCCTGGGAAAAATGTTTTCATTTTCACTGAGAAAACAGGCCAAAGTTACAAAAGATCTCTTCATCCTGTACCTTTCTGGACCTTGCCAAATTAATATCAGTGAACCTTCCATTTTTTTCCACAAGGTTATGAATCACCATGGAGAAATCCCCTTTCTGCTGATTAACAACTTTCTTTGAATGGGGAACACGGGCAAAGAATTCACACCTGCATCCTTTCAATAGATCCCATATAACTCAGGAAACTAACTTGAAAATCCAATGATAACCTTGTTTATAATGCAATGTTTATTGACTTCCTCTTTATAGTGACATAAGCCATTATAATAACAGCCCCTAGGATTGACCTACTAATAAGAAATCAGTTAAGTATTGACTTACTTTTTAGCATTATAAATTATATTTAGCATTGACTTAATTCCATATAGCCTATAGGAGTTTGGAGTGCGAGTTGCCAGATGCTGATATTGCTAGGGACCTATTTAAATTGCAGTGGAAGTTTGCAGCCCAACAGCACCTTTAATCTAGCTTTTTTTTAACTTAGCCCGCTCCCCTGCTGCTGAGTAGCCAAGAGACAATTAATGCTGTGGTTTTTGCCTTTCAGCCACTCTGTGAAAAGAGAAGATTAATAGTGGTTAATGTGGCCTCAACTATTTTGGATGAACTCTTCTGCAAAAGAATAAGAATATGAATGTGCATGAGCACCCTTGTGTGGGTGTTTGGTGTGTGGGTTATGTGGTGTGCTTGTTTTGTTTTTGTTTACAGCTTAGGTGTCCTCCAGGGGTAAAGGCAGCACAAATGTAGGCTGGATCAGCAGTTTTGGCCTGCATGGAATGTGCTATGTTCATGTTCCTCCCACAAAAGGAACTACTACTTAATCTGCACCAAGTGTAAACTGGTGTATGCCCTGGCAGAAAAGATTCAAACATTGGAAGCATGGTGTAACCGGGGGCCTGCTCTGGGACAATTTCCCAGTAGCCCTCCCACCTGTTTCTGGGCTAACTGCCTGCCTTCTCGCCCACCATGCCTTGTTGTTAATTATTTAATTGATCTTAATAAAGTGGGAGGCTGCCCATTTTTTTGCTCCGATGCCGGGGTCACTATCTGCAGCTCCGTTCCTTCCCTCCACCACAGCCCGATCCTCACAAATGGCATCCAGATGTTCTCAACAGTCACCGGCCCCATGCTGGGCCCCAGACTTCTCCGATCAGGACCCCTCTAAGATCCCTCCATTCCGACATCTTAATCTGCCTTCATCCTGGGCAGCATAGCTCCCTGAACTGCTTCCCTTTCTGGGTGTGGTCCCCCCTGGGACCTTTGGCTACTAGCCCTAGCCCACCTCCAGGCCAGTCAGAACCCTAGGCCCTCAGCTTTTGGGTGTTCCTCACAGTGGGACCCTGGCCCTTTGACCCTTCCGGTCCTGGCTCCAGCATTGACCAGTCAGGGGATGTCCAGACAGGTGCGAGTCTATGCCCCAATCTCTCTCTCTGGGGTTCCACCTTCCAGACCCTACAAAGTGGGGAACCCACCCAGTTGTAGGGGATAGGGGTTAAGGCACCCCGGCCCACCTTTCACTGAGGTAGTAACTGGCCTGGCATTTCCTGGGGACTCCCGCACCACTGGGAGTCCCACCAAGCCCTCCACTCCCACCCGGGACACTTTTAGGTCTTACCCAGGACCAGGAGCCTCCTGACCATCCCCTACAGATCCTCCCTTACCTCCAGATGATACCTGCAGCCAGGCAATGTTGCTGCCTGGCCTCCCAGCAGCAAAATGTCCTGTTCCTATGAGTATCCCTGAATCTAAAATGGCTGTCCTAATCAGGCACCTGCCGGCTGCTGGCTTCCGGCCCTTAAAGTGGCAGGCACAAACCGTGCCCTGCCACACATGGGTATCCATAATGCATTATATCAAGGAAAAGGAAGATTACTTGGACAGGAGTTAAAAGAAATTGGTACTGGCTGGGCCAAAGAGAAATGAGAAGTGGCAGCATGTGACTACTCAAAGAAGGAGGGACCCAGAATGAAAGAGGAACAGATTGAAGTCAGCAACCACTTTCAAGCACTCTGTGGTGGAAGAGCTGAAGAAAAGGCAGGGGCAAGGACATCAGCAAGCATAAAGCATAGGACTCGGTAGTCTAGAAAGC
>NW_005841926.1:2525460-2526786 GCF_000455745.1 Alligator sinensis
GGAATGAATCCCAGGGATGAAGCATTGTATGAAGAACCATTGTATAAAGAAGGAAGAAATGGTTGTTGTCATTGGTGACTCTCTTCTACAAGGGACCAATTTGTCACCCACACTTAGGATCTTGGTAGGTGAGCTTTCTGCCCAAAGCCCAATTTCAGGATGTCACAGAGAGACAATACCAAAGTGCATCCATGACTCAGATCACCCCTTTTCTGTTTTTCCATGCAGGCACCCACAATATTGCCAGGAATGACACTGAACAGATCAAAGGTGACTATGAGGCTCTTGGCAAGAGAGTGAGGAACTTGGAGCACAAGTGGTGTTCTTATCTACCCCCTGCCTTCAAACCCCACCGCCCCCCATCCCCTTGGAAGACAAGGGCCCAGGCAGGGACCATTGTCTCCTGGAAGTAAACACATGGCTGAGATGGTGGTGTTTACATCAAGGCTTTGGATGCTTTTAAAAACATGTGGATATTTATCCAAGGGTACTGAATGAACTGGCAGAAGAGACCTCAGATCCCTTAGCAATGGTATTTATAAAGCTGTGGGCGATGGGCAAAGTAACTGAGGACTGAGAAAGGGCAACATAATGCCCCTCTTTAGAAAGGCAAAAAGGAGGACCCTGGGAACTACAAAGCAGGTAACCTTACCTCATTGCCTGGGAAGCTACTGGAGGATATTCTAAGGAAATTAATTTCTAAACATCTGGAAAATGAAAAGCTAATCACAAGAAGCCAGTATGGGTTTACTGAGAACAAGTCACATCAAACAAACTTGATTTCCTTTTTTGATAAAATAACTACTTGGGCAGATGAAGTGAATGCTGTGGGTACAGTGTATCTGGATTTCAGGAAGGCTTTCGCAAGGTCTCAAATTACCTTCTCATAAACAAATTGGAGAAATGTGGGCTGGACAAAACTACTATAAGATGGATAGACAACTGGCTCAACAGCCACAAACATAGTGTAATTATTAATGGGTCCATGTCAGAATGGTAGGAGGTTTTGAGTTTAGTCCCAAAGGGTGCATCTAGCATGAGCATGCACGTGCCTCTTGCCCTGCCTCAAACTGCTTTGAGGCAGGGCAAGAGGCAAGTGTGGGAATGAAATAATGTTCCCTGCACTGCAAAATTGCAGTGTTGGGAGAAAATTAGACCCCTGGATATCCAGGAGTCTAAAAAAAACACTCTGCAATAGAGCAGAGCAAGTCAAGGTTTGAGATCGTGCCCAGAGCCAGCAGGCAGTTGTTCCTCCAAAAAAGATGCTCTGGTTTTGGTCTCTTTGGTGGTCCTGCTTCCCACAGCCCCCAGTGCTGTCCAAGGTAA
>NW_005841926.1:2526954-2547578 GCF_000455745.1 Alligator sinensis
CCCCCCCCCCCCCCCGCCACCGCAGGCACAGTGGGGCAGAAGCGGGAGCCAGCCCTGGGACCCCCCTGGGGCCCATCTGCTACCCAGCCTGGCTAGGCCTAGTCCATGGTGACAGGATCCAGCATGGCATGCAGTCCCTGCATGCTGTACCATGTCCTGCCACCTGGTCTGGGCCTTCCTACAGCGGCAGGACCTGGCCTGGTGTGTGAGAACTAGACTGGAGGGGCTGGGGCCCTCTGGTCCTTGGCTGGCATGAGCAGCCCCAGGGCCAGCAAGACCTGGCTCAGCTCTGTATGGTTGTCACATGCCGGGCCAGGTCCTGCCACTATAGGAAGGTCCCGGCCAGGTGGCAGAACCCGGCGCAGCATGCAGGGACTGTATGCCATGCTGGGTCTTGTCACCAAGGGCCAAGTCAGCTGGACTGGATGACAGATGGGCCCCAGGGCCAGCTCCCACCTCTGCCTCACTGTGCCTGTGGTGGGGGGGGGGCAGGGTGAGGACCTGGCCCAGCCCCATGTGGCTCTCTAGTCCGGCTTTGCAGCAGAGTGGGTCTCACAGCTCTGGGAGACATGGCTCCTCTTCCTATAGCAGCAGGACCCAGCCCGGCGTGCAGCAACCATTCAGAGCTGAGCCGGGTCTTGCCAGCCCTGGGGCTGCTTGTGCCACCCAGGTGCACCAGACAGCATAAGCAGCCACAGGGCTGGCAGGACCCAGCTTAGCTCCACACGGTCCCCGCATGCTGGGCTGGGCCAGGAAACACAAGCAGCCCGGGGACTGCATGGAGCTGATCTGGGGCCTGATGGTCCTGGGGCTGCTCATGCTACCCAGACAGCACAAGCAGCTCCAGGGCTGCCAGGACCCGCCTTGGCTCCTCAGGGTTCCCGTGTACCAGGCTGGGTCCTGCCACTATAGAAAGGGCCTGGCCAGGCAACAAAGTGGCCCCAAGGGCTGCAGGACCCAACTGGGCCCAGCACACGGGGACCACATGCTGTGCTGGGTCTTGTTGCCATGGTCTCGGCCTGGCTGGGTGACAGAGGGGCCCCAGGACCCAGCTGGAGGTTAGGCTGGGAACCACGGGGAAGGAGAAGGTTCCTAGGTACCCAGGCAGGTCCAGAGCCCTTCAGAGGGGGCTCTGGACCTATAGAGAAGGCCAGCTTATAGTGAGGGGCCATGTAGAGATAGGCCCAAGATATAGGCCTGGATGACCTATTGAGAGGGGCTGAGTAGACAAGGGCCCACAGAAGATGCAGGCCAGCCTGAACAGATGGGGCTTAGAGTTTGTGGGCCTGCAGAGGAAGCCCCCTAATAAGCCTCCTAAATAGAACCATTGAGAGTATGGGCAACTGGGGAAAGGCCTGGGAAAACCCAGGGAGTGGAGCTGACCTGGGAGAGGTCTGTGGAGGGGCTCAGATGAGCCCAGTGTAGTAAAGGGCTGCTTCATACAAGATCTGTGGGGCTCCAGGCAAGCCCAGTGTAAGAGGACTGATTAATGGTGGGGTGGGGGGGTAGGGGCTCAGGGATGGACCCCTGTTGAAGGAGAGAGTTAGCTGTTTGTAGATGGACCCAGGGCTCTTGACTGGCCCAACTTGGGGCCAGGGCTCGAGTGGTATAAGGGCAAGCACGTCCACTGTAAGTGGCAGGCCAGGGCAGCAGAGAACTCTGGCACCCCAACTGGCCAGTGACTGACAGCTGTGTAATGAGGTGGAGACTGGAACAGAGTGCCCAGAAGTTAGCAGCCCAGGAAGAACATCAAGGAGCTCAGAGAGGGTAGAGAATGATCATGGCAGATATGGCAGAGAGGGTGGAGAATGACCACAAGCCTTCAGTGGGTCCTGAGGCATGACCTAAAATTACACCCTGCTGGGGTTGGATGGTGTGGTAGGGCTTCCTGTGGTGGGGCAGTCTCCAGGAAATGCCATACCTGTGCCTCCCTAGAGAAAGGCAAGTATGAGGTTCTGGAAAGTCTCAGCCCCACTGCCTTGTGGTGACCCTGTGGAAGAGAACATTTAGGGGAGCACATCCTGAGAGAAAAGAACCAGACTTGGGCAAAATACCATGGGAGCCAGGAGGACCTGAGCCCCAAAGCCTGAGAGAGTGAGACTTATGGGTGACTGACAAGGGCAGAAGGACCTGAGACCCAATGCCTGAGAGAGTGAGGCTTAGTAGGAATCCTGCAAAGAATGAGTCCTAGTGGGAGGCTGATTTAGAGGTCCAGTTACATCAACAGACACCCGAGGCCTGAGTGGGCCACCAACTGAGTTAGGGGGCCAGATATGCCAACAGACATCTGAGGCCTGAGGGGGCTGTAGGCCTAGTTGGTGATGCCTGAGGCCAGAGAAGACCAGGGTTTAGAATCAGCCCAGTGGGTGGGGTGATAGGCCTGATGCTCTGTTGTATATTAGGGCCTGAATTGGGCAGCCTGAAGGTCTACAAGGGGACAGGTCCAAGAGCGCAAGAGATGAAGCCTAAAGGGCTGTATGGAGTAGGGCTAAGGAGGCCCAAAGGACCATACAGAGTAGGGCAGAGTGTTTGAGGGCCAAGGTGGGTTGAGAATAAATGTGACCCAGGAAAAGTGGCAGTGTGAGTGGGACTCAGTTATGGGGCATGAAAGAGGCCCAGCATAGGGGCAGAGTTTGTCCCTGGAAAGGGGTAAGTGAGAGTCAACTCCCTGCATGCCATCTGTGATATGTAGGACATGGTAGAAGGGAGGTTGGTGTCTTGTATTTTGCCCTTGGCATTGGGGATTAGAATGGGCAGCCTCCCACTTAAATTAATATCAGTTTTCATATAATAACAAAGGTGTGGAAGGTGAGACAGGGCGGAGTGCCCTAGACAGGGGGCAGACCAGTCGTGTGCTTGGCCTTGGGATGCCTCCCCCCTCCCCGCCATCACAGCTGGCTGGGGAATTTGACTGGGGTGTGCCAACACTCCTACTAGAACTTAAACCTGGAAGCACCTGGCTAAAAGGTCAGACCAATCACCATATTTGGAGCAGGAAGGAATTTTATCCTAAAGTCCAATTGATACTGATATTTTTTACCTTCCACTATAGTTGGGGGTGTTGCCCTCTTTCTGGGATCTCTTGAGTATGAATTTACAGTTTTTCCAGCAGAAGAACATTGGTCACCATGATCCCCCAGTCTTGCAGAGAACTGGTTCCCAATTGCATACTGGTCATGGTGATGACAGCTAGCTGTTGCCAAGAAAACAATAGTATTATTAAAAGCAGTTTCTGCATGCATTATAGTCTTCATATTTCTATTAACATGTTTATATTATTAACAGGCACAGTGATGGAGCAGCATATCAGAGAGAAGAAAAGTGTCCAATCTGGGAAGAAGTAGGCAAGGATGATAGAGAAAGGAATAAGTTCTGAATTTTAAAGAAATCCTACATCTACAACGTTACAACCAAACAGAACTGCTTCAATACAAAGAAAATATGGTTGAATGGATAACTGAATTATGTTAAAGAGCAAGACCATTTAAAAGGGAAGAGGATTATTATTATCTGTAGCTTGAAGAAAGGTTAGTAGAGTTCATGGGCAGGTGCAGGATTGTGGCAATGGGACTGAGGCAATCTGTTCCCATTGACTGTGATGTTATATAGGTCTAGGACTTTTTTCTTCTGCAGTGATTCCTTGCTCTTTTTATCATCCTTGCCTACTTCTTCTTAGATCAGACACTTTTCTTGTCTATTTTTATTCCCCTACTTGGCCATGGGGTTCAGTTAAAAAAGCTTCTTGCTTATGTGCCACAGTGCCAAAGGAGGTGTGGCTGCAGCTTTTCACTGTGACGTTGGATACCAATGGGTTCCATGAACTCACTGGTATGTCAGCAAAGCTCCTTCTGGGATCTCCACGTATGCAGCTCACCAACTAGTCACTGTGGGGTCTCTCTGGAGTCCCTGCTTTCAAAATACTCTAGAGCACTGCTATTCACTCTTCTCCCTCCTCTCCCCACCACTGTACTCAGCAGCAGGGTAAAAAAAAGGACCAGCAATGACATGTAGCCCCTGGAGCTTCATGAAAGCAAAAGCTGTCCTCTGCTGAGAGACACTCATTCCCTCCTTTCCCTGCAGCTGAGTTTGTGGAGATGGGTAGTACAGAGTGGAAGAGTGAACAACTGGAATACTCCAGAGATGCATGAAAGCAGGGACTCTCACCAATGAGATGGTGAGTTTATATCCCACAGGGCATACACAGAGCTCCTATAAGGAGCTCTACTGACTTGCTGGTGAACTTTTGAATACTCCATGATGATGCAACACAAAGCCAAAAGAGTGCAACTAAGCTGACAGCCTCCCTCCTACCCCCCCCCCCCCCCACCCGTTAGACGGCGCCCCCCCCCCCGGCCCCCCCCCCCCCGAGATAGTAGGTAGATTGTAATGAGTCAGTGTCTGTATTTAGCCCATTGTTTTGTGTCTGGTAAAGTTATGATTTTTTTGTTCCCAGATCTGTCTTCTGAAAGGGCTTTGAAGGGGGAAATCAAAATAGATATTTTACTATCAAGGACTATCTGTTTTGCAGAGCCTGCATAACAAAGGAAAGGGAAAAAGTCTTAACATTCATGTAACCATACTCAGATGGCTGTTAGGGTAAGGTTACACATTAAACTTAGACCAAATTCTGGGAACTTAAAATGCAAACATCTGCATGTTCAAGCTTGTTAGCTCATGCTGAGTGTTGCCTGAGAGTCTCAAAGTTATGTCATTTCAGGTGAGTGTCAACTTTGGGCCATGCTACCTAGATCATGTTAGGACCTCCAGCATGCCAGAATGCACTTCTCCTCCCTGCAGCTCCCCCGCCAGCACACCCAGAACAAGTGTCCTGGCTCCTAGCCATACCCCTACTCACCAGTCCTCTACTGGCAAGTCAAAGCTGTGCAGGAAAGACATTTTATTAACACTTAACATGTAATTACTCACAGTATAATCTAACTTTAACACTGCTTGACATTCCATAGATTTAGTATGGTTCAAGTGTAACTTGTAACTTCACCCTAATTAGATGGCTATTATTAATGTCACACTTAACTGTTATTAAGAGACAATTCCGGCAAAAGTTGAGATTTTGTGTGCATGTATGTGTCCATGTGTGCATCCATGCCCGTGTGTGTGTGTTTCTTCCTGAGAAATACACAAAGCAGTTTGAAATATTTAAAGACAAACAGGATGATCTGAGCTTGTTAGAATATAAATTAACAAAATAAAATTCTAAGGATATAAATTAGAACATGAATTAGAATATACATTTCTTTTCTCCAATTTAAGAAGAGAGCTTGAACTAAACCGTATTTTATTATACTCCTAAATGCTATTTAAAAAGCCATGGCAGTGACATAGAAGCACAGTGTCACACCCAAGTCTTATAAATAAACAGTTACAATGTAGATTATTACACAGTCTTCTTGTCTACAAAGGACCAACTCACAAGATCATCATAAAATTCTAGTTTATTAGACGGATGCAAAAGTCAGATCATAAACCTTGGGGATGATCCCCTCAAACACACACACACACTCACAGCAGCTATGAACATTAAGTAATGATGTCAAGATATACCTATCCCCAAGCCATCGTTGATGGCCAGTTGAGGCTTCTTTCAGTGCAATGTAGCTTCAGAAGGGGGTCACTGGCTGGTCCTTCTGGCTGGGCAGGCAGGCAGGGTGCTGGTCAGGTGAAAGAGGGTGCCATTGGGGGTCATTCTTCACTGCCTTTTATCCCTCTCTGGCAGACATTGGTGACTCCCTAATTTTCGGGCTTACCCAATCCAGGGGTCATTGATTTCAGGGGATGTCCCCCTTGGTGGTTGCTGGATGGCAGCTGTGAGCCCCAGGGGTCATGTGTGCAGGTACGTGCAGTCTTGGGAGTCTGTTGATGAAGTTTGATTAATTCACTGCTGTGGTAATTAGGGGTCTGGGGGCAGTTGATTGGGGGTGGTATTCAGTTCGAAGAGTCAGTCTTCAGCATTGATTAGTTCAAACTGGGGCTTCTTTACCTTTAACAGTGAAGTTTCAGGGAGTTCCTGGCTCTGTATTAATCCTTTCCTCTCCTTAGTCTGTGGTTTTGTAGGTGTTAATTGCTGCCCATTAACTTGTTATCCTGTCTAGCTACTGTGTTACATAATCAATCAAGATTCATTCAGGGACCCACTCCATACAGAGAAGTTGTGGTTTGATTCCTGCTCTTGCTAACATTGTTACATGGTACAGCTTACTTTTAAACTTAACGTGCATTTGTTACAAAGTTAAAAAGCATAGAGCATAAAACTTAAAAGGGTGAAATGCCATGGCACATACAACAAATAGACCAAATACAATGGGGGGGGGGGCATACTGATGCAGAATACTATTTTATACCCATAAAAGTACCTACAAACTATATTTTTATTACAAGTACACCTTATATTCTATAAAAAATAATATTAATATAATAAAAGAAGAAGAGGGAGGAAGAAAGAAAAGGTATAAAAGAGAAAGCATTCCCAAAAGGGGGCAAATACTGCAAAAAGGACTTTTTGCCATATGGAGAGGCTTCACATTGGAGGTGGGGGGCAGGCAAAAAAAAAAAGTTTTCTTGCTACAGTCTGGTGGGTAGAAAATTGGCTTATAGGACACACCCAGAGAATGGTGGTAGGTTTCTACCTGGAGAAATGTGGGCAGCAGAGTTCCCCAAGCAGAGTCCATCAAGGCTCTGTCCTGGGATCAGTACTATTCAATATCTTCATTAGTGACTTGGACAGGGGAGTAGAAAGCACCCTGTCCAAGTCTGCTGATGACACCAAACTATGTGGAGAGGTACCCAAACTAGAAGGCAGGGAGTGAATCCAGGCTGATTTGGACAGGCTGGGGAAATGGGCCGAACAGAATATGATGCATTTTAACAAGGATAAGTGTCATATGTTGCACCTGGGGAGGAAGAATCATCAACACTCCTATAGCCTGGGAGGTACCAGGCTAAGTAGCACAACTGCAGAAAGGGATCTCAGAGTCCTAGTCGACTCTAAAATCAACATGAGTCACCAGTGTGACAAGGTAATAAGTAAAGCTAACTGCACCCTTTCTTGCATAAGTAGGTGCATCACAAGCAGGTCTTTTCTAGCAATTTTCTATTCACCAGGCTGTGTAAAAATCTACATTGCAACTGTTTCATTTATGTGTAAGAATTGGGTGTGACACTGTGTCAAAGGCCTTTTTAAAATCTAAAAAAATAGCATCTACCTCTATTCCTTCATCCAAGCATTTTATGGCCTGGTCATAAAATGAAACCTGGTTAGTCAGACAGGATCTGCCTGCTATGAACCCATGCTGATTGCCCCTTAGCAGCAGTTTAACTGCTGGTCCCCCACAAATGTGATCCTTAACAATTTTCTCAAAGGTCTTGCCAAGGATAGAGGTGAGACTAACCAGCCTATAATTACCCAGTTCCTCCTTCCTCCCCTTCTTGAGAATAGGGACCATATTGCCCCTTTTCCAATCCTCCAGGACCTGTCCTGAGCATCATGAGCACTCAAACAGTTGTGTTCAAACAGTTTATTTGTAAGTAAACTGTTCCTGCATCAAATGCTCATGTAGACACACCCCCTGAGTCCTAAATAGTATCACTATGAAAGCGAGCAATTCTTAAAAGTTGACTACACTTTAGTTTTTAATAACTGTTAAATTCAGATGAGACAAAAGATACAGCCACACAGCTCACAAGTAGACATAATTAGCCTGAGCCTGAGGCTATGGTTATATTGTTTCCCATTCCAGATCTAGTCCAAATATTGCTGCCTAGTACTGTCTACAGCCATGTGGATATAACTTAATTGTGCATGTAGTCAGTTTGTGATTTTTAAATTCTGATTCCCTAATTCTTTGTTTGAACTGCTAAATAAGAAGGATCTTGGTAGGATCACGAGATTCCACCTAAGAAAAGTAAGGGCATAAGCTAACTACTTAAGAGAGATCCCAGGGATCCTGGTTTTCTCTGATTTGAAAAAAAATCCCCAATTTTCAGTTAAAAAGTAACCCCAAATACACATTTGTACATAATTAAAATAAACACCATTTTGAAGGGCATGGGTGATGATACACAAAACACTACAGCACTTTAATTAGAGCAACTTTTGGAGCCACGCTAACTAAAACACATCCCTCCTACCCCTGGAACACATGTAAAAGTGCCCTAAAAGTTTTTAGCTTCACTCTTAATACTAGTCTAGTGGTTAGAGTAGTAATTTAGATAGTGGGAGACCAGGGCTTTAGACTCTTGGTAGCCTGAGGGCTTCACGCTCATATCTCCAACCTCCAGGAAGAGTACAATTACCAATAAGCTATGGAATAGGGCACCATCCACTCTTTGTGTTGAAGAAGATGGGAAATGAAAGATGTACGACTCTTCAGGGAAGAAAGACAAAAAGGGAGAAGAAGTAGAGACAGCATTATTCTGATACATAGTGGTTAGGGTTAGGAAAGGAGTCACTTGGGCTCTGGTTTGTTTCTTTGTTTTTTCACCTAGGGTCTTTTTATTTTAAATCCAATAGTTACTGTTAAATATATAATGCATAGCAGTTCAGAGAGCAGGAAAAACTTTCTCATACCCCCATTCCCCCTTTTCCAATACTGAGTGCCCTGGTAACCAGATTAGAGAAGCAGACTCCCTTTTGCTTGTTCTTCTTCTAAACAATGATTCTGGCATTCTTCGCTGTTCATAGCCCAGCTTCTTCAACCACAGGCTTAACAGGGCACCTCTGTGCCCTGGGCACTAGTGGTGGCTGTTATTTTTGTGCCTCTCCCACCCCCAAGATGGTACCTAGGGCTGCTACTGTGGTTGCCCCCAGCCCCTAGTTACACAGCTGTCTTTAATAGGACATGTGGGTTTGAATCCCATTAGATTAGTTAGAAGTTGAGTTCTCACTTCCGGTATGAATGTTCTAACTTCCAAGCTGATAGGCAAGAAGTTGGTCACTGTTGCCACCACTTCTCTTTAAAAAAAAAAAAAAAAAGTTCCAAGAATTATGGATGAATGGAAAACAGATACTTGCAGCCTAATGTGCTGGCTGACTTAAGTGGCTAAGCTCTAGAGAATAGACAGAGAGTCAGATACAGCCCTGCGTGGCTCCAGGCACCTCTGGGCTCATTCTGGCATCTCTGGGCACAGACTTCTCATCCTCTGTACAAAAAGCCTGTTTTCCTAGCACCCCCTCTTTGGATTACTTTTTAGAGGTGCATTTATCCATTGACAGTATAGGATTTCTGTTTGGATCACATTCCTGTTGTGAGTTGCCTTTTTTTATTTTTTTAAAGTGCTGCAATACCTAAGTGGAGATGCCTGCAGAACCAAATTATATATGCCCCCAAAATGATGAATCATTGGAGGTTTACCCAGCTCTATTGCTTTACCAAATTAAAGTCAGTCATTTAAAAGCATATTAAAGAGGAAATGTGAATAATTTCAGCATGCACTGCATGTGCTTTCTGCAGCAAATATTAAATATCATAACAGAAAGCATATGCTAGATAGAGAGCAAAATGAGAAATGACACTCAAATAGCAATGTTTAATTAAAAATGGCTTATGTAAACAGATGCAAACCAAGATATAATTAAATCATCAAGATTCTACAGCCTATAATGTTTTAACATTAACTGATATGAAAAATTCCAAATACTGCTGTCAGATTCTCTGACTTGGCAGTTGTCGGCCTTCAGTTCTGAAACAACACTTAGGAGAAAGGGGAATTAAATTCAGACTAAGAGTAGGAGGTTACTATTTGTAGTACAAGTACATGGTTTTAATCTTCTAGGAAAAATGTGCTTAAAGTATTGACATCTTACAAAACTGTGATGTTGAATCCTGAACACTATATAAATAGCAATACATAAAGTATTATTTATTTGATTTATATGCCAACCATCCTAAAAAACGGGCAGGATGATTTACAAGGAAAAAAAGATAAAATAGATGCATAGATTCATAGATTGTGAGGCTGGAAGGGACCTTGGAAGATCATCGGGCCCAGCCCCGCTGCACTAGGCAGGAAAGACAACTGGGGTCAGGTGACCCCAGCAAGGTGACCGTCCAGTCTCCTCTTGAAGATTTCCAGGGTAGATGATTGCACCACCTCTGAAAGGAGTTTATTCCACAGTATGGACACCCTAACTGAAGATTTTCCTAATGTTGAGCTAGAAATGGTCTCCCAGGAGTTTGTAGCCATTACTCCTGGTTTTCCCCAAGGGTGCTCCGGTGAACAGCTGTTCACTGAGCCCTTGATATACTCCTCTGATGTAGCTACTACGTCCCCTCTCAGACTTCTCTTTTTTAGGCTGAAGTGTTCCAGGTCCCTCAGCCATTCCTCATATGGCTTGCCGTGCAAGTCTCTGATCATATGAGTGGCTCTTCTCTGGACTCTATCAAGCTTTGCACGTCCTTGTTAAAGTGTGGTGCCCAGAACTGGACACCGTACTCCAGCTGTGGTCTCACCAAAACTGAGTAAAGCAGATGAATCACTTTCTTGGTTTTGCTTGAGATGCGACAATTGATGCATGCCAGAGTATTATTTCCCCTACTGGATACAGCATCGCATTGATGGATCATATTCATACTGTGGTCTATTATTACCCCTAGGTCTCTTTTATTCCTGGTGCTGGTCAGTTTGGCGTTGCCAAGCCTGGAGGTGTATAGAGAATTGTTCATCCACAGGTGGAGCATTTTACATTTCTCAATGTTGAACTTCATCTGGTTCTGATCTGCCCAACTTGCTAGCCTGTCTAACTCCATCTGTATCTGCAGCCAATCTTCAAGTGTGACCATGCTTCCCCGTAACTTGGTGTCGTCTGTGAACTTGGCCAATGAGCTCTTTGCCCCACATCCTAATAACTGATAAAGATGTTGAAAAGATAAGCTATTAAAATAATATAATATGTAATAAAACAACTCCCCAAGGAGCACACTAATAATAAAACAAGGAGAACACTAGTACAATACTTCAGAACAATACTTCAGAACTCCCCAAGGAATACCCTAAACAATACTGCCTGCTGAAAGTCTGCCCAAGTAAATATCCCTACAACTCTTCTGGATGATGTCCAATCCTGAGCTTTGGTAGGCCTTTATATGAATGTTGTACATACACAATAGACAGTGTGTCTATATGGACATACATGCATGGACTCTTGTATGCACTTCACACAGATGAATAAGGAAAGTTATGGGCTATGATTCTTAAAGCACTGAAGGAATGTATGGTGTCCACAGCAGGATGGATGTATCAGAAAAGCACAGGAAACATGCATATTTAAATGGAAGAAACTTACTAATTTTGATAATTTCAAAAATCATGTAAGTCTCATGCTAAATTGATATGTAAGAAGACATTGGGAAAAAATGAGGATAAAGAAGTAAGGGCCAAATAAGTATAATATGCAATAGAAAAGTTTTTAACCTTTTGAGTACTCAGCCACTTTTCCCAGCTACAAATTCCACCATGGAGAACAAAGAGTGTGGAGGGAAGTAATGGGACTAGCCCTCCCACATCTAACAATAAAAAATGAATGGGGGAGGAGGGAGAGATTTAAAATAGACAAGCTTTCTTACTTCTGCAGCCACCAAAAAGGGAGGGGGAAAGGCAGCTGTGATACCATCAATTTGTGGTCCCCAGTATGCCTTAGGCACTGCTCCCAGCATGGACTAGCTGTCTTCCAGGAGGTCTCTTTGGCCCTGGACTGACAAGTAGGGACAGCTGATTAACAGGTAACTAGGGAGGGAAGGAAAAAGGGTGAAGGGAGGGAGAGGAGATAAGAAAGGGAGAGGAGGAGAACAAGTAGGCCTAGAGCTACAGGGGTGCTGCCATCTCTGCCTTCTGTATCACACTCTAACCTCCAAATCACACCCTTTACTCTCAGATCATGCCTTTGCTGCAGGGCTGCTGAGAAGGTCATCCCCTAGCCTGTATGTGTTGGTGGTTCTTTTTGCCCAGGTGCAGCACTTTGTACTTGTCTTTGTTGAACTGCACCCTATTTCATTCTGCCTATTTTTCCAACCTGTCCAGATCTGCCTGGATCCATTCCCTACCCTGTGGTGTGTTAATTTTGCCCCATAATTTGGTATCACCTGCAAACTTGGACAGGGTGCTCTCTATGCCCTCGTTCAAGTCACTGATGAAGACATTGAATAGCACCAGTTCAAGGACCGAGCCTTTTGGGACTCCAGTGCCCACATCTTTCCAGTTCAATATCAACCCATCCACTACTACACTCTGGGTGTGACTCCTAAGCCAATTTGCCACCCACCTGACCATGTAATCACCTACATCACAACCTCACAGTTTATTTATGAGGATGGAACACAATACCATATCAAAGGCCTTCTTAAAGTCTAGGTAGATGACATCTACCTCAACTCCTGTGTCTAAGCATTTTGTGACCTGGTCATAAAAAGAAACATCTGGGCTTCTACACAGAATAGGTTCTGAATTCCACTTCTCTTTAGGACTCCTATGGGGCAGCTACTTTCTTGTATAATGATTAAGCTGAAAATGGGAAAAAAAGGATCCCATCCTTAGGTTCTTACTAAGGAGAATTTTCTGAAGATTCTAGAAAACTGTACACAGGAAGGAGGAGGGAAGGAAAAAAAGTGAAGAAAATTGGAAAAATAATGAAAGGATTAAATCAATGTGATAGATGATAGAATAAAGAGAATACATAGACTTGGATGAGAAGAGTAGGAAAGAACCCAGGTGTATTAGGCAGCAAACACTCTCTCAATAAAAGAGCTCAAATATCAAGAGCTACGTGTGAACTCGTGGTGAGTTATTAATGCCTTCGTATTTGCCTGCAGCATCACTAGAAAGCCAATATTTAACTCATTTCTTTTTTCAAGTGCTTTGAGATAAATTGAGTATGACACTCAGTTTAGAAAACTGAATTCTATTCGGCTCTCTAACTTTTTGCTTCTTTTTATGAATAAAGAAATAAAATACTTTGTGTACATATCTGGTCTAATAAAGTAGCTCAAAAAGTCAACTGGTACTCAGCATGCCAACGATTGCTTAAACATACTGCTTTAAACTTAAACTATATGGTCATAAAACCCTTTAGGAACATTATATCATGTCACTTATTAATAAAATGTATCATAAGCATTTAGCATATCAAATAAAATCAGTATGTCTAGTAAACTCCATTTATTGAAGGAAAAATCTTAAACTAATAATACATTGTATTTTGCACATTAATGTCCTGGTGCCATGTTCTTTACATGCAACCAAGTGCCTTGAAGTCAAGAGAGATTTCTCTTTGACAAAAAATAAAAAGGAATCATCCCTCTAGTAAAGAAAACAATTAAATCAAGAAATGCCTGATTGAAGCCTTGTTAACATTCCAAAACATGGTAATATTGGCTCATCTGCAAAGCCAGCAGGAGTATGGTAGACATTTTGCTAAACACCATTTATGATCCTTTCTTATCCCTAGGATAGTGTGCTTTCTCTGCAACACTGATTAGCATTTCATAAATGTTTCTTCTGTGGCTATAGTATAATACCCCTGGGAATCTCATATATTTTGGCCTGTAATCCACTGAATAAAGCAAAGAATAGAGAATCCAGAGTTCTGGTTTTTATTTGTCTTTGTTGCTCATGACATGTTGTGCTCCTGTTGATAGTACTACTTCACCCACTTATATCTCCATTTACCCTTCTGCAAAATAGGGATAACACATACTTGCAGCAAAGCAAAATTCTGAAGCCTAAGAAAATACAATATTTATTTAAATTTTCTGATCTCCTTGAATAAAAGTCAGTACATAAGTGAAAAAAATTAACACATATTTAGAAATCCAGAGTACATGGTAATGGTCTTTTATTCCCGAACACGTGGATTCCAGAATGAGATAGTATAGCACATGTAAGAATAATGGCCAAACACTTCATCCAACAAAGGACTTTGAGTCCTAAGTCATCTTATCCATCTAATACACTTAATTGTTAAATGAATATTGGCTGAATAAAAGGCAGGTGTCGCCTTAAAAATTGACTCAATCAGAGAAGAGTAAGCTTTCATAGGTCACTTTGCAAGATCCTATAGCAAGATTAATAGCATTTGATGAGTAGGCTGTAGTTTACAAATGTTTATGCTTTTCTGAATGGGATAGTCTTCAAGGGAGCAGGGAGGCTGCTCCAACATACTGTAATTACAGCATGTCAGAGCAGACACGATTTATTGAGTCTGCTGGAGCATGGTAATTACTACACGCCAGCAGACTCCAGTATCTCATGTATCAGAGTCCCTGCACTACAAAATGGCATGGGCTTGTTCAAAGAGCTTTAGATAAAGTCCCCTGCTGCCATTTTGAAGCACAGGGACACTGATACCCGAGATACTCCAGGAGCTTGAAGTAAAGCACAGCTGCTCTAATTAAAGTCTTCCCCCAGTACACATTCCCAGATCATGTGTATTAACACCCTAAGTTGCTACTTTACCTTCTGCCTGACCTCAGGCTAACATGGCTCTCAACTTCTCTCTCAATGCAGATTGAAAGTTATTCTCTAGCCCAACCACAGTGATTGGCTATGAAACAGGAATTAATTGATGGGTTTGCCACATCCAGGTTTATACAGAAGGCCAGAGTAGACTATCATACTGTTCCTTCTTGCCCTAATTAATCTTTTTACTTTATCTACTTTCCATTCATGAAGGTTGATGGGCTAACACCAGCTGTTCTTTCAGAAGAATAATGTGTTGCTGCTCCTCAGCTCCCACTTTTTTAACTAAGATGAGTGCACAGTCTCTGTGAAAGATGTAGCTGTTATTTTTCATTCCACTTCAATTAGCAAAGCTACAAAAAAGTTTTTTTTCCTGGGCTCAGGCAATGCAATGTTGCATTATTAGTAATACTGAGGTGACTATGGAAGCAACAGAACATACAAAGATATCTCAGAGCATACATCATATTTTTGAACTTGGAAAGATACAAAGGAACATACATAATGAACATTTGACATGACAAGGATGAAACAATCTGTAATTCTCAAATGAAACCAATGACAGAGCAAGATTTCATGAAGAGATCTAGTTTTATATTAAATTAACAGAAGTACTATCTTATTTATCATTGTACAGTACATTAACTCCCAGAAGCTGAGGACTGGTGAGTGGGAGTGGAAGGAACGGTAATAGGATACGCACTAAGAATCACACTCTTGGTATCAAAAGCTGAGAATCTTCATTGCGATATGTGCTTGAATGTAACATATTTGTGAATATTTATAGGCAGGAGAGTATTGTTGTTCATGGTTACTCAGCAAAGTTATTATTCATTTGTAATCTGGAAGGAGAGAATGGGCTCATGTCGTGTATATTTAAATCAAGATGCACATATCCATTTATTTTCTCCATCCTGGTATAGAATTATCATCAGAGATCCTGGTTTTCTCTGATTAAAAAACCCCAAACAAACCTATTTTCAGATTTAAAAAGTAACCCAAAATCCACATTTTTCCATGGTTAAAATGAAATGCCACTAATATACACACACATTTTTCTGTGATTAAAATGAAACAGTGGTGTGTATATATATATATATATATATATATATATATATGTATATATATATGTGTATATATGTATATGTATATATATAGTGCAGCTTCATTTTAATCATAGACAAATGCGGATTTGGGGTTCCATTTTTAATCCAAAAATTGGGATTTTTTTGTATCAGAGAAAACCAGGATCCCTGATTATCAGGCTAGGAAAGGAAGAAGTAAAGTGCCTTTAATTGTCAGTTTCCTGAAACACTGTGTGGAACCAGTATTATACACATCTTGGGGTGGGTGATATCTTCTGGGTCAGTGGGCTAAAAGTTCTGTTCCCCTAAGAACATTCTGTAAAGCACCTCCAGAAGGCAGACTACCAAACTGCAGTGCATGCTGCCATCCAGAGCTATAATATTATTTTATCTATTGTAGTAAAGGGGCTCCTTTGCTCAAGGTACTTCATAGTGTATATTTGTATACAGAGGCTTTAGATGTACATTTCTGGAGCTGAATTGAGGAATACCAGCAACAGATCTTTCTTCCTTAAAATGGCTTTGGTATAACAAGATTAAATATTTGAAAAAAATGTTAATTGTTTTAAAAGCTACAATGACCATCAGCAATGATGAGGCTGAGTGAAACCTTACCAGTCATTTGGTTTTTATGGCATAGGGTTTACCAAGTATTTAACCATAGGTACTTGGCTTGGATCTATGGCACCTGAGATTCTAAGATTGTTTCCTATTCAAGCACTAGCCAGCCTAGGTCTGATTACTTCCCTAATCAGATGAGCTCAGGTGCATCAGTCTATCATGGCCAGATAGGCAAATATTTTTATGTAATTTATTCAGTATTTTTGTTTTTGCTTTATTTCCAAAGCGATTGAAAGTTATTGCCAACTGAATTGCCAACACCCCCCCCCCCCGAAGTCTAAGCAATTAAAGAGTTACATCTGCAAATCTCTCTTTTATTCTTATCCTGGTCATTCTCCAGTCACTCATCCACAAATTGTACTTTGAAGCACCCCTATAGTTCCTGTGATTTGTAGGACTATAAACAATGTAGGTTCAAAGTTAAAAGATCCTTCTTCATTTTGAACAAAACATCTCAGCAGGTCTCTCTGCTATTTCAGAAATGTACCTTTCAGTTGCAGTTAGTGTGAACATCAGAACAACTAACTTTAAGACTACTGCCAGGAAAAAGTAGTGTAACATTCCAATTAAATGGCTAATGGGGCTACCGAATAACTAAGTACTGAGTTTTACTGAATATTTTGGCAACCTGCATCATTGGAAGGAACATTGCTCATTCAAATCCTAGTTATTTGTGTTTCCCACAAACCTGGTGTTCTTTGTCTTTTACACCTCAAAATTATTTGCATCATAAATAAAGAATTATGCAACTGAAGTCATGGGAAATGGTAGATTCACTAGAGCAAAAAATTGTATATAATTTTTACTTTCCCATATGAATGCTGTATGCCCCGCATTTTGGAAAAAAATCTGTATGCTGGCATGTTGAGATGTATTATGCAACTAATAGCAGATGATAATGTTTAAGACTTCACAGGATCAGGACCTTTGTCAGAATGTTCCTCTATCTAGAGTAACTATATATTTGCAAAGCAAATGTGCAAGCAGAAAAAAAAAAAAAGGTGAATGAAACAAAGGAAATGGAGAGAAGGCTACAGTAGAGATATGAGAAAAAAATGGAGTAGAGAAAAAGAAAATGAGAAAAGATGAAGGGGGAATTGGGACAGAGTGAAGAGGAAAAGAAACTGGACAAAAAGGATAGAGAAGAAGAAATATTGGCATAAGAAAGGAAAAGAGAAGTTGTGGAGGCAGAGACAGTGGAAGAATTCAGGCAAGTATAAATAAGCTAGCAGGGCTGCCCTTCCAGCTAGAAAGAAGCGAGAAAGAAAAACAACACTTATAAAAGAGAAAAAAAGATCAATTTCCAGAGCACAGCAAATATATGGCATTCAAATTAAATTTCTGATTATGATAATACACCTATAAATTTTAAATATTATTTATTTTACCTTCTATTATCACATATATCAGCCAGATTTTGTACAATTGTATTATAGTGTAATGAGAATGACATATGGCTGATTATGTATTATGAGATGCAAATTGTATATAAGAGGATTAGTTTCCAGGAACACCAGAATTTGATTTCAGGATGACTATCAGAGTGCATCCCATATCTCTGAAAGTTTGGTTATTCAGAGGATGGATTGTATGAGGCTGTGAGGCTAAAGACAATTTTTTTTATTTAAGGACAATAATTTTCTCATCCAATTTCTGTCAAAAGTCCAGGGAATGAAGATTCTTTCTCCTTCAAAAATGCTTTCTTTCAGTCCATCTTTTCCTTAGTACTTGATATTGTATTTCTTTCAGTTCCTTCCTGCCCCTTTACCCCTTGCCTTAACCATTTTCTCATGAACACTTTGCATTTGTACAGTTCATTTCATCTGAAGATCTTTACAAATACTCCACTAGAGGAAGTAGATTTAATCCAACAGTGTAAAATGTATTGTCAGATCTCCTTGACTTTCAGCCTGCAAAGAGAGAGAGATACTTTGTATTCTAAATATCCTTTGTTGCTTCGTCCATCTTTTTTATACTCATGACCCTACAAAATCTTCCTTCTTCCTGCCCTTAACTATTTCCCTTACTTGGTGGACCCGTAATAATACTTCAGTTAGCTGAACATATATTTCTGTCAGAAGCCAATTTTCAAGCTTTATTTTCTTTTAGACACAATCAGAAATGACTTCTAGTCTTTAATGATAGATAAGCCATATGCATTTAGAATTGAGATAAGCATCTGGACTTTTGTCTGTTTATTTAAACACAGACCAAGATATCATGTTTTGGGGGTGGGGGGAGGGAATCCCAGTGAAAACCTCCTCCCTTTCTACAATTGAAAATCAACTATCTAGTTTAATGATTTAATATTGGCTAAATATTCCTCCCTTTACAAATAATAAGGTGTTAAAATTACATTTTTTCATACAGTAATATGTATCAGTGTATAAAGATGCTCCAATCACTTTAGATAGATAAGAGGGAAATGATACATTTACACTAGTGTGATCAGCCTTTATGTATCTGGAAACAAGGAATGGAGAAATTATGTATATCCCATTACCAGGGATCCTGGGGGTTATTTTATTTAAAAAAAAACAATTTTCTGTTTAAAAAAGGCACCTAAAATCCACATTTTTCCATGATTAAAATGAAACCCCACTATATGTATATCTATTTTAGGTTCCTTTTTTAAACCAAAAATTGGGGATTTTTTTTCATCACAGAAAACCAGGATCCTTGCCCATTACCAGTATCACTTACTTTTAATTTATATGAAAAATGGAGTAAACATACTCTGGTGTATCTTATGTCAGTGAAAAGATCATGTGTCTACAGCCATTCTAAGATAGCCCTTAGCTCAAGGAAGAGGTCATCACCTGCCTCCCTCCCCCCCCCTCCAACCCTACCAGCCCAGCCCACCACCTAGTGTGAGACACTGTAATAGCATTTACTGTGAACAGCTACCTGCAATCTGGGTACCCCAGATTAGTGATCAGTATAAAATTGAGGTAGATTACAGCAATATAGAAGTGTTGTATCCAGAAACCAAGAATGTTTTTTTTTTTCTTTTAACCTCACCTCATCTGTTTTATGCTGGCCAACTAAAAAGAAATGTGTCTAGCTCTTACGGATTTCACTTCACAAAAAGAGGTCTGCCTGTGCAGAAGAGCCACCATTCACTGTTTCCCATAAGAACTCCAGCACATAAAGTAAATCATGAGCAATTTTTCAGGGGGAAAAAAGAGATGGAGGGAGAGAGATTGCTACTGCACATTAGCAGCTTCTGGCTACTATTTTAATGGGCTATGCCATGCCAGATACACAACTCTTCTTGGTTTACTACACAGAGAGAGAGAGAGAGAGAGAGAGACACACAGAGACAGAGACAGAGAAACAGACAAGATTGATTAGATAGATAGAAACCTAGTATCTCTTAGTGTGAGATACTTGTCATCAAATTTTCCTCATTGAATAAGAAACAAACAAGTCCCACCTAAACTTATCTTTTTAACATAATAAACACAATAACAAATGAACAACCAACAACTAATTAAAACCTTAAACAGAAAACATTAAATAAATAAGTTTCAGCCCACTAGACCCTACTTTTGTTCATGGAAAGTTTCCTACCGAACACCCCCAGGCACACCTAGTATTGCTGCCAGCCACCAACATTTACTACACAGAGCATGGCCAAGAAGGTCTTACTGACCTCCCCAAGACGGACACATTTTGAGAAGTTCCCTTCTCAGTACAAGGGATTTACATTATAACAAGCTGTTGGGTTTTAGAGAAGCTAAAGAATATTGAAGCAATGTTTGGGCTGCTTTAATTTGTTCCAACAGTTGAAGTGCTTCCTAGCTGCTCCCAGAGTAAGGGAGGTAGAGGGAGTGCACATGTCATTTTTCTCAGCCTTCTTAAGCCCTGTGATAAGCTCAACTTTGGCACAAATAAACAAAAGTCAAGATTGCTCCTTCCAGGAGCTTGTGGTCTGAAGACACCATATAAACCAACAATATGGGATGAGATACAATACAAAGAAGTATGATTCAGCTTCAGCTGATTGTGGGTAAGTTTAGGCCCACATTTCTTCTTTTTTATTTTCAATAACTTTTAAATGTGAACCTCATTTTTTGTAGTTTTCCATCGTCTCTCAGGAGTCTAAATGTAATTAAAAAAAATGATTTATTTATTTCCAAATCTAAAAGTACACCATTTATTTTGAGATATTTGTTTATTTGGACAGTGAAAGCATCTTCACATCAAAATATAGGCAAGTGCCTCTCTTCACTTGCTGAACCTTTACTGGACATTATGTATAATTTAAAACCCCTCCACCCTGACTACGCCCCCTCCAAAAAAATCTTGCATTCTTTAAAGGAAGGATACTCTAAACTGCTACAAACTCTGAACTGAACACATCTCTTCCTGTAACGTACAATAAGTCTATCCTTTCAATTTATAAAAACAATGCTGTTACCCTGAACCTTTGAATACCAGCTCTTTCCC
>NW_005841926.1:2547609-2567724 GCF_000455745.1 Alligator sinensis
CTCTGCTGCTGTTCTCTGATAAGTGAGCAATCACTGATTTTCTATTGCTATGTATTATTTTCTTAAGTGTTGAGCCTTTGGACATAAGAAAAAAAGTATATAATTTATAATGGACATTACCAAGAGTTTAATTTTACCAACTAAAACTTTTTCAAGTAACAATATTTTATGTACAAGGAGCCTTTTTTTGCAATAGGCATAAACATATAAGTACACCTCTTCTTAGAGAAAGCATATATCATTTGCTTCTCAGTGTCCAGATTATTAGGTGAATACACTGCTAAATTTCATCAGGCCCTTAAACATAAGGCTATTTTAAGGAAGGTAAAATGTTACTTATTGAGTTGCATATGTGTTTTTGGATGCCTGCATGTCACAAAACAGAAGGCAAAGAAATAAAAAGCATCCCCCTACCACCCATGATGGAAAACTCTGCTAGGATAATATAATGTTTAAAAGGTCAGAGTTTAGTTTTCTCTAGAATACATGTTTTATTGTTGTTGCTAATTGACTGTGTCCTCAATAACAAACTATAATTTCTGGTTACTGAACCAAAAATTCTCAAAGGTTTTTAAATCCCTTGGAGTGCTGAGTAAGAAATCTAGAAGGTACATCCATTTCTGAAGTCAGCAAAAAAACCCTGTCCTTAATACTTTAAATTAACATTTTATATTAAAAAATAAAACATTTTAAAATTAGTATTTTAAAATATGTTTTGGTTTGGTAACTTAAGAGGAAGCTGCATGTACTAAACACACTAATCTCATATAATTTAAAATAGTATGTAAATGTCAAAACCTGTTTAACATGAGAAAAAAATATTGCATATCAGGAAGTATAGAAGACAACAGACATCCCTCTGCACCTGACATCATCAACAATAATAAAGATTAGGCAAAATAGATTGAGTGGACAATTTATGTTGATGGAGCAAGAGGCAAATTAGAAATCTGTATTGATTATGCAGGTTTCAAATATACAATATATTTTTTTTATTTTAATTTCATTTCATTTATGCAAGGTAAACCAATATGACACAAAGAAGCAGATACGAATAAAAAGGTAACATTTTTTGTATAGTCACTTTTCATATAGTTATACTTGAACATATTACAAATCTGTTAATTTGAAAATTACAGGATTGTTGTAAAACAAATATCGTTACTGTTACATATGTGGGAGTTAGGCTTAGTCCATTTTGTAGACTGGACCAGATCACAGAGTATGTGAAAAAAAGTGTTCTCTAGATTATTTTCCCATTATTATGTTGAATATATCAAGATACCAAAAAAGATACTGAATTTGATTTTAACTGGCTTCTTAAAGGCAGAATCTTATTATAATGTATGTGCCCTAATGGCAGATCCTCAATTGTGTAAATGCCATTTTTGTATTTGCATAGAATTTGCAATCCTATTCCATATGCAGTGTGGATGCATACAAGTCCATGTGGCTACTAAGGATGTTCAGTTACCTGCACTCTGGTCACGCAGACACACTTTTTTTTTACCTAAGCAGCCATTCTGACCTACAAGACAGACTCTATTTGTCTAATAGATATGCAAGTGGACCTAAGTACATAAGATTGATTTGATTCAAGTCCTTGAAAAGCAAGGACTTCAATCAAGTCCTGTTCACATCCTTGAAAAGCAATTAATGCATCAGCTTTTGTAACACCAGTATTTTACCTTTAAGACTGAAGGGCAAAAAAGCAATGAAGATGAAAGGGACCCACTTTTTGCATCAACTGTTTTTCAGGAATTTGAGCAGGGTGCTATAAATCACATACTTCTAAGTGAAGCAGGACCACTGTGCCAATATGCAAAAGTGAGGAAAGCACAAAAGCAGTTCAGTTAGTGTAGTGGCTATGGCACTGCCCTTGGAAAAGACAAGCAGTCCACATGGGTTCCAATACATGTGGGTTCCAATACATCCTTCTACGATCTATCCCTCGCCTATTTTTGCCCTAGTCATCCATTATAAAAACAGATAATCTTTTCTATGTTCTACCTTTTTTCCTGTTTTGCTATAAAATTATTTTTATGGAATAATAAAAAAAGTGGCTCTTATTATGAGACCATGAATATCTAGCACAGTGGACACCAATCTTTATTTGTCCCTCTGTGTGACACTTTAATGCTCATAATAAATAAGTATTGGATGAGGTGCAGCAGCCTGCGTTATGCAGGAGGTCAAGTTAGATGATCATCATGGTCCTTTCTTGTCTTGAACATTATGAATAAGTATCAGTAATAAATAACAAAGAATGCTTCATTTCACAGTAATGATTTATTTATTTGGAGATCCCATGTCTAAATAATTTCATTTAAACCACTTCAGCGTTAGTAAATGTGTTTATCTTCTCCCAGTTAAGGCTTATTGCTTACAGTAGATCTTCAGTCTTAAATGTCAAAATAAAGGTCTAAAAAAATATCATATTTGGGGTCAAGGAAGACTTCTACAGTTTTATGGACAGTGACAGTTTTTGCCTTCCTGTTTACCAGGTGGCGGGGCCCTTTTCCTGGGATCTGTTGAACACATCTTATCAATCTTGGCAGCAGCAGGATGTCCCCCTGCTTTAAATTGCACAGATTATGAGATTGTTATGACTTCCAGTTTTCAGGATTGACTGTGTAGTTTGGATACGAGATTAGGTGATTGATTTGTACAGTTGGGTTGGATAGGATTGATCCTGCACCAGGTATGGGGTTGGACTAAATGACCTCTCAAGGTCCCTTCCAGCTCTATTTCTCTGTGATTCTGTGATACTTAAGGCCTACTTTTCTTGTCACTTATACTCACTTATGAACTATATGTATTATGATCAAGAGACTTCCCTATACCAGGAAAAGCCAAAGAAAGAACAAAAGCCAAATCAAAACTAGTGTCATAGTATTCTGACTATTAACAAAGATACACATATGGCACTTTTTCCTTTTATGAAAACGTATGCACAAGGAATGAGACTAAAGCCACTAATGCATTTCCTGGATGTGTTTAATGAAAAAAAAACTTTCCATCAAACTCTACCTGTGCATTCAAATTATAAGGAAAATGGTGATTTATAATCTGTTATAAATGGGAAGTTAAAGGTGTCTTTTTTTTCTTTGTATGTAAAAGAAGTCTCTTTCTCTGTAGACATACCATATTTTCTCAAATTTAAGATGACCCTAAATGTAAGATGACCCCCTAATAATTAGAATCTGTACATGGAAAATTTATAACGTTTCTATACATGGAAAATTATAACATCTAATTATTAGAGATCCATTTTAATTCATTTCCCCCACCACTGCAGGGGGGCAGGCAGTGTGGGTAAGAATGGGGTGGGGTGGTCAAGCAGCTTGCACCCTGTTTGTCCCTTCTCCCCTGCCATCTCTATTCCCTGCAGCCTCTGGCCTGACCTTCTTCCCTCTGTTCCCTCTCCTGCCCCTCCTCCCAGACCTTGCTCCCCCTCCTCTACCCATTTACCTTTGATTCATGCTGGCATGTTCCATCCCTGTTCTAGCCTGGTGCACTGAGCACAGCCCCAGACCAGCTCCTATAGCAGCCATGCAGGCTCCATGCTGCTGCTACAGGCCAGGCTGGGGCTAGGCTCAGTGCCCCAGGCTACAGCATGGACAGAGCCTGCCAGCATGGACCGTAGGTGAGCTGGGAGGGAGAAGAGCAGCTGGGCAAGCAAAGGCTATGTTGGGGGAAAGGAGGAGATGGGAAGAAGAAGCTGTAGAGGGGAAATGGAAGATGAACAGGAACAGCAGAGGCAGGGGCAGACAGCAGCTATGTTCCCAACCTTGAGTACAGGTTGGAGCCTAACCTGACCTGGAGCAGCTGCCTGCTCCTCCACCCACTCTTATATGCAATTCTAACACAAGGGACTTTTCCCCCCCCATGCTAAATGTGGAGGAGGGAATATCATCTTAGACTTGAGTAAATATAGTATACATTTTTTTTAATGAATGAAAGTGGTAATAGCAAAGAATTACTAAAAATACATATTTTATGATAGCTTAAACTCATAATCGTTTTGCTATTGTTGTTCTTTTTCCTAATTTAATATCAAAAGATGTATTGATTCTATTTATGTGCAAGTTACTGCAAAGTCTTCTATCTTTTTTTTGTTTTGTTTTGTTTTTTCCTTTTGGTAGTTGGAAGGACATTCTCAGTCAGGTTATTCCACCCAGTGAGGTGATTACACAGATAAATATCTTCATGAGTGCAATTTGTTCTTCAAATAAGTAATATGATTCCTGCATTGAATACTAATTGATTCCTGCCATGGTTATTCATGAAAGAGATTGCAAGGGTATAGAGTGACTAACAATTCCAGTCAGCTTTGAAACTCTTAAGTTTAATTTGAGAGATCTGAGGTAGTCATACTGAAGAACAGCCATCAACCATCTGTGGTTCATCAGCTACAAAAAGTATTTTAATACTACATCTGGGATCCAAGGAAAGCTAATCCTTTTTGATCCTAAGGTGATCAATCCTCTGAAGGTCAGTGATGATATCATGATGTAATTAAACTGGTTTGTGATGTACAGTACAACCTTGATCATACAAGTGTTATGAAAGGTATTCAATAATTTGGGCAACTGAGGGTATGTTCAATACATAGATTTAGGGTGAATAAGACTGTAGGACTTTTTCCAATCATTTGGAGTTTCAGGAAAGTGAACATATAACAGATTGTAGCATAAGTGCAGTTTTTTTAAGTCATCACAATATACTACCTAAATAATATGTATTCTGAATTATATTATCAAGCACCAATTCTTTAATAAAAAGTTTTCCCCTTGCCAACTGTATTTGATAAAAATAATCAGTTCATCTCATTATTGATCTGTATGCGTTTATTTTAAAATATATATGTAGGGTTATAATGACCAAGATTCATAGCACCAGTGACTGGTTTTTCCACCTATTGGGAGTGTCCACATGAGCGTGCATGTCCCTCTTGCCCTGCCTCAAACCCCTTTGAGGCAGGGCAACAGGCACGTGGGGGAACAAAAAAATGTTTGCAACACGGGGAGAAGAGTAGACCCCTGGATATCCAAAAGCTAACAAAAAGCGAAGTATAAAAAAGCAGGGCAGGACACGGTCCCTGACCATACCCTGAGGCAACCGGAGGCTGGGTCCTCCATAGAGATGCTCTGGCTACCAGAGCATCTCTATGGTTGCACCTCACCCTGGTGCTGAAACACGTGGCCGGCCAGTCCACATGTTTCAGCACCAGGACTCTGGTGACGGTGAGTAAGGGGTCGGGGGACTGGAGGAGGGGGGAAGAGACTGTGGGGGGGAGCCCATCTTGTTGGTCTAATAAAAGATATCACCTATGTCCATGAGCCCTGATTGAAAATAACTTTGCACTTCTGCCCATCCCCACAGAATCTGAGTGACTCATGTAAAACTGCCATAGCTAAGTCGTTAGTGAGTTCTCCCTCATACTACTCCATTCTAGGACTTCAAATTTTTACTTAGGTTATATATATTTATATTAATTTATTTGGAAGACCTAATTATTTTTTCCTCTTTGTTGCTATGAGTTTTGCAATCTAAGGTTTTGCATCTACAGTGTTAATTTCTTCTGTGAAATTAGTTCAGCTATTCTTCAACTGTTCTTTAGATAATGGAGGAGGGAGAGAGAAATCTTGCCTTTTTAGGCTTTTATTTATTTATTTATTTTTTGCTAAAATTGTGTTTTCCTTAAAGTTCTCCAACCAATTATAACTAAACCCAAAACACAGTTCCTAGCACACCATTGGATATTACTTTAAAACTTGATACCTAGGCATATACTATTATTATTTATTTTAGTTTTTCATTCAGTATTTAGCTTAGTGTGGCAGTAATGAATACTAAATTATTTAAAAAGACACCATTCCTAATGCTTTGTTAAGTAAATTATATCCGTTTAGTTCCATTCATTGAATGAGGTTATTTTATTATTTTTAAAATTAATTCAAACATGTTTTATACATATACATGTGTCTTAACTGCTTAATATTCATTTGTTCAACTATCTTATAGAAGCTCATAGGAAAAAAGATAAGATGATATTTAGAGGCATGTATTGTCTATTTATTTTCCAAAAGAATAATGACTAGTATGATAGAGACCTGTAGAGAGATCTATAGAGATCAAATAAATGGAATATAATGGCAGATCCTATGAGATATAGTATTGGAGCCTCAGCAATGAGCTATTCCAACATGGTGGAAAGATCAGCACTATGTCTAAGTACAAACAGTCAAGGAAGACATCCTATGTCTCTGAAGTAGGGAGTATAATCAACACTTAATAGCCTTAACTGCCACTAATGACAATCCTGTATCTGTGGATTGGATTGACTAGATCCCAAAGAGAATCAATCTACTATGACCTTAGGTGATATTGGTCTTTTGCTCATGAACATAGCTGAACCCCTTAGCCTTGTTCCATTGTTTAAGACCTAGCTCACAGGCATCAGCCCTGACTTGGCAAGCCTGCCAGTTTCATCCTGCCATCCTCAACCTGTTTAGCTTGGGGCTAGATTTTGCAGTTGATAGTAGGGAGCATCATCCAGGCACCCCGACCTGTGACTTCCTTCACTCCTGTAACCACAACTCAGTCCTCCAGTAGAAAAACTCCAACACAAAACAGTAACCTAACCAGTCCTAATTTAACATAATCATGTCTGGGACTTTGGGGCTTGAGCCCTGCTAATAAGGCTGGCTAGCTTCCATCCCTCCAGCTCCTAAGTGCTTCTCTCAAGCTGGCATCACTCCTTCTGAGAGCGCCCAGTCCTCCCACAGTCAGAACCAGACTGCCTTTGACATGGTCAGGGACTGGGTTTATATGCCTAAACCCAGTCTTCTTCTGGTCATGTGATCGCCTGTACCCTGGGGCCAGGTGCAGCTAATTGCATCATTAACAGCTTGCCCTTATTAGGCCTTGGATCGGTCCATTTGTGCAGCTACTAACTGTCATTTCTATCCCTGAGTTTCCTGCCATTTCCACTTTCCCAGTGACAGGGGCATTAGCTTCCTGTTACAGAAGGATAGAACCAAAGGGTGGCTGCAGGGAGGGTTGGCTAAACTTGTCTCAATAAGGGGATTGATTGAGGGATTTGAAATTAAAATAGACTCTAACCACCTACTAGCAGTCCTTATTAAATACTGTGGTGAATCTCCCTCAGTTCCTATTAATGTTTACTTTCCACCAATCAGATGAAGTTCTGAAGTCATTTTGGGATGAGAATTGTTATATAAGGCTCTAGAGATCATACATAATAGATTTACAGAATTAGAAATAATAATAGCAGGAGATGATTTCAGGAATTGTATCAGGAATAATAGCAGGAAATGACCAGTGGTGTCCCTCAGGGCTCCATACTTGGACCTGTACCCTCTAATATATTTATAAATGATTTGGACTCTGGTGTCATAAATGGACTGGCTAAGTTTGCTGACAACATCAAATTATGGGGAAGTGTTGTCATGTAGAGGATAGGCTGGCAATTCGGGCTGACCTCTACAGGCTTGCAAAGTGGGCATTCAACATGGAGAAATGCAAGGTGCTCCAGCTCAGGAGAAAAAACCCACATAATACTTATAGGTTTGGCTATGCTCACCAGTACCATGACTGAAAGAGACTTGGGGGTCATGATTAACCATAAGATGAACATGAGCCACCAATGTGATGCTGCAGCCAGCAAAACAAACTAAACTCTGGCGTGCATCTACTGATGCATCTCAAGCAAGACCCAGGAAGTCATCCTCCCACTTGACTCAGCTTTGGCGAGGCTGTAGCTGGAGTAATGCATCCAATTCTGGGCTCTTCAATTTAGAAAGGATGTGGAGAAGCTTGAAAGAGTCCAGAGGAGAACCACGCACATGACTAGAGGACAGGAGAACAGGCCTTAGGAGGAGAGGCTGAGGGCCATGGGACTCTTCAGCCTGGAAAAGTGAAGGCTCAGGGGGCATGGGGTGGCAGCCTATAAGTACATAAGGGGTGTGCATCAGGAACTGGGAGAATGCCTGTTTACCAGGGCACTCCAAGGGAAGACAAGGTCCAATGGTCACAAACTCCTGGAAGACTGGTTTAGGCTGGACATAAGGAGAAAAAAAAAATCTTTACCATCTGAGTCCCCAGGGCCTGGAATAGACTCCCATAAAGGTGTCTTTAAGAAAATATGGGGAAACCCCACTGCAGCCTTATGTGATCAGAAACTAAGAACCTTGCTATGTGGAAATTTGGGCCAGCTCCTGGACCTCTCAACATCTGGATTGTCCACACATGAACACCTGAATCTGGTCTTAAGCACTTAAGTGGCACAAATTTACATGAATCCAGGGTAGGATTATTTCTGACCTGTGCTACTCTAGGCTATACATTAGTGTAAACAATTCACTCGCATTCCTTTGCCAGATGGCCCAGATTGGTCCTGCTTCCCTTCCCACCCTCCACAACACTACAAATCTCTGCTCACTGCTCCTACCCCCTGCCTCTCCTTTCACTTGTGTGTGGCTGCTGATGCTGAGTGTCCCAGGGGAACAGAAATGGAAGGGTTAACCTGACTGCTTGGCCACTGCTGCTGTGCTCTCTGGGTAGACTCAGCCCAGAGAAGAGCAGTGTCCCAGTAGCAATGGCTGGGTTGTAGGAGCTACATTGGGACAGACAGATAGGCAGCTAAAAGTAGATGGAGTAAGCAGGGGTAATCCCAAATGGCAGGGAGAGCCCTCAGGGTGGTGGAGAACTCAGGGAGTCCCAGGGAACAGGGGACAATAGGGGAAGCCTGTAATGGGAGAGATTCTTACCTTTCCATCCTCTAAGCCCCTGCTGGCCTGAACTTGTGACTCATCCAAACTCGAGCTAGCACTAACTCCTATCAGTATTTCTGTGACTCACAGTATAAGATGTAACAAGACAACAAGACCCCAAATAAAGGTTTACGGTGCCTCTGCTGAAGACTGCATTGCCTAAGATAATTTTAGAATGCTTAAGAAACTGTCAAAAAACCAAAAACAATAACACTGTCAAAGATGTACCAGGGGCATTCACATTTGTTACAACTAAAGGAGCAAGTATGATAGATTATATATTAATAGAACCACATATGTGGTACAAGTGTAACTCATGTGAAATTCTACCATTGAGGGGAAGTGACTATTTCCCCATCTCCCTAAAAATCCTTTGAAATTTATGGAAAGCCCTTCCCAAAAATCATACACCTAGGCTCCAGTTAACAGAATTCTACCTGTGCTGCCTAAGGTAACCCATGTGTCTGTCAGGAGTTTATCTTCATCTCTCCTGTTCTGGAGCTTCTCCATCCACAATCTCCATGGTCAGACCCCCACACCATCCCAGCAGCCTGGCTTCTCCCCCTGCGTCAGGCCCAGGTCCATAGTCAAACTTCCTGTCCCAGCTATACTTAAGATACATCGATGACATCTTCATCATTTGGACTGAGAACCTGCAATCTCTGATTGAGTTCCATCAGAAATTCAAGTCACCATCCCTCCATCCGACTTTCTTTAGAATACTCCAGCACCAACATCTCCTTTTTAGACATGATGATCAGAATCCAGAATGGTAAAATACAGACCACATTATACAAGAAACCCACAGACCAACATACATATCTGCACAGAACCAGCAATCACCCTAAACACACCAAAAAAGCTGTGATATACAGCCAAGCCCTCAGATACCACCACATTTGCACTGAATAGAACACCCGGGATTGCCACCTCACCAATCTTAAAAAGGCTTTCACCCAGCAAGGACACTCATCCAGAGAGGTAGATTGCACATTTGAAAGAGCCACTTGGATACCACATGAAGAACTGCTGCAGTACAGAAGAAACCCCCCCACAAATCGCAACCTCGCCAACCTCATCACTAGAAGCAAACTTCCTCAAGCCCAGAACACACCAAAAGGATCCAGACCGTGCCATGACAAGAAATGCAAAACCTGCCAACACATCTCCACCACCTCCACTATTACTACACCCCACAACAGAGTCATCAGCATCCCAGGATCTTACAGCTGCACCTCCACAAATGTAATATACCTCATCCAATGCACCAAGTGCCCTGATGGAAAATATGTAGGAGAGACCAAACAACAACTGCGCACCAGGATGAACGCACACCGGAAATCTATCAAAGACAGAAATACCCAATTACCTGTGGGGGAACATTTCTCACAGGAGGGCCACTCTCTCTCCAATCTCTCAGTCCTGATCCTCAAGGGAAACTTACACAACACTTCCCAGAGATGAGCCTTTGAGCTCCATTTCATCAACCTCCTGGATACTAGAGATCATGGACTAAACATAGACATTGGATTTTTGATACATTATAATCTGCCTGACAACTGACTCCCCAGCCCAGCCCCTGGCTTCTTTATTTTTCATTCCATCCAGGAAGAGCACACACCAACTGCTGAAACTTCCTTAGCCTGATGAAGGGTCTTTGAACCTGAAAGCTTGCTTAATAACTTTTCTCCAACTATTTGGGTTGGTCTAATAAAAGATATCAAATTCACCCAAGGAACCTTGTCTGCCTGTCCCAGCTCAGGCACTCCTGGATTTATATGCTGCCCAATCCCTGCCCCTTTTCAGTCAGGTAAATCCCCCAGCTACCTACAGGGATTTCTTCTCAAGTCCTGATGGCTGGTCTCCTAGGCAGTTTACCCCTGCTGTTCTAGCAGTAACCTTGTTTACAGTAAAACTCTGCAGTAGCCCTGCAATAGGCACTCCTAGCCTTTGGTTCCTAACTGTTTATTCTCTGGCAGCCAGCTCATTCTGGGAAACTTTTCCTTGACTGGCTGCAGGTGTTCCCCTTTATCTTGCTGGACACTTTATTGCCCAGGAAGCAGTGTTTGTTTGATGCCTCCCTTCCTACAGCTAGCCCCTGTTTAGCTACTTGGGGTCCAGCTGCTGCAGTCTCTCTCTGAAAATAACAGGAGCCTTAGGCTCCCTGTTACAGCCTCATACAAATATATCGGAGTAGTTTGTGTGACTCAGCTAACTTCCAAGCCCTGTCTTGTCCTTCATCTTGTTAATGTCATTATAACTTTTTGAAACACTGGACACCTTCCCCTATGCTTTTTGACTGAGATGGAGAGAGTGATTCAAATCACATAAAAACTTGCATTCTCTTTGTAAAGCTCCAGGGATCTTTTCTTTGTACAGATAAGCAGGTTCCAAATAGTCATGTGTCAAGGGATTTGATTTCCTTGGACAAGATTTATTTAAAAACATAGAATAACAACAAAAACAACTATGCTAATTATTTGTTTAGCATATCTATACTTACACTTTTCAAAAGATAAACTAGAGCATTCTTAGGAAAGAAATAGCCTATATGATCAAAGAGAAAGTCTTGTTTTTTATTTTTCTGCTCAAAAATTATAAGCCCATACTGGGAGCGTCTACAAGTGTGCCCCATTGAACAATTGGCACTGCACAGTCATTTAGTACTTGCAATTCTGCACCACAAATAAATATGTTTCTGGGCTAAAAGAAATTTTTATTAAACTTAGAGGGGGAAGTTCTGAGTAAAGTAAGTAAATAAATAAGAAATGACTGCTCAGCACCCACCCATAATACGCAGCCTTGGAGGCTCATGGATCATTTACAACTCTACTGTGCTCATTGCTACTGAACAGTAGCAGTGGCATCACAGTTAATGGACACCAACGGTATGTGCCCACTGTCAGGAAAAAGGAAAAAACAGCCCCTCACACAGCTCCCTTCTCAGTCATCATTTTTTTTTTCACATAATGGGGCCTGTTAACATATACAATGGTTTTTCAGTGGAAGCATACCATTACAGATATAGAAAAATCTGTTTGTAAAGATGAAAGAAAAGTACATCAGGGTAGATCACCACTTTGGCCATGATCTTCCTAATCTTCTGGATACCCCTAGATACTCTGTTAGGCAGTGAGGATCCCTACGCATCTAGTAGAGGCACACATGAATCTACTATTGGCTACTACCACCCCAGAGAGTTATTTGAAAACTGCAAAGTATACCCAGTAGCTGGTATCACTCAGATTACAAGTAGATTGTTTGATTGGCTACTAATACAGACAGGAGACAAGATGACATTTTTCCTTATTTATGTCCAAAGCACCAGTGCCCATCTGGCTACCCATGACAGTGATGTAAAGACCTTCCCATTTAGCCTTATAGAAGTAGGGATCCTATGATTGATTGATTGATACAAATGTCTTTATTTGACCATGGGAACTATATTGGACTAGTCCTTCCATGCCTTTGGAAAGCATAAATTAACTGTGATGTATGTCTACAATTTTTGGAAGAGACAATGTCTTATCTTCAGGGATCCTGGTATTCTCTGATTAAAAGAAACAAACAAACCAACCCAATTTTTGGTTTAAAAAATGTAACCCAAAACCCATATTTTTCCATGATTAAAATGAAACACCACTTATATATATATATATATAGAGAGAGAGAGAGAGAGAGAGAGAGAGAGATGTAAGTATGTATATGTGTATATATATGTATATGTGTATGTACATACGTATATGTGTATATATATGTGTGTGTATGTGTGTATATATATGTGTGTGCATACATATTAGGGCTGTGCAAAATTGCAATGGGTGTTTCATTTCAAATCTGTTTTCATGTGTTTCAAGCTCGAAACAGAAATCAAAACAAAATGAAAGGCTTCAAAACACCTTTGAAACTAAATGAGGGCACTTGAAACATTTTGAAAGTTTCAAAATGTTTTGAGTTTTGAAGCTGAGCTTGCTTGCAGCTAAACAGAAAATGAGATGGAGGGGGAAGAGCAGGGAAGGACTGCTCTGATATTTACATCTAGCTCCCGGTTTGATTCCCCAGCTCTCGATTCGATTCCCCAGCTCTCTGATCACTTTCCCAAGCTCTCTGATCATTTCTCCAGCTCTTCCTGGGGGGATGCATGTCCCTGATCTATGCATGGAGTTTCAGCAGGCTGTTGCTGCATGCTGGGGCCTGAGACAGCCACTTAGCACAGCCCACACTGGGCGCCGGGAAGACTGCAGTGCTCAAAACCTTTCAAAGGGGAATCAAACTGGGATCTGGGCAATCAAACTGGGGGCTGGTAATTGCTGACTGTAGGTGCTATGCGGCTTATGTCCCTTACATGATGATGTCTTTCTTTTCTGCTTTATAGGGGAAAAGGGGTCTGATGTTACCCCTTTTAGCCCCTCCCAGATGAACATATCTTGCCTACCACAACTTTGATGTTTAATAATGATTTTCATTATTTCTGGGAGGATGTGCCATGAGAAAACAAACAAAAGAAATGTGCTCTTACAGGCACAGCACCACAACACGAGGCTATTTATAACTATGGGCCTCCACTATCCCATGCATCCCTTCTTTACGCCACCATAGCCCAGAGAATCCCTTCAGGGTACAACTTAGAGTTCAAGGAAATTAAACAAAAGAATAAACAATTACTGGCCTTTTTTGCAGCTACCACAAACCTTCTTAATTCTTTGTTCTCTTGTTAGAAATATTGCTGTGTCTTGCTATGTGGCTTTCTTCCCCACTGTTAACTTCCCATCCTTATTTACACTCTTCTCTCTCCCTCGCTGGTTCAGGGTGGAGACTGTGCAGGTCTGCCATGTCCTTCCACATAAGACTCTCTCCCTCTGGCTCCAAATAGAATATCCCCAGGCTTACCATGCTCCTCATCTGGTTCTGTCTCTCTTTTTTCTAGCTGGGCTTCTCTGGGTGTACTTTGACCCTCTGCTTTCAGCTCTCCTCCCTTGGCTCCCAGCTCCAGATTTATTCATACATCTCACCCCTTGCCATCTCTCTCACTCTTCCTGACTCTGGTCTGGGGCTCTCCAAGTGGGTCCCACACCTCAGCATCCTGCTTTCTCTCCCTGGCTCTGAGCAGGATACTCCTGGGCATGCCATGCCCCTCGGCATCTCTCTCTCCACTCCCAGCTTCAAACTGGAGACTCTCAGGTATGCACTGCCTCCTACTCTCGCTTGTAAGCTCCAAGCAGGGGATTCATTTCCATGCTCAAGCTAGCAGTCCCTTTTCCTAAACTGTGTGGCCCCATCCCAAGTTGGCATGCACTTTGGATGTGAGGCTGCCACCTGTTCCCTTCTTCCTCTGAGGTAAGTATGAAAAGAAATTATTTGAGTCATGGGTTTGTTCCCTGGAGATTCCCCTGACCTGATACTTCTCCCTTTCACAGTAATGTTTGCAAAGTTCATATTTAGTCATTCAAGGTAAGTTTTGGGTCAAGTTTTGGGCCTTATGCTTTATGCACATACATAAAGCTAAACCTTAGGCTTTAAAAATTGCTATGGCTGCCAGAACAGGCAGATATCAAGAAAGGAAACTGCCAAGCATGGCATTCTTGACCCTCAGATGAATGGTAGGTATTAATGGATTTCAGAGAGCAATGTCTATGCTGAGCAGCAGGTCCAAGACATACACAGGAGCTGCCTCCAGAAAAAAAACAGAAGACTTAGGGTGTTATTTTATTATTCAACTTAGCCTCATAACTCATAAACATATGTGACTTAGCCAGTTTAGTTTATTTCTTTACATGTCCCACCAAAACAGTATAATAGAGTGATATATATATATATATTTCACACACACATACATATACTAGCCAATTACCAATCAAGAATGACAGGGGGTGGGGAGTGGGGAGGGCCAGAGCCCCATGCCCCCACATCTGGGCCCACTCCCCCCTTCCCTCCTGCATTTGGGGTCCAGGCCTGCTCCTCCCATCCCTGCTGAGGCAGCAGAGGGAGGGGACAAGTGGGCCCAATGTGGGGGAGGATCAGGGCCGAGGGTGGGGAGAAGCTAGACCACCATGGCTGGGGGAGCAGTGGGCTCAGATCAACCTGGTGGTGGTAGGGGGATGGGCCTGGGCCCGAGGAGGCCCACCCCTCCCTTCCCCTCACCACTGCCACGTTGGGCCGAGCCCCCACCCCCTCAAATGGAAGCTCCTCCATATGGCAAAAGTCCCTTTTATAGTATTTCCCTCTTTTGGGGATGCTTTCTCTCTTCTACCTTTTCTTCCTTCTCTCTTTTTCTTTTATTATAGTATTATTATTTTTATATAAGGTGTACTTGTAGTGAATATAGAGCCTGTAGATGCTTTTACAAAATGTATTTTAAGTTTAAAAGTAAGTCGTACCATGTAACAATGTTAGCAAAGGCAGGAATCTCTGTATGGAGCAGGTCCCTGAATGAATCATGGTTGATTGTGTAACACAGTAGCTAATCTGGATAAACAAGTTAATGAGTGGCAATTAACACCTACAAAACTTCAGACCAAGAAGAGGAAAGAATCCATACAGAGCCAGGAACTCCCTGAAACTTCACTGTTAAAGGTGGGGAAGTCCGAGTTTGAACTAATCAATGCTGAAAACAGACCCTTGGGGCTGGAATACCCCCTGATCAACCACTTCCAGAGCTCTATTCATCATGGCAGTGAATCAATCAAAATTCATCAATGGACTCCTGAGACTGCAGGTGCCTGTGGATGTGACCCCTGGGGCTATCAGCTGCCATCCAGCAGCTACCAAGAGGGACATTCCTCGAGGTAAATGACCCCTGGATTAGGTAAGCCCAAAAAGTGGGGAGTCACCAGTCTGTCAGAGAGGGATAAAAGGCAGCAAAGAATGATCCCCAATAGCATCCTCTTTGACCTGACCAGCACCCTGCCTGTCCAGCCGGAAGAACCAGCCGGTGATTCCCTTCTAAAGCAACATCACACTGAAAGAAGACTTGACTGGCCATTGACGGTGGACTCCAGCACTTGGGGATAGGTATACCTTGACATCAGTGCTTAGTGTTCATAGATAGCTACTGTGATGTGTGTGTGCGCGTAAATGTGTGTGTGTTTGAAGGGATCAGCACCAAGGTTTATGGTATGACTTTTGCATCCATCCAATAAACCAGAATTTTATAATGATCCTGTGAGTTGGTTCTTTGTAGCCAACAACTGAAAGGAAAATATGACTCTGGGTAGGGGGAAGTTATATGAGTGAGCTGAGAAACTTCTGTTTGGCTTAAGTCACAGTGAGGAATTTGTATTAGAGCCAAGAGGGCTTTTTTTTTTTGTTAGTTATAACTGCTGGTTTGGTTGGGACTGATAGGGGTGGTAGGAGGTCCCAGTAGTTCCAGAGAGGCACGTGAGACTTGAGCCTACTGGAGGCAGGAAAAAAGCTGTAGTATAGCTTGAGAGAGTGAGAAATGGGCCAGGACCCCTGGCAGTTAGAGAAAAAGAGAGAGGAGAGGCACTCAGGGATAGGCTCAGGGACCAGTGCCCAAAAGGAGCAGAGACAAGGCCAAGGACCCAACACCTGACAGAGACAGAGACAGGATCAGGGACTTTTAGTCCAAGGGGGGAACAGTGTTCCCTCTAAGGTGCACATATGCATGGCCACACACAGGTAAAAATCTTGCCACGCACAAACTTTTTCATGCCATGTACTTGCCCAGAGAGGAGCTGGGTGTGGAGCATGGTAGAGGGACCGGGGCTGGCGTGCGACACTTATCTAAGGTAAGCTCCTAACTCCTTATGCAGGGCAGGCAGCTGTTCCTCCCTGAGGCGGGGATGGGGGCAGGGGGCTAGCGCAGTCTTTGCCGACTCTGAGGAGCTGTTCCACTCCCCTGCATCACCTTGGAGAGTGAGGAGGCACATGGCATCAGGGCTGGGGAGTGGAGCAATTCCCTGGAGCCGGCAGAGCCCACAGAGCAGTTCCCCAGAGTGGGCAGAGCCTCACTCAGGGCAGGCAGTGGCTCCTCCCCGAGGTGAGGCAAGGCAGGGCTGGGGCCTGGGGCTGGGTCCTGGCATGGGCTCTGCCAGTTTTGGGGAACTGCTCCACTCCTCAGCCCTGATGCCACATGCCTCCTTGCTCTCCAAGGCAATGTGGGGGAGTGGAGCAGTTCTCTGGAGCCAGTGGAGCCTGCCCCAGCCCCCAGCCCCAGCCAGTATAATCGGGGAGAACATGTCCAGATGGGTGATTTAAAGGCATGAATAACCTAAGGCAATTGGTGCTTGGCCTTTTGGATGAGTGGTGCTGAACCAGTCAATAGGCCAGACCCCGTGTGGGGAGGAAGCATACATGAGGTTGAGTCCCAGGCACCCAGAGTGGGTCCTGCACTGCCTATGCCCAGCCCCACATGCCCAGATTGGACCTTGTGCCGCCCCAGCCCCAAATGTCCAATGTAGCAAACAGGACCATGCTACCTGACGCACTGAGCTCCCCATGGATCCAGAAATATAGTAGCAGAGGAATGGTCACCATTCCCCCAACACAGTTATCATGGAGAAGGGTGGTGGCTGAGCCCTGCCCACTCTCACCTGGACATTTACTTTGGGACACTTATTGATGGACCACACTGCAATGAAAGGGGGAGGTGGGAACAAAGCAGCATGCTCACAGACCACTACTCCTTAGAGGGAACATGGGGTGGGGGGCAGAGGGGGGGAAGAGACTAAGGTCAGGGGTCCCAACAGCCCAGGAGGAGCCAAGACTGACTAAAGTATTGAAGCCCACTAAGGTATGAAATTAGACTGGAGCCAAGCGCCCACTAAACTGATTAATTGGGAACACCTCAGAGGCATGGGCATGGCTATAGGGGAGGGCAGAGGCTATGAATAGCCCATAAGACAATATGACCCTATATCCTGCTTGCCACCAAACAACTTTGAGGTAAACTGACTATTCCAACTTTTATCTGAGTCTAAGCTGCATAAAATGAACTGTTCCACAGTTACCAGACCAGTTCCACAGTTAACATTCAAGTCTCCTATGAAATATGAGCTGTCATTTCTACCTAGGAGAACTTTTACAATCTTTTCTCCTATACCTAGAGAACAGTGCTTGTTCCTGAAATCTTGCAAATAAAGATTTTATTTTTTTTTGCAAACATCTAGTTGGTATAATAAAAGATATCACCTCTACCATGAGCTCCAGTTCCTTTTGCCTCTAGACCAATATGGCTACAACCTGGATACCTGACACATTGAAGATACCAAATTTTAAAAAAATGAAATCTTCATAATTTTACAAGGAGGAAGCAAGTTTTACCACCTGAAACCCAAGACTTTCTTTGTTCAAGGTAATTTGCATTATTACACAGCCCATAGATACCTCGCCACATAAAAACATTTCTGCCAAGAAAAGCATTCCATCTTTTTACTCTTCTGTATAATATGAAACACCATAACCAGAAGGAAACATGACTCTACATCCTGCTTGCCACCAAACAAAATTGAGGTAAACAAACTATTCCAGCTTTTCTCTGAGGCTAATCTGCATAAAATGAACTGTTCCAAGTAGGAGATTTTACCAGACCTCCAACTCTCCTATGAAATATGAACTTTCATGTCTACCTAGGAGAAATTTTACAATCTTTTCTCCTCTGCCTAGAGAAGAGTGCCTGTTCCTGAAACCTTGCAAATAAAGATTTTTTTTGCAAACATCTAGTTGGTCTAATAAAAGATATAACTTCTACCATGAGTTCTGATTCTGTAAGACAAGGGGCACATATGGGCCATGAGGGACAATGTTAGTATGAGGATTGGATTAGGATTGGAAGGAATCTGATGATGGGAGGACTGATTTGAGCTCACGCTAGGACCTTTGGACAGTCTCCTTTTTAAAATTAATTAAGAACATTGAGGCATGGCGGGAAGGAAGGGAGAGAGGGCAGGACAGGAGCTGTATGTTTACTAGGGGGCATTGTGGCCTCCCCTGGGGGTCACAGTCCAGTTACAGGTACTTATCTTATTTCCCTTAATCCAATTCTCTAGTTTTAAGTCATCTACACTTTTTATCTCCTTGCCTTTTCCTTGAAAAGATTAATCAGATGAGTAAATTTTTCCTTGATGTGTTTCATTAAAATGCTCAGATATTTAAATGATGTCTTACATAGACATATTGTAGGACTGAAATATCAATTTATATTTGGTCCACACCTTAATATGTTAAATAGAAAATAAAAGTCAATCCTGTATCTCCAACTCATGTATGAATTAGATAGACTAATATATAATTGTTTTATAATACTTTTTTTTTTTTTTTTTTACTCTGCCACTGCCTCTAACCTAATACACACTCAGATCCTAAAATAACTGTTGGAACTTCTATGCTTATATGGAGACACAGTGAAGCCAATGAGATTTGAAGTGGAAGGGTTCAACCACTTTGTACCCCTTGCAGGAAAGAGTCTTCATACATCTGTCTTCAGATTACAACAACAATTTTTCGATGACAACTTTTTCAAAGTATATCTAATTAGCATAATTATATTCTCATTTCACTGAACTAGAATATTTAAATCTTAATTTCATTAGCTGGTATCTTGTTTAAACTCACATACTTTGTAGTAAGGATTGAATCAAGGTGTTCCACCCTGAGGTTATTTCCTAGATTGAAAAAAATAAGTGTTTTGCTTCATTATATTTAAAAGTCTACTCATTTTATTTTGTAAACTAAAATTCTTATTACAAGTAAGACTTTGCTACTGTTTTTAATTTAAGATACTTCATCCTAAATTTAAGAGGCTTCTGAAAAAATAATGACCTTGGACCTAAATAAGCATACAAATATAGGGTGTGTCTACACGTGCCTTTATGCACACCTAAACTTAATGCACATTAACCTAATGTACATTAAGGCAATTTAGGCATGCATCTACTTGTACACATGCTAAGCTGCATTAACATGGGTGTGTGGACCAATCTGGAACTAAAGGTAGTCCCAAGTCAATGGACACATGACATTAATGTGCATTAGCACATTTAAACATTTGCTAATGCAACTTAGCTATTTGCACATAAAGTTGATACCTGCTTTATGTAGGTGTCAAATTTAGGCTTGAATAGCCTAAAATCACCATTTTTAAGGTGCATTAAGGGTGTGCACATGTACATGTTCACACCCTTAATGTGCCTTAAATTGCGCTAATGCACATTAAATGTGTAGACATGTCCATAATGACAACAATGTGTGGACATGCTCACATTGAAAACAAAAGTCCAATATGATATCCACGTTTTGATTTCAAATGTGGCATAGAGTTCTAGAAGGAAAGACTAGATCCTAGTAATATTAGGATGCC
>NW_005841926.1:2567755-2587962 GCF_000455745.1 Alligator sinensis
GCCACTCGTTCCCTTTGCCTGTCTAATCTATGCCTCTTTAGCAAGGCAACTTTGCTCAAAATGACCAATGTTTTGTCATACATCACGGCATCATAGGGGATGATTCAGTGCTTGAGTCTCCCAGGTGCTGATGTTAATATTGCATTTCTTCAGATTGGCCTTCAAGTTGTCTTTGAATCTCATTTTTCCCCCCTGTAGAGCAGGAACTGTTAGTAACTTGGGAGTATAAGCATGTTTTGAAATCCAGTTGTCAGGCATCTTTAGGAAATGTCCTGTCAAATAGAGCAGCTGCCATATTATCATGGCTTCAGCACTGATGATGTTTTCTTGAGCCTGAACACTGGCATTTTTTCTTCTGTTCTTACAATTGATATGAAGGAATTTCCAAAGACATCTATGATGGCAACATTCCAAAGATTTTGGATGTTTTTGATATGTCATCCAAATTTCACACCCACACAACAGGTCCAGGATGATAGTAGCCTGGTAGATGAGACCTTTGGTATAGTTCTTGTTGTCATAATCGTAAAAGACATGATTTTGGAAATGTCCAAAGGCAGTACTGGAAGATTTTATCCAGTATTGAATATAGTAATCTATTTTTACTTTTTGGAAAAGATGGCTACCCAGGAAAGGGAGATCCTCAACATTCTCCTAAGATTGGCCTCTAATTATTTTTGCTGATAGCCATGATGTGTATAGTTTCTTCAGAGAAACAGAGACTATGTATATGGGCCAAGAACACAAGGAGGACATCCTCCTGAGGTCTAAGGATGGAATAACACACCTTAAAGACAGCTCCAAGATCAATAGAGGAAGGAACATTTTCAACAGTGCCTAAAATAACTTCAAATCTACATTATTTTTTTTGTGATAAAAATGAAACACCTATATATATAGTAATATTAATCTTATTGGCAACAAAGGCACACTGCGGGCTCATATTCAGCTTATTGTCTACTATAACCCCCAGGTCCTTTTCTGTTAAATTGCTGCCCAGGCAGTCAGCCCCCAACCTATACTGGTGCATGGGATTGTTCAATCCTAAATACGGCACTTTGCACTTGTTCTTATTAAACCTCATGAGATGGGTTTTGGTCCAAACCCCCTATTTGTCAAGATCTCTCTGAATCTTAACACTACACTCCAGTGTACTGCTACCCTCCCCTCCCCCACAGCTTGGTGTCATCTGCACTCTTGCTGAGGGTGCACTCTATGCCATTTTCCAGGTCATTTATGAAGATATATATATATAAAAAAACAGCCCTGGGGTCATGGACAACTGGTGCCACCTTAGTCAGAGGGGCAGGTGCCCCCCCCCCCCCGAGACCAGTTCTGCCAACTAGGGGGGTCCCCCCATAGCCAATCCTGCTGCCTGGGGAGACCCCTGCAACTGATCCTATGATGGCTGATTGCTGTGGCCAATCACTGCAACCGCTTCCAGGAGTGGCTGGCGCCCCCTCTTGGGAAGCTGCAGCGATTGGCCAGCACTTGCGGGGGGGTACCAGTGCTCCCACCTTCCCCCTCACCATCACCTAAGCAGCTAACACAGCCAATCAGCGGGTACACTGGAGCTCTCAGTGGGTTCACGTGCACCCCTGTGCACCCCTACACATCGGCACTGCCTGGGGCATGCTACTTGATACTGACTGCCAACTGGACATCAAGCCATTGACTACTACCCTTTGAGCCCAACCATCCATCTAGTTTTCTATTCAGTTTACTGTCAATTCATCCAACTTGTACTTCCCTAGCTTCCTTTGCCTGTTCGGGCCACTATCTCTCCCACCACGTTTGGTACACTGCTGCCCCTCCCCACAGCCCAGGCTACTACGGCAGCACAGGCTGCTTTGCTCCATGCCATAAGGCCTCGGCAAAACTGGAAGTGCCATGCCATGGTGGGCACTTCCAGCTTCCCTTTTACCTTAGAAGTCGACATGCCAGTTAATAGAGCATGCTGGCTTGTAAGGTGCTGGATAATGTGGCTTTTACTGTATATAGGTATCAGTTGAACACAATTTTTTATTGATATATTTATCAGTTGATTAATATTGATCAATTTATCAATTGGTAAATTTTATTTATATATGAAAACAATGTTGTATTGATATATTTACATTTTTAAAGCAATTTGGAAGCCTACCACTGCCTCAAGCACTATAATAATAATAAAAAATCTTAGTACATATAGATTTTGGCATTTGATTTAGGGTTTTTTTATCATGGAAAATCAGAGTTCCCCTGCCCCTTAACTCACCAGGTTGTGGGTCCAACTGTGGCTGTCCTCCCATGCTGAGTAGCCCTGATATGCCACTGTCCTGCCGCTGCCCATGTCATTACCAGAAATGATTTAAACTTCATTGGGGCCCTGAGGCCCACCCCTTCCACCACAATCTGAGCCCCTCCCCACCTGAAACATGCCCTGCCCTGCAGCCATGGGCTCTGTCCCCAGCTGGTGCAGCAGAAGCCAGAGACGGATGTGCTGACTCCTAGACCCAGGGCAGAAGCCCCAGCGACCCCCACCTGCAGGCCCATGATGGACCCAGAGCCTGGGGCTGGTCACACAGAACCGTGCACATCATCTCCCCATGGCTAAGCAGCATCAAGACTCTGAAGCTGCTGACTGTTGGGTGCATGCAGCGCAGACTGATCCCCAGGGGCAGACCCTCACCCTGCCGTGCCTCAGTCTGGCTACAGTGGCACCTGGAAAATGGGCAGGATTTTGGCCAGGCTGGGCCAGGACCTGGTTATGCTGGGCCTGCCCCACCACTGGCAGGTCTCAGCCTTGCACCATGCCCAGCTCCACTCCCTGTTGTTGGCAGCTCCAGCCACTCTCAGGGCTCCACAGGCTACCAATTGTGCATGTCCAGCCCAGCCTCCAGTTTTGTCCACACCAAACTGTTCCCCTTCCCAGCCCCCTGTGTCCAACCTCCAGGCATCCTGTCAAACAGGGGCCCCTGGGCCCAGGCCCAGATGGCCTATGCATTAATCTGCCTCTGGTCATTGCCCCTTACTCCCAAGCCATAGCCCCCTCCAGCCATGCCAGTACCCCTCACTCCAGACTCACAACCCCCCAGGCCCTGCTGGTGCCCCTCACCCTTGACACACAGCACCCCAGTCCTGCCAGTGCCCCTCAGTCCTGACCAAGAGCCCCTGGCCCTGCCTGTGCCTCTCACTCCCAACTTACAGCCCTTCTCAGCCCTATTGTTGCCCCTTACCCCAACCCACTGTCCCCTGCCCCAGCTCTCCCAATGTGAGGAAGGGAGTGGGTGTACGGGGAAGGTGGGGGGCATGTGCCCCCACAATATTTCTGTGCCCACACTGGGGCATGGGCCTGCAGCCAGGCTAGACCAGCTCCAGGCAAGAACTGCCTCCATAGCCCAGTGTGGAAAACCCACCTTTTTCCCTTTAAAAAATCCACACTTCTCTCCATTTTTCTACGGTGAAACAAAAACCCAGATCCCTACTGATGAGATATGATTACCTGCCAAATGTTTTACCATTATCAGACTCCTTTATGATAACATGACAGCAGTTGAACCCTTCACTGTTAGAACTGGAGTCAAGAATATCACCTGGCTACATTTCAAATCCAAGAAACTAACATCTACATTACTGAGCTTCAAAACGTTGATTACTGTATTGTGCCTGCCCACTCAATTACAGAGCTCCAGATCTATCTTGATTTCTTCTGTGAAGTGTATGAAATGCGTGTACTCAATGTCAACTTCACAAAAACCCCAAACCAACCAGCTGTTCTTCCATGTATTACAATTACAGGGCAATCCATAATGCTGTGTAATGTATACTGTAAGACAAGTACCTTAAAATATTTTTACTCCATCTACTCCTTAGCCTATTACTATTTAGATTTCTCCTCCCCATGGAAAACAATCTTCATGATTCCCCAAATTAGCTAACTGCTCAGGTCAAATGATTATAGTTTCCTTATGTTGATTTTTTTCAGCATTTTTAATATAAAAAAAAATATAAGCTGGGATAAGCTATAGATAGAATACATCTGTAATGGTATACATTACAGCAGAGTAATTTACTTTATTTCATATTAATAAACCCAGTGCAGGTATTTATATAAGTTTTGCTCCTTTGTCACATAGAGATAGGTCTATTACAGTGTGGTAAAGTTGTGTCTGTCTAAGCCCTAAAATATACATACTCACTTATATGTACATGTACATATACATGCACATAGACACACACCTACATATATATATAACACATATACATATAAATATATGTGTATGTATGCGCGCGCACACACACAAATAGTTATAGGTTTGTGTACATATTTTAAAAACATTAAGCTTCATTTGGGCCCTGGGCCCACCCCTCCCACCACAGTACAAGCCCCTGTTGAAAGCCTGTTTTAAAATTGTTCCCTTCCTGGAATTAAAACTGGCAAAACTGCAGGAATGTACAGTGCCAACTGAGAAACTATGATGTAGTTGTAATTTTCATTTTAACTATTTCAAAGAACATGTATTTGTAGACAAATTTAAATATAGAAAATATTTCCCCCCAAATAAAAATATTTTAGATCAGTGTATGTAAATTGAAATGTTATTCATTATTTCAAAGCAATTTTAGTAGCTCTTAAAAATACGATAAAAAAAATAATAAAAAGATTGTGTTGGAAAAAAAATGGAGCTTAAAAATACTTCAACAGTTTAAAAGTAAAACACCTAGATATAAACTCTGATTACCCATGAATCATATTAAAATAAAAGCTGTGAATCCTGAATATTCCACTCAGAATTTAAGAAATTCTTCCTCAAACCAAACATCCAATCATGTACGTGGCAATGATTACCAATAGATAGTTGAGCAGCTTAAGTCATAAATACATCAGTGTAAAATGAAATGCTGTGAGGGAAACACTATAAAGTGCAGTCATAACATGTTTACTATCCAGGAATATGACATATATCTGTGTTTGTGCACTTTAAAGGTTAAAGTCAGAATTTATTGTGTAAAGTTGGTAGCACTCCTAATTAATAATATTGCTCCATTCTGCTGTTAGAAAACCGTGTTTTTACTTCATTTTATTTTTCCAAATTTTACAATTTGGGCTGAAATTTCCTAGACTGGTTGTGTGCCTTGAGATGATTTTCTGTTTTATTTTGTTTTTGCTTAATTTTAACTTAAACTTTACACTCTTTTCTTGAGATAGATAAACACGAGATGTTTTGACATATTACAATCGTTTTTAGAGCAGTTGCTGGAAAGAAAAAATAGTATCCACATGTTCTACACAAGTGAGCTGAAACTTTTCAAGGCATGACTTTTATATCAAAGACGTACTGATTACAAGAAAATCTGCCCAAATTATACATAAGCATTTCAAAATTCTTTGTACATGCTCAACAGAGATTTTTTTAAGTTTAAGTAGTAGATATTTCCAATTTATCAGAGGACTAAATGTGACCTTGTGAGTTCTTGAATCTAGATCACTGAAAGGGAAGGGAACCATATAGAGACAAGAGGAGAAGATTTGTTTATTTGTTTTGCATTTTGGTTTGGGGTGGTGGTGTTACCTTTTAATGAACAAATTGAGCATCTGAGAGAGATGTTCAATATTTTTTTTTGGCATAAAGTGCCCTTCAAGTTGCATCTGAAGAAGGGTGCAAAAGATTGTCCAATATATCTCCCAACTTTACAGTTGGTCTAATAAAATATGTTGCCTCTTGTACATTTATCATACATTTCCTAGATCATCATGGATACAACAATACTCAAACACTATTATAACCCAAATATTTTTTCAAACATTTCCATAAGAACATCCAACTTGGTCTGTTCTGTACTCCAAAGCCATAAGATACCATATAAGCATCCTATAGGTTCTATAGTATAGGTACTATTTATTATTACTGTTATAGTTCTTATTAATAATAAAATAATAATTACAATAAACATCTGTGGTGTGCCATAGGAAGAAAGCAGGGAAGAAAAGGGGATCACAAATGTTTTTTTGTTCCATGAAGTGGCAAAGCATTAGGTAAAATGTGCCAGACTTATTTTAGGAAGCAGACTTCACATCATGCTACAGAAGTAGGCAAATGTAGAGAGAGAGAGAGAGAGAGAGAGAGAGAGAGAGAAGTGTACAAAGCTTCCAACACTTCCTCAGACCAGAGTGATGCTGTTCTTGGGCAGGCATGGGGAGTCTTTCCCCACGTGCCCCACTACCCCTGGAGGCTGGGTGGAGTGGAGCACACTAGTCTGGGGAAGGTGTGGTAAGCAGGAGAGAGTGGGTGGCTGCAGGCTGGAATGTCTATATGACCCCACCGCTCAGAATTTGTTCTAGAAGTTTAAATTTCCCAGAAATTTCCACTGTTACAAATGTCACTGTTGTCAATCTCTCAATTCAAGGATGACCTCTACCACAGCTCATTGGTGGGTCTTTAGGTGATTTAAGAGTCAAATCCTTGAGGCAAAGATCTTTCCACAGAAGTTGCAGGTCTTTCCACAGTGGAGAGTAGGCTGCAGGCTGGGTTTCCTATCTTTTGCTCTCTTTTCTGCTTAAAAGGCAAAATGCTTTACCTTGAAATGGGCTGCTGCTTGTTCAGGTTGCTGCATCTTTGGGGTCATTTGGCAGCCAGCTCCTCCCAGCTCTTGATGTCAGCATTCGTTTTCTTGAGGTAGACCTTCAATGTGTCCTTGTAGCATTTTATTTGGCCATTACAAAATCCCAGACTGTTACCAGAATGGGAGGAGAGCACTTAGTTTAGAAGTCAATAGTTAGACATCCACACACAATTTCTGGTCCAGAGAAGTTACTCCTTAAGGATCACCATTCTAGACCTGGACCTTGTTGTCTTTCCAGAGATTGTGATGAATAAAGACACAAAGGATTTTCCCAAAGGAGGGACTTGCTCAACATATCCTGCAGTGGAAATGAAGATCCAGTCCATACCCTAACCTCTGGATTTTAGAAAAGTTGGCAACTATGTTTCATCATACATACCCATCTAAGATAACAAGTCCCTATTGTTAACACAGACCTACCCTTGTGATACCAATACTGGTTGTGGTCATTGTTCTCCATCACAGAGTTTGATAGCATCATTTTTTTTAATGAAATAGTGGCAGTTCTAAGACCCTAATCATCTGGGATGTTGGTTTTCTCTGATAAAAAAAATCCCTAATTTTTGGATTTTAAAAAAGTAACCCAAAATCTACATTTTTCCATGATCAAAATGAAACATCACTAATGTAATATTATAAAAGTCTTATTCTGTCTATCTGTCTGTCCGTCTGTCTGTAACAATTTATTTGTACTCTGATTGGTTGTCTCAGCAGGGTCAAAACAATTATATTATAAAAGTCTTTGTCTGTCCATAACGATTTATTCACACTCTGATTGGTTGCCTTTGCTCAGCATCAGAACAATTGCCATATTTGGAGTTAGGAAGGAATTTTACTCCATGTTCAGATTGGTATGGACAGTGGGGGTTTTGCTTTCCTGTGTAGTGGGGGCCATAGCCTGTACCTGGGATGTCTTGAGCATATATTGACAACATTTCATAGAGGCAAGACATTGGCTATTGTGGTTCCCATGCTTTGCCTGTAGCAGGATAGGTTGTTTGTTCTGTGTTGTGTCAGCATTGATAGTACTTTATGTAGAGTTTAGATTATAAATTATATAGGTTGGTTTGGATAGGGATACTCCTATCTCATGCATAGGGTGGACTAAATGAACTCTAGAGGTCCCTTCCAGCCCAACTTCTTTCTATGATTCTTTGATTCTTGAACAAGGGTATTTTTCAGGTCCCTTCAGGCATGGCAATACAGGTTTTGTTGTCATTTCTACCTGAGCATATGGCTAAGAGCAAACAAGCCTAGGGGCATTTGAACTCCAAGGTTATGGGCCTGGGGATTGCACATAGGATGTCTGCCATGGATTTCGGGTGTATCTGAAACAGACTGATGGTCTTGGAGGGGGGATACGTACTTAATGGTAGAGCCACAAAGAGAACTTGGCTCTTGGGCTTTGCCCATGTGAATTTGGAATTTGAAATCTGAAACTGATTTGACCCTAGTTTATACTAGATATAAGTAGGTGCAAAGTGCTGCTCAAAAGTGTGTTTGTGCAACACCTGTGCTAAAACTTGCAATCATTTAAAAAAAAATGATAATATAAGTTCTGGATGAAATAAATATATGAGTACTGTATGCAAATTGCTAAAGCTGGGGTCTGCCATTATGGGGAGGTGGGGAGGAAGTTGGGACAAAGCAGAAAGCAAAGAGCTTTCTGATTCCCCAGACTTTTTTCCCCTGCTATAGCAGTAGAAAGGGGACCAATTCAAGGCAAATCTCCAATAATTAGATTCTATACCTGGAAAATTGTAATAAAATTATAAATTTTCCATATATAAAATCTAATTATTGGGGGGGCTGTCTTAAAATCAGGGTCATCTTCTATTCAAGTAAATATATATATTTATATAACACCTTTAACACAGTTAATATATATATATCCTATTAATATATTAATAATATCAACTCTGCAGTTCTTTCCTTTTAAAAGTTTCTCAGGTCTTCTGCTTGTGCTCTCCTACTGTTTTACACAGATGAAAATATAATCTGTGTTGAATTTATCATCAGCTGTACTATAAAAAGGTTGTATTTAACAGTGCCTCCCAAAGAGGGTACTGAATGTGCAAAAATATGTCCTTTGTTTTTCTAAGAGCACCTGGCAGAACCCTGCTGATGTATCAAGCCTAGAAAAATATCTGGCATGAGACATCTCTCCCAGAATTTCCTTCTATTTAAGAACTAGAAAAAGTTGCATGTTTTTACATTCTATTTAGTTATTTTGGATCTATACATGTGAAATATTTAGTCTATTTTTTCCATATTCTGTAACCCCATGTATCTGTTTAATTTAAAATATGTAAATAAAAATGGTTAGTTGATTTATCTTCTGTTAAAAAACCATTCATTGCTCCCATGGATAATTTTTCTGAGCTAATGGTGAAGTATTAATCTCCCTTGTCCACAGTGTGAAGACTCTGAAGGCAGTTGCAAATGCTTGGTAAGTGCTATAATCTCTTATAGCCCTTGGTTTTTTGATCCCCTGAATGCCATAAAATGTATTAGTTTCTGTTGCCTGTCATAGCAGCTTTATGTGCTATGTAGGCCTTGCTGAACAGGCTTGATAGGGTTAAATCAGGAAAGCTTTCTGAAGAGATGGTATGCAAGACTGATTGATGGAGGGTGGTATGACATATAGCTGGGGGGAAAAAACCCAGGAAGGTGGTTTGGAGCACTGATTATACTTGTTTGCATGCTTACACTAGTTATGCTACCTAGGTTCTCAGTTCTGCAAAGGATAATACAAGTATAACAAGTTAAAATTGTTGTGTACCAAGATTTAGGAAGCAAAGATAATTTATGTACTAGATATCACCTAATTAGGAGAACAGGTTTGGCATGTAATTACTATTCTATTTGGTTGGTAAAAGTGATCACTGGGCCATCCCTCCGGGAGGCCCTGCAGAGCTGGGTGGAGTGGCCATGGTGACTCTGTGCCACCCCTGGCTTTGCATCCAGCTGCTCACTACCCCCCACCCCCTACCCACCACCACTGACGCCGGGTCTGGGGCACATGGGATCAGGGTGGGGACAGGACCCCGCATAGCCTGATTTGCCCTGGACCCCACACCCTGCTCAGGGCAGCTCTGATCAGCAGGGATCTTGGTTTTCTTTGATAAAAAATCCCCATTTTCAGTTTTAAAAAAGTAACCCTAAATCCAATTTTTCCATGATTAAAATGAAACACCGCTAATATATATATATATATAATCTCTACATTAGTGGTGTTTTATTTTAGTCATGGGGAAATGTGGATTAGGGGTTACTCAGGGGTTTTTTGTTGTTTTTTTTTTTAATCAGAGAAAACCCGGATCTCTGGTGATCAGCAAATGTACCTATGTAAACAGATATATTAGCTAAATGAACTAACTATGTCACTGTGATGGGTTCTGCCTCCAGGGGTGACTACAGCACCCCCCAGAGGCCATACTATGCCAATTATCCCACTTTAGATTCCCCTGTTTTGTCTCACCCTCTTGCCTGACATGTCTTTATATCAAAATTAATAGATTTAGGAGGTTGCCTTCAGAGACCTGGAGTTTGGGTTTTGGTGCCTTGCTCGGCCCTGCTTATTGTTAGTCTGCCCTAACTGGAGGAGGGCTCTGTCACTCTTGACAGGGCCCCCTGACCCCATCTTGCTCTCATTTGGACCCCCTGGCCCTCCCAGCCTTCAGCCCATCTCCCTAGACTTAGGCTCCTAGCTGCCCCCCAGATCCCAGACCTTGGCAGGGCTCTGTTTGGACCTTAGTCACACACAATACTGTGTCCTATGCACTCCACCTGTGACCTCCAATTCAGGTCACCTTATTTGGGTATTGGCCCCTTAGTCTCAGCCCCACCCTCAGTGGCATACTGTGGATCTCCAGTGCCCGGGGGACAATGCTTGCATTTGCACCCCGCCACCTGGCGATGATCTGAGCAGGGTGCAGGGCCCATTCCATGGCACTTCTATGGGGAAATTAACAGCACAGCAAACTGGATGTGGGGAGAGGGGTGGCAGCCAGAGTTTACAGCCAGAACAGCTAAAGAAGATTACAACCCACTGGGCAGGAGGGCAGATGAACTACACACCAAATGTGGGAGGTGCTGCAGCCTCTCCACCCAGCTCTGAAGGGCCCAGCTAGCACCACCCCCAACCCAGAGGCCATCACCCCCTCCTGCCCTGCCCCGACAGTATGCTACTGCCCACCCTTGCTCGTGCTTGTTCCAGTCAGGCTACCTTTTGGGACACCAACCCTTTAGGCTCTCCTCCAGAACTAGTCCTTCTCCCAGAGCTCCAGGCCACAGCCTGTGCTGCACATGCCAGGTTCCAAGATCACACCTTTTGAAGCTGACCTCTATGTAGCTATGTGATAGAAGTCTGTGGGAGTCATGTGGGGACAGAAGTAAGAGAATAAAACAGAGTGTGTGTGGCTAAATGAGGTGACTGCTACTTTAGAAGAGAGGGAGCCCTAAGTTTTAGCTAGGGCCTTTGGGGAAGTAACGCTTCCTCCCTACAATATTCTTTTTTTCTGAAGATTATGTGAGTTGTTCACCTTCAAAGAAACACCTGAGTGGGGAATGCCTGATATTTGGTAGATGTTTAAAGTGCTGTGCTGAAAAGTGAAAGAGGCACTGGTTCAAATACCTTCTGAGTGAAGGGGTCAAAGGACCTCTGAAATCCTAGATGACCTCTCTAGCCACTGAGCTGTGAGTGTGTCAGGGGGTCAGACATAACGTTCTTCAGTTCTCAAATATAAGGTGGGTGGTCACAGATTCTGGAGGACTCCATCTTCAGACTGCTAAATCTGCTATGTGTCCATAAGAAGCAAGTGTAAGGGTTATGGCTGCTACTGCAAATGCTCATTCAGTGGGGTTACATAGTCATGCCTAGTCACGGGGGATTCTGGTTTTCTCTGGAAAAAAAATCCCCAATTTTTGTATTAAAAAAGTAGCCCAAAATTCACATTTTTTCTATGACTAAAATAAAACACCACTAATATGCATATATATAGCCACCCACATACTCAGTATTACAAGTCCAGGAATGGAAAATCTCTGGACACGTATGCACTTTTGGTACATTTTTATGCGCTGCAGACATCCAAAACTTGCAACTTAAATGGTCAGGAATTAATAGAATGCCACCCTAGGTGCTTTTCTGAATATATTATCTACAAGACCTGATTTTGTAATCATTCAACAGCATTCATCTACTGCATTGGATTCTACCCAATACAACCAGAGGAAGTGGTATTTTTCTTTAATAATGCAGAAGTCATATTTGCAGAAGGGGTTGGGGACTGGGGCTTAAATCTCACTACTAAGGGGATTTGAGCTTGCATTTCCAACCCCGTAATTTAATGATTTAATCACTGAACTATAAATATGTTCTAAAAATGTCTATTACCTTTTGAAGCTGTTTTACTTTGGATGGAATAATTAAATATTAACTGATCCAGGGAGAAACAGCAAACAAGAATAAGCATTATTCTATAGCCTAATAGTTAGGATTAAGATAAGAGAAATGTAAATTCCTTTTGGTAATCTACAGGGGTGTAGGTTGTAGCTGTGTTGGTCTAAGGACACAGAAAGACAAGATTCTTTGGGTGAATCCGATATCTTTTTAGTTGGTCTAATAAAAGATATCAGATTCACCCAAAGAACCTTGTCTGCCTTTTGGTAATCTAAATTTATCTCCCTGTCTCTGCCACACAATTCCTGTGTATTGCTGGGCAACCTTTTTATGTTTTTTTTTCCCCCCAGGAAGTTACTAATTTTGTATTCTTCATCTTTTAGATTCCCAACTTCAGTCCCTGGATAAAGGCAAATAAAACATCCTAACATTTCAATGTTTGTTAGTGTATGCGTTTACTTAAATATGATAAAGTGGAATACATACTAATAAACAAATTAGGTGGAATTAGAGCACACTGTTTTATTAAAATCACATAGTATACTAATCACACAATAAATGAGCATCTGAAAATAAAGGAGAGAAACTTCTATTTGTAATTTCACAGGGACTTCTCTATTATTATTAATATATGGTATTAGTTTTACTCTGCAGAATGGAAGCAGTACAAAGACTTTATTCCCAGTTCTTTTTTTTTTGTCAAAGAAGAAACTTGTTTACTCAAATTTATTTTTCTTTTAATGTCATACATCAAGAAATACTGTTTACTTGTCCCTTCCTATGAAATATTACATATAGATGAGAAAAGTAACACAAAGACAATGCACAAATCGAAGAAAGAGTTTGGATTAGCTATATCACCACTCCATCATTTTGTCTGAGAGAAGACAGAGAATGAGAGTGGCAATTGCAGTGTCCCAGGTTACATATAATTATTTAGCAATCAAGTTTCTATCTATCAGAATTTCTAAACCTCTCATCACTGTACTGCCTGTGTTGCAGTCCCCTTGATGTTATCTTCTCTTTAGTAATAGTGGAATTTCATCCCCTGTTCTTTCTACAGAACTGGTTGGCATTTTTGTTGATAGAATATTTCCTTTAGAATATAATTTGCAGAGGATAGGAAAGGATAGGCTGATTTCCAAGACTCACAGTAGACACAGAAATGCATTGTTAGATTCCTAAACGTCTAGTAGGAAAATAGGTCCTCTGTACCACCTTGCAAACATTCTACAGTGCCTGATTATTCTGGATTTGTTGACTTTTCAATGGCCACATATCTACTTATCCCATTAGGGGGCAGAAATAAACTACAGAGCTTATTGCTTCACAGTTTATTGCTCCCAGGAAGCTTCCGAGTGCATGTCTGCACGTGTGCCTAGAGCACAGCACATTGAGATGTGTTGCAGTAGCCACATCTGGAAGGGAAGCCAACAGTCACCTTACCAGTCCGGGGATGCTTGAACCAGGCTCAATGGCTGGGGCACGAGGCTGCTTCAGCATGGGGCTACCTGGCAGGCAGCCCCAGCACTGAAGCATCCTTGTCCCCAGCCAGCTGGCTTAGAATTTACAGATGTGCTTCTGACCACAAAAAAACTCTGCAGCATGGTAGGGCAAGTCCTATTCTGCTACAGACTTTATTAGTTTTGTGTACCCTAATAGGAGTGCTTGTGTAGAAATGAGATTTTTACTGCACAGTTAACAAGGCAATTGTGTAATAAATATCTCATGTACATGTACCCAGGGCCTGGAGACCACCACAGGGTCCTGGGGCCTATACGCCATGATAGAAGCCCAGAGTCCAGGGCTTGGAGGTGGTGACGGGGGGCCAGGACCCAGCGCCCAGAGACCACGACAGGAACCTAGAGCTCAGAGACCATGACAGGCACCCAGAGCCAGGGACGTGAAGACTGCAAAAGGGGGCCAGGGACAAGGGTCCAGAAACTGTGACAAGAGCCAAAAGCCTGGAGACTGCAACAGTGGCTGGGGACCAGGGGCCTGGAGACCACTACAGGGGCCAGGGGCTGGGGGACAGACTGCCACAGGGCCCCAGAGACCAAGATACAAAGAGTGCTGAGGCTGGGAAAGCCAGACCAGAACAAGTGGATCTGCAGTGAGAATAACAGTGGGTTAAGGCCAAGCTGCTACAGGAAGTTCCAGAACATTGTCAGAATTACACCAGCAAGGTATGGGCCTGACTAGAGAAATTTGAGCCCATGATTATAACCCCTAATGTGTATTGTGCCCTAAAGCACAGATAGAACCAGGGAGACCATGATTTAAGAGTCAGAGGACTGACATGGGCGCCAGCTGGGAACATGAGATAATAGATAGTAGAGGGCCTGAGGCTCACTTTGGGGCCCTGTCGCAGTTTCCCTAACTGTTTCTAGTTATGTCAAGGCATGGCAGGTAAGGTTAAATGGAAGAGTAACACAAGGAGCCAGAATTGGATAGAAGGCACTTGGCCTCCAGGGGCATCAGAGCCACCCCTCTGGCCTTGGTCCTGCTGCAGCTAAGAGGCACCTTTGGACCTTGCAGTTCAAAAGGCCCCTTGGGAGCTGTGGATTACAAAGATTTCTGAGAAATAAAATATCTTGTATATACCTTCACTGCTTCACAGTAGAAAAAGTTAGATGTGTACATGTCAATGGGGCTGGGCATGATGCACCCAAGGGTGTTGAGGAACTTTGCCAATGTGATTACAGAACTCTTGGACATTATCTGTGAAAACTCATGGCAATTGGGATAAGTCCCAGATGATTGGAAAAGTACAAATATAGTGCCCATCTTTAAGAGAGGGAAGAAAGAGGATCCAGAGAATGACTGACTGGTCAGCTTCACTTCAGTCCATATAAAAAATCATGGTGCAGGTCCCCATTTCAAAGCACTTAGAGGAGAAAAAGGAGATTAGGAACATTCAGCATGGATTCACCAAGGTCAGGTTATACCTGACCAACCTGATTGCCTTCTATGAATAGATGACTTGTCCGTGGATGCAGCGAGAACAGGCTTTTAATACAGTCTCTCTCAATGTTCTTGCAAGCAAGCTAAGGAATGACAGGTTGGATGAATTGTTTGGAAAGTGGATAGAAAGCTGTCTGCTTCACCAGGCTCAAAGGGTAATAATCAACAGCTCCATGTCTAGTTGGCCGCTGGTATGAAGTGGAGTGCCCCAGGAGCTGGTCCTGAGACAGGTTTTGTTCCATACCTTTATCAAAGACCTGGAAGATGAGATGGAGAGCACCTTCAGCAAGTTTTCAAATGACACCAAGCTGGGGGAGTAATATATACGCTGGAGGGTAGGACTAGGATTCAGAGAGACGTCAGGAAATTGGAGGATTTGACCAAAAGCCATATCATGAAGTTCAGTAAGGACAAGTGTAAAGTTTTGCACTTAGGACAGAACAATCCCATTCACCAGTACAGGCTAAGACTGGCTAAGCAGCACCTCTGCAGTGAGTGACCTGGGAGTTACAGCTGACAATAAGCTGAATTTGAGCCAACAGTGTGCCCTTGTTGCCAAGAAGGCTAACAGCATACCAGGCTGTATTGGTAGGACTGTTGCCAGCAGATTGAGGGAAGTGATTATTTCTCTCTAGTCAGCACTGGTAAGGCCACATCTTGAATACTGTGAGGGGTTTTGCACACCCCTTCTACCCCCTGCCACCACAGAAAGGATATGGACAAATTGAAGACAGTCCAGTGGAGAGCAACGAAAATGGTTAGAGAGTTGGGGCACATGATTTATGAGAAAAAGCTGCAGGAACTGGGTTTATTTAGTCTGAAAAAAGAGAAGACTGAGGGGAGATTTTACTAGCACGTCCAAAGTTCCAAAATAGATGGAGTTAGACTATTCTCAGCAGTGAGAGATGACAGAACAAGGAGCAATGGTCACAAGTTGCAGCAAGGGAAGTTTAGGTTAGATATTAGGAAAAGAATCCCTTTCTTACTAGGAGGGTAGTAAAACACTGGAACAGGTTACCCAGAGAGGTCATCAAATCTCCATCTTGGAGGTTTTTAGACAAAGCCTTGTTTGGAATGATTAACTAAGCAGTTGAACTAGATGACTTCCTGAGGTCCCTTCCAACCCTCACTTTCTGTTTCTATGATCTAAGTAGCTTGAAATATAAGTATTTTTGTAATGATAATAAAGCCAAAAAAGAAGCAAAACAAAGAAAGGGAAAACAAACAAACCAACCAAATTCAATGTTCTGAATCAAGGAGTCTTGCTGGGAGTAAGGGTGGCAATGAGTATATGGGCTTTGCTGTATGAAGGTGATGAGCCTCAGGATGGAAGCCAAACTTGTATAACATATAAGGTGAGCATCTGTCTGTTTCATGATTCTTATGGCTTAAAGATGGTATTTAAAGGTTTGCTTTCTGGGAATTGGCATATATATAAAATCTAATTCCATAATATGTATGTATGTATGTATGTATGTATGTATGTATTAGAATGTTTCAGGATAGGCAGCAGGGGTTAATTGATTTCTAAGAGCCTGGGTCTCACATACACAGTCTCTCAGCCTCCAGAGGCAGACAAACAAGGTCACATAGTCTGAGAAACTGGGGACATGTACCACACTGTTCCGTAACATGAAATAAGGTGACACCAGATTGCTAGGCCAAACATTGGGGCCTGAGATTCCTGTTTTGGTAAGGGTGTGCATGTGATGAGCTTAGAATTTGCAGACAGAACAGGATATAGATGATGTGATGAATACAGAAAGAGACCAATCAGTGACAGCAATGGATGAAGAGTCATCAGGAGTCATCAGGAGGGAAGGAGAGTACAAAAGCACAGACTTGAGAATAATGAAGGGTCCTTCCCTGTCCTTCTCCTTTTTCCTTTCCCTGTCCCCTGGGAGAGGTCCCCAAGGCACCATGGACAGAGGGCACACCACCAGAGAGGGTGTAGTCCTTGACATCCCACCTCCAGACTGCTGACATCTGACACCTAAGAGAGAGCCTTCAGAGTGAAGCCTGCATCCTGGCCAGATGTACCTTGACTGATAGCTCTAGGATTGGTCGCTATAGACTTGTTTGATTGTTCGTATTGTTTCTTTTCTGTGATCACTATGTATCAATAAATGTGCCTATCATTGAATGAAGAAGTCATGGTCAGTCTGAGTGTGGGTCCCACCACCTGGGGAACAAGGCATCTGGGTCCTATATTCAGAGCCGACAGAGTCCACTTTGAAAACGTTGCTTGTTTATGTTTTTCTATCACCTACTGCAAATTATCAGGAACCTCATGAAGATGGAATATGCTGTGGAGACAGCATATATTTTGTTGAAACTTTTTGCCAGGATGGTGGTTTGCTTATTTGAACCTTTGATACTGTCAAAGTGGTAATGCTATGTTTGTCCAGAGAGATAAACTACTTTACTTGTAACAACATTTAAATTCACTATAATTTCTACAGGAACAGTTATTGTGGACTTCAGTTTTAATTATTTTAATTAAACTTTGCAGCTGTTATTTCATGATGTGAAATAGCCATTGTAGTATTTTGTCATTAAGTGACAATAGCTCTCTTAAGAGGTATTAGATTGACAACCCTGGAGACAAATGTCTACAAAACAGCCACAGGACAAGATTTGACACAGCAGGTGTTTCAGCAGATTTGGATCTACTCCAGTCAGGACAAACTTTTAGTAGTTATACACATTCAGTTCTTGCTCTCTATGCTGAAACTGCCAGCAGCAGTATCAGTTGGTGCCAGGTTTGATGGTATTATCTTATAAGATACTACAATGAATCTGGAATATATGTGAGATTAATTTAAGGTTGTAATTCAACCAGTTGTAATAAATGGTTCTATTTAAAAATTTTGATTTGGAAACTATTTTTGGTATGTAAGTTTCACTAAAATCTGGTGGTACAGAATTTCAGCCCTGCTCTGTATGGGTGTGTGTATGCACCTGTCCATGTGTTCAACAAAGACAAGTGCAAAGTTCTGCATTTAGGACAGAAGAATCCCATGCACTGGTACAGGCCAGGGACTGACTGGATAAGCAGAAGCACTGCAGAAAAGGACCTGGGGGTTAGAGTGGACAATGAGATGGATATGAATCAGGTGTGTGTCCTTGTTGCCAAGAAGGCTAACACTATACTAGTCTGGTTTAGTAGGAGTGTTGCCAGCATATGGAGGAAAGGTATTATGCTGCTCTATTCTCCACTGGTGAGGCCACATCTATGTCCAGTTTGGACCCCGCACTGTAGAAAGGATGTGGACAAGATGGAGATAGTCCAGTGGAGAGCAATGAGAATGGTTTGGAGGCTGGGGCACATGACTTATGAGGAAAGGCTGAGGGAAGTGGGTTTGTTTAGTCTGCTGAAGAGAAGACTGAGAGGGGATTTGACAGCAGCCTTTAACTACCAAAAGGGAAGTTCCAAAGAGGATGGAGCTAGACTGTTCTCAGTGGTGGCAGATGACAGAAAAAGGAGCAATGGCCTCAAGTTGAAGCAAAGGAGGTTTAGGTTGGATATTAAGAAGAACTTTCTCTCTAGGAGGGTGGTGAAACACTGGAACAGGTTACCTAGAGAAGTGGTGGAATCTCCATCCTTGGAGGTTTTTAAGGCCTGGATTGACAAAGCTCTGGCTGGAATAATCTAGTTAGGGATGGTCCTGCTTTGAGCAGGGGGTTGGACAAATGACCTCCTGAGGTCCCTAATTTTCCATGATTCTATGATATGTCCATGTCATACATAAAAGGATTATGATTACAGGGTAGAACACATTCAGGGAGCCTTAGGTTGCATATAGATGTAAAGGAGGTTGAATCAGATAACAAATGACAACCCAAGCTAACTTAGTTCCCCCACATGAGGACCTTACATTTAGGGTGCTTGTATATGTTCCCAACACCTGCTTCAATGCATTCTAATTAGAATGTGATGGAGCATACTGGATTAACTGAGTCTGTGGGAGTGTGCTAATCAGCTTGCTCCAGCAGCTTTGGCGTCACATGTATTCGTCATCCCCATAAAGTGAGCTTGAGTTAAAGCTCCCCCATTGCCATTTTAAAGCATGGGATGCTAAATACATGAAAGGCTGTGGGTGCTTTTCTTAGAGTGGATCCTGAGAGCTACCTTAATTAAAGCAACCCTCCCCTCCACACCCTGGAGCATGCGTAAAGATGGCCTTAGATCTCTAGTTAAGTTGTTTTAAGTGCCCAAATCTATAGATGTTCCCTAAAGGTTAGATTACTCAAAAAATGGATGCCTCGATCTAACTCAGTTCTCCAAAGAGGTGCACTAAATGAGATTGGGCATGGGTTAGGGTTATTTAACCAAATGTCACATGTACAGTAAATAGCACTGATGTAGAGGAGATTAGCTTCTCTAATCCTGCCAACCCCCAGGACTCCACCAACTCCCCCTCCAGAACTACTGCCACCCAATCCTGAAATCCAGCCCACATTAAGCCACTATTCCCCCCTGATCTGCCTACCCCTCCCCCACCCTGACTTACTTTGCAAATGCAATGTGAAACACTACTAACTACACAGCAAAGGCTATAGGTTGTGCCGCACGAGGGGAAGCTGCTAGAGAGCCTGGGTCCTCTGGAGGTGCAAGGTGCCCCTCACTGGTCTCAGAGGGATAGTGGCATAGCAATCTTTGATCTCATGGAGTGGCTGTATATGAGTGTGGGGAGTGATTGAGGCTTCAGACAGCATGCATACACCCCACACTTCTGGGCTGGATTATATGACCTGATTGACACAAAGCTATGGGGAGAAGTGGACATGCCGGAGGGCAGGGAACAGCTGCAAGCAGACCTGGACAGGTTGGACAAGTGGGCAGAAAACAACAGAATGCAATTCAACAAGGAGAAATGCAAAGTGCTGCACCTAGGGAGGAAAAATGTCCAGCACACCTACTGCCTAGGAAATGACCTGCTTGGTGGCATGGAAGTGAAAAGGGATCTTGGAGTCCTAGTGGACTCCAAGATGAACATGAGTTGGCAGTGTGACGAAGCCATCAGAAAAGCTAATGGCACTTTATCGTGCATCAGCAGATGCATGACGAAAAGATCCAAAGAGGTGATACTTCCCCCTCTATCGGGTGCTGGTCAGACCGCAGTTGGAGTACTGCGTGCAATTCTGGGCACCGCACTTCAAGAGGGATGCGGATAACCTGGAGAGGGTCCAGAGAAGGGCCACTTGTATGGTTAAGGGCCTGCAGACCAAG
>NW_005841926.1:2587993-2617315 GCF_000455745.1 Alligator sinensis
ACAAGAAATAATGGCCACAAGCTAGCAGAGAGCAGATTTAGACTGGACATTAGGAAGAACTTCTTCACAGTCAGAGTGGCCAAGGTCTGGAATGGGCTCCCAAGGGAGGTGGTGCTCTCTCCTACCCTGGGGGTCTTCAAGAGGAGGTTGGATATCCATCTAGCTGGGGTCATCTAGCCCCAGCCCTCTTTCCTGCCTGTGCAGGGGGTCGGACTCGGTGATCTATTGAGGTCCCTTCTGACCCTAACATCTATGAATCTATGAATCTATTAAACAAAAACTGCAGAAAAATTCCAAAGGAATGAAGTTCTTTAAAGGGTATACCCAGCCCAGCCACACAGCTAACTGAAACAAAAAATTATCAAAAGGAATAAGGAGAAAGACTAGGCCTACCCTGTATGCCTGGGCTGCAGGTGATTTGGGTCACAGCTCCTCTGGGAGCATAAAATTGCAAGCCTCAACCTCAGCCCCAGCCCCAGCCCCAGTCCCAGCCCAAACTTGCAGGATTAGAAACTCCCAGCTTCCAACCCTGTTTAAGCTGCCAGGCCTAAATCCTAGCCAGCAAACCCAAGGAACCAATATTCTTCCTCCCAGTATTAATCCCTTAAAACCTCAAAAGAGAAAGAGGGGAAGAAAAGGAGGAAAGAGAAGTTTCCAGACAGTAAACAATTCTCTGCCTCTCTCTCTCTCCTCTCCCTTTTCACTATCTGCAACTCCTTTTCCCTTGGAGGAGACTGCACTCTTCTGCAGCCCCTGGCAACTTCTCTCCCCACAAACCAGTCTAGCTTCCCTTATTTTCCTTTGCATGACATCACCCTGGCCTTGTCCAGTCAGGGAATGCTACATTCAAGCTACTCTCCCAACCAATTGGCCAATGAGACCAGAGGGTTTTTCATATTTTCCCCAGATACAGGCCTCAGCTTGCCATGTGCTGAGCACATGGCCAAAACACAAGGTGTCATCTTACCCATATAGAAAAGAAGACACACAAAAATACAATATACAACCTCTCTGTTACAACTATATTACTATATTAGATAGTATTCTTCACCTGAAGATCTTCACATGCTTTTATAAAATAGGTATTATTATTGGTGTACAAATGGTATAACTATGGCACAGCTAAGCTAAGTAGATGCAAGGTCTTCCAATGAGTTGTTACAAAGTTAGGAATGATAAACAGATTTCCTTATTCCAGAAAGGTTCCAACCAACCTGATTCATAAGTAAACTGAAATTACCTCCATTTAGGTTTATATCTTCTTTTGTTCTCCAGCCACTAGCAGCCCAAATTCAAACATAACTCACTGTGATGACATCCAGAAGAGGACAGTAGTGTACAGATATGCTGGCTGGAATATTATACCTTGGGCACTTGTCCATTAATTACTGGCTTGAGGCCACCAGCCAACTGTCAATTGGTAATTGCTTTCTATTGCTAAGATTTAGACTGCTGGAGTTGGACAGAAAGTGTAATGCAGTTATTATCAGTCTCTTCAGCCACTGAGGGTTTTTTTTAGCATTCTTACAATCCTGCTTTCTGCAATGTATTTAAAAGGAAAAAGGACAATTCAGGAGCTGTTTTCAGAGTGGGAGGATAGATATGATTTCAACTATAAACATGGCATTTTTTTGTCAATAATTTTCCTTTGGGTGTGTAAAGAATAATTCAATTCAATGCCTAGACACCTTTTTTGAAAGTGCCTAGGGGTTGAATTTGATTATCCTTTACACATCTAAGCGGGAATTCTCATTTATAGGCTACACTTACACGGTTTGTGAGTCTATTGCCTGTACTGTGTAGATTTATAAGATACAGAGTGTGCACAGTAGGCTTTGCACTGGTTGGGCAGGTATATGATTGTGTTGTTATGTACTTGAGGATGAGTTTCAGAAAAACAAGGAAGAGGTGGAAGACCCTCCTATGGTTTAGGCTCTGTAGTTGAGTGCTTAGGACTTGCCATAACTAAGAGACTCAAATTTAAACCCCCCTTCACATGCAGGGGATTTGACCTTGTATCTCTTTGGCTTACCAGTATAGATCTTTAACCACCAATTACAATTAAACAGTAGCTAGGAGACCTGATGTCTAGCTTGGCCCCTTACTCCCAATATGACAAAAACTTCTCCAGTACCCTCCCTCCTTTTTTATCCACTGTATAATAAAACCAAGATGGTATGGCTCAGCTTCAAAAGTAGCAGTGGAGAAAGCTTTTAGTAATTTCCAGCTTGTAGCCTTGTGTTTAAAGCACTATGCTGGAAAATCATAAAGATACATGTTCAGGACTCATCTGTGTAAAAGTTGTCTTCAGTTTATACTTCCTGTTCTCTGGATGAGTACCTTAACCACTCAGCCTGTAGACCTGAAACCTGGAAAGGATCTTCTCCAGTGTCAACACCTAATAATTCTGGCTTTTTGTGAGGTAAAAAGTTGTCTTGTATACACCCAGACTATGTACTTGCATATCTGCTTTCTTGGCCACCGACTGCATAGTCTACCGAGCATGCCTAGTAACCATATGGATGCTTACTTGTCCAGTCTATATGGGTAATAGAATTGTAAATTGTGCCTAAGTGCCAAAAATGGCATTCTTATAACTGTAAAATTGCCATATGGGCATGTAAGTGATAACAGAATTTGCCCTAAGTCTCTCCATAGCTATACTAGTCACCTAAAAGTGGTCGAAATGGATTGCAATTCCCCCTGGTGACACTTACATTTTCACAGCTGGGACACCTGACTTTAGACAGCTTCAAAAACAAACTGGATCTGGTCCCAGGCATATAAAAAAATTAAAATTGCTTTATTTCATGTCTAAACCATAACCAATCAAGTAGCAAACATTTCTTTAGATAGGATTTTAAATTATACCTTAACTTATATTGCATAGTTTGTTACAAATTTAAAAACTTTAATATAGTAGTAGAGAATGATCTGTAGAATACTGGAGATAGCAGCTCCTGTGAGCATAAGTTATGATTGCTAAATGAGACTTCAGCGCTCAGACTGAGTAGATCTCAGAGCAAATTTATGTGTTATTCTTCTAGTGGTGAGGTGACAAATTACTCAGAAATGAAAACTAGAGTCTCCACTTCGAAAAATCAGGGTATTAGTAAAATGTGGCAACACTCTTGAGAAAAATAGTTATTCTATTAAAGGGAAATTACACTGGTTTTAAGAAATTCAAAAGCTGTTTCTACTCATTCAGAACATTGGTCAGAATATAGGTTGGGATTGTTGTAATTATAGTCATAAGAAATGTATTTTAAAAAGCAACTATTATAGTATGTATTAACATAAGATTTGTTCTAAAGCTGATCCATATAATTGTTAGGTTTCTATTTTCTTCTTAATTATTTTTATTATTTGTTTACTACGGATTTCCACCAATATTGTTAGCTCAGTTTTATTATTAATGAAGTATGGTCATAGGTTTTATAATCCATACTAACTATTCATTTTGCATTTTGTGTACAAAGATCTTAAAAGATACAATACCCATGTATCTTAGTCCTTCTGTAGTTTGCATTCAACTGACACTCCATAAGTCCACATTGGTTGACTCTTTTGGAATGTATTTGACATGGAAATCACTTTTCTAATACAGCATGTTGAGATTCAGAGGCACTGGGCATGTCTACATGAGATGCTACATTGCCATAGCAATGAGCTATGGTGATGTAGCTCATTGCTACAGTGACAGTGTCAGTGGGCACAAACCATGATGATGATACTACATCACAATAGTGATGAGTTATGTCATTGCTATGGTGATATAGTGTCTAAAAATAACCATGTGTCAATGCGACTGTGCAGTACTAGAAGGTACTGTGCAGTTATTTAGTACTTGCTTTAGCAGGCAGAAGCTTTAGCAAGTACTAAATGACTGTGCAGTATCCACCTGAGGATATGATCCATGATTGTTTCAGGGACTGAAGTGAGGCTGACTGGTCTGTAGTTCTCTGGATCCTCCTTTTTCCCTTTCTTAAATATGGGCACTATTTTTGTCCTTTTCCAATCATCCAGGACATCTCCTGATCACCATGAGTGTTCAAAGATGATGGCCAATGGCTCTGGAATCCCATCAGCCAACTCCCTCAGCACACTTGGGTATATCCCATCCCCATGAACTTGTACATGCCCAGATTTCTTAAGTAGTCCCTAAACTTGTTCTTTCACCACTGTTGGCTACTCACATCCTCCTCAAACTGTACTGCCTGATTAAGTAGTCTGGGAGCTAACCTTGCCTGCAAAGACTGAGGTGAAGAAGACATTGAGCACTTCAGCCTTTTCTGCATCTTCTGTCACAGGGTTGCCTCCCCCCACTTAAGTAAGGGTCCCAAACTTTCCCTTATCCTCCTTTTGCTACTGACATACTTGTAGAAACTCTTATTGTTACCCTTCATCTTCTTTGCTAGCTGCAACTTCAATTGTGCTTTGGCCTTCCTGACTTCATCCCTGCATGCCCAAGCAATGCTCTTATATTCCTCCCTATTTATTTGTCCAGGTTTCCACTTCTTATAAGCTTCCTTTTTATGCTTTAGTTTACTGAGGAGTTCCTTGCTAAGCCAAGCTGGTCTTCGGCCATACTTGACAGTCTTCCCATACATTGAGATGGTTTGTTCCTGAGCCCTCAGTAGGGCTTGTTTAAAATACAGCCAACTCTCCTGGACTCCTCTCCCCATCAGACAGACTTCCCAAAGTATCCTGCTCATGAGTTTCCTGAGTGAGTCAAAGTCTGTTTTTCTGAAGTCCAGGGTCCTTACTCTGCTGCTCTACATCCTTTCTTTTCTCAGGATCCTGAACTCTATCATCTCATGGTCACTCCTGCCCAAGTTGCCATCCAGTAGTACATTCCCCACCAATTCTTCCCTATTTGTGAGCAGCAGGTCAAGAAGAGCACAGCCCCTAGTTGGATGTTCCAGCACTTGTACCAGGAAGGTACACCCAACATTATCCAAAAACTTCCTGGATTGCCTGTGCACTGCTGTATTGACCTCCCAACAGATATCAGGATGATTGAAGTCCCCCATAAGAACCAGGGCCTGTGATCAGGAAAATTCTGCCAACTGTTCGAAGAAAGCCTCATCCACCACATCCTCCTGGTTGATGGTCTATAACAGACTGCCACCATGACATCACTCTTGTTGCTTTCTTTTCTTACCCTAACCCAGAGACTTTCGACAAGCCTATCTCCAGTTTCGTACTGGAGCTCAGAGCAATCATAAGGCTCTTCTACATGAAGTGCAATTCTTCCTCCTCTTCTCCCCTTCCTCATCTTCCTGAACAGTTTGTACCCATCCATGACAGTGTTCCAATCATGTGAGGTATCCCACCAAGTCTCTGTTATTCCAATCATGTCGTAGTTCCATGACTGTTCAATTTTTCCTGCTTGTTTCCCAGGCTCCGTGAGATGAGAAAGGCAGGGATAACCATAGGAAAGTCCACATGCAAAATGAAAGAGCATATACCAAACTCAGTACTTCTATTTGACTCCCATATCATGAGAATTACCTCTGGGCTATTTATGTTGCTGCTCAAGCAACTTGTTTTTTCACCATGCTTCAAGATATTACCTGTTGTATAAGTTATTCTGTCATACCAGCAAGATGATACAAGTTTGTAATGTAAAGCTAGTTGTTATCATACTGTAGTTAGTGCACACTGTTACATCTCAGCTCTGTATTCTTGGGCAACCCTGGTACAGGATGCAGTCTGTCTGACTCACAAAGGACTCACCCCCCCTCCCTCCCCTCCTCTACCTAAAAGAAACTGATTAAGATGCAGTGAGAGATGCACCTAAGACCCTCACCAGATAAGGGTGACAAGAGTGAATCAACTGCCCTAGGTCTCATTTACATGAGAGATGGAAAACAGAAAGCCTGAAGCAGAGACTGCAGTGAATTCTGGGACCAGAGAAGCAGGAGAGCGCTGCATGATGGGGAATCTGTGCTTCCAATGTTAATCAACCCATGTTCACACACACCCAGCTCAGCATTTATCAGACCAGTTCTAATCTGGATTTGCTAAGGACTTTCCCCCCCGACACACACACACAGCTCTAAGTTTAATAGGCATCTCGGGCCGTACATTCCCCGGTCCCACTATGGGAGGCCTATTTAAACTTGATTGACTAAAACTCGGTTGCCGGGTTAGGGAATGCTGAGGCAAGAGACCGAGTCAGAGGGGGTATGGGCAACATTTGAACAATGGTTAATGGTTCATCACAGCATCCAGCCTGCTGGAGCCCTAATTACAGGTGTTGTCATATCTTTCCCGAGACGACTGGTGGGAGTCCTCTCCACAAAAGGTTATGAGCACCCCAATAATTGTCTTAAGTCTGTTAAAAGACTATAGTAAGATCTGGAAAAGTCATGCTAAGCTGAGGCTTGTGCACAACAAGTAAAAATCCAAAATCCTGATGCTGCAAGCTATCTATTGTTCCTGAAGAAACCATGAGATATCCCATCAGTATATCTGCCACCCATAGGAATTTCAAGCTGGCTCCCAAGTATTTGGGTTACTCCCTAATCTTAAGTGTTTCCTGATTATCAATCAGTTTCCTGAGATGGTCCAAACCAGATAACCCCTTGTCAATAGAAAAGACAATGATTTACACTACTGAGGGTGCTTCGAAGCAGCTAAACTGAGGGTATAAAAATCTGTAAGTGTGTGTGCTGCTAGAAGAAGAGGAAGAACAGGAAGAGGAAAAGGAAGGAAAAGAAGTAGAAGCAGGAGGAAAGAAGGAGAAGAAGAAAACCCCTGTGCTGACACCATCCCCTGTCGTTCTTGGGACGCTGGAAGAACAGATCATCTCTCCCTTCAAGGACTGTGCTACAGACTGTGCCTGTCAGCTTTGCAGCCTGAGTACCGTGGACTAGGTGAGATCCCAGCGTTCTCTGTCTTCTTTCTAGGCATAAACTTCTGAACCTGAACTGTATCAGTTAAGCTTGAGCTAAGTTTCCCCAAATACTTAGTGAAACCAGGGTAGTATTGTCATTGTTGGTGTTTGTTTTTCTTTTGCATGTCTATTACTACTAGTACCATTATATATTTCATATGCTTAGCAATAAATAACTTTTATAGTCAAACTGGTAGTAATTGGGTATATTTTTCCTTCTCTGCTTCTTTTTCCTCCCGAGCTCTGCAACAACGCTTCTTTTACCTATGCTAAAGATCCCTGTGAAGCCCAAATTATTGTGGGGTCTGCTCATCAAGAGGCCAAAGATTGGGACGTGCTGAGTTTGAAACACATAAGGGGATCAGCTTGTACAGGCTGATTGACCCAGTTTGACTCAGACATGCCCTTATGAACTGAATGCTGGCCCATGAGGGTGTCAGCTGGACACCCAGCCGGATTCAGAGGGATTCTGTTTACCTGTGTGCTTGTGTCTGACTGCAGTTTATTGTTGCTCTTATGAACTGATTCTTGGCATATGAGGGTGTTAGCCTGTCCATGCTGATCAGCCCGGCCAGATCAGGAGTGTCACGTTAATTTGTGTGTGTTTGTGTGTATGACTGATTTGGTGACTGGAGGAACCCAGCCCATTGAGACTGAGTCCTGCAAGATAGCTCCACTGGGGGTGAGGGCTTGCAGCAGGGAGAAATACAGCTCCGTATAGTAACACAAGCAGCACATTGACAGAATCACCAAGACCCTAGAAACTATCCCTAATAAATGAGCACACCCCAAAGTAATGGGCAGATTTGGTAACAACACAGCTTGTTCCATCTTATCCTAACAGTTTATCAATAGAAAAGTTGAGGCAACAGAACTTTGTAGACTCCCATGAGAGTATTTCCTGGCAAGATAAAAGTAAAAGCTTTCCAGTACTATATATTACAATTACTTAGAAGAAAAAGGCCACTGGGCATAGTCAACAATGCCTCAGAGTCGAAGGCACCAGAAGACGCTAGATCACCATGTTTTACTGATATTCAGTCACTATCAGGAAGAGTCATCATGGCTGAGTAATTCACTGTTATCCATAAATGCATGCATGCAGCAGTATATTATGCATAGTAAAGCCTTAAAGCAAACATGCTAGAGTCAAAAGACTGTAATGTTCCAGATTTGCTAGATTTACTTTTCCATTACCTTATCAATAAACTTCCTGAACAAATAATCCATTAACAATAACATAATATTTTTTGTTCTTGATCAATATATGGTTTTGAGAACAAAGAACAACTGCTTTTTAAGAGGACCAGTTTTTCACATTTATCTGCTTCAGTGACTTCAGTACATCCCTGATGGGTTTCAAGAATCAGGAAGGAAATGGATTTAAACACAAAATGTATAGGCCATTGTTATCATCAGCAGTCCCTCAATACTAGGCTGTTAGTCTTCCTGTAAATAGGAAAGTCATTGGTGAGTGGCTCTGGAGGCCATATATGACTCTGGAGGCCAATCCAGGGTCTACATGTTTAATTGCAGACATGACAAATAGATCCAGAAAAAGGAGTAAACCCTGGTAATGATGAGTACAGCTCTTCCTCTGTATTTCTCATCTATCTTCTCCATTAGTGAGGAAACTTTGCTCAAAATGACTGATGCCTGTCATACATTATGGTACCATAGGGGATCCAATGCTTGAGTCTCCCAGGTACTGATGTTAATCCTTCATTTCTTCAGATTGGCCTTCAGGGTATCCTTGAATCTCTTTTGAACACCTCTAGAAGAGTGGCCATCAGTGAGTTGGGAGTATAAGCCTGTTTTGAAAGCCATTTGTCAGACATCCTTGGGGCATGCCCTGTCCAACCAAGCTGACGCCATGTAAACATGGCTTCAATGCTAGTAGTGTTTGCTTGATCCAGAACACTGACATTTGTTCTTCTATCCTTACAATTATACGGTGTTTTTTCCAAAGACTTTGCTGATAGGAACAATTCAAAGTTTCAGGTGTTCCCAATATGTCGTCCAAGTTTCATACCCATAAAAACAGGGTAAGGACAGCACAAATTAGAGTTTTCAATTTGGGTTCTGATGTCATGATCACCAAAGACACACGTTCAGAGATGTTCAAAGGCAGCACTGGAAGATTTTTTCTGGTATTGAATAGTCATATATTTTCACTTTTTGGGAAAGATGGCTACCAAGATAGGGGAAGTGTAGAGGAGCAGCTGCATGGTTTGGGGTGGGTTGTTAAAGTATCTTGGCTTTCATCAAATTGACAGTGAGTCCAAACATTTCATATGCTTCATAGGAGCAATCATGTCATCGCACATCACAATGCATCTTGAGCCTTCACAGAGTAACAATACAACAGAGAAAACTCTGTCCCACAAAAATGGAGACAGACAACTTAGTTTGAATTCAAGTGATTTTTATCAAGAAAATATTTTTCAAATAAGTCCCATTTATAGAATTACTGAATGCAAACTCTAGATTAATATCCTTGGCTAAATGGAGCAATCCTATGAAATTGTATTTCCTGAATGTGAATGGAAAATCAAACCCATTTTTCTTCTCTTTATACACTGGTCTACATTTTCCCATCACTCTTAATGTGATTACTATTTTTACTAGGCTGCCTCCAAATCACCATCTGCTAAAACATACAGGATAATCCTTATTGTAATATTTAGACCTGTCAGAAAAATGGAGAATAAAGTATTATTTTGGTTGTCTTCAAAACTGCTACAGCAAGCTGTGTGGGCCGGGAGTGATCCAGGCCCTTTTCCGTGCTGCACGCGGGCTGTGGCCAGCAGCCTGGGCACGCCAGATCGGAGAGGGCGGGCGACGAGCTGGAATTAGGCACAGACGCTTAACGGTAGATTTAAAGATTGTTTACTTACACCAGAGATGGTAGTGGTGTAGGCTGGAAAACTTGCTTGAGTTGCAGTTACAGACACAGACAACACGAACGGTCACGTGGAGTTTGCTAGGCTCCACGGAACAGAGCTCCGGATGCTCTGGGTGAGCGCGCCACCAAAATTGGACTCGTAGATACGTCTTATAAATTCTTTCCGCTCGAAGACGGGAAGAGGTGGGCGATGGATCAGGTCACCAAACTCCTCTGAATCTCACACAGGGTCTCTATTACCCTGCCGTGTATCCAGAGTCCCCACGAGATGGATGTGGAGTCCTCTTCGGCTTGGGTGGAAACTGCTCAAGCCTCTTATACGGCTAACAGGCCAATCGTTAGCCGCCACGTGGGAATAATTTAAAACTAGCCAATAGCGGGGAACAAATTTGCATGCATTTGGCGGGAACTCTTTTGCACCATGCATTTCTCTTGCAACTTGAGCAATGCACCCTGCAAAAGAAGCTGCAAAGAGGCGGAAAACTCGCCCCTGCACCGGGGTTCTCCTCTGCAACAGGAAACTCCCCCGTGCAATGAAGCTGTAACCTGGCGGGGATAATTCTGGTGCCGAAGCACACACAAAATCATGCCTTTGGGTCATGACACAAGCAACCAAAAAAAGGAGGAAGTTTTTTGCTGTTTCTATATCACTCATTCACATTTTGGGTACTCCTTGGTGCTAATACTATCAAGTTAATTTTTTTGCACCACATGTTTTCTCTTATCTAACTTCTCATCGAAGTAACAAAAAATCACTGTTGAGTTTGTGGGTAAAATTTCAACTGGTAACATTTCAACATTTCAAATAACTCAGCAAGTTTAATATTTGACCTTCTGCTGACCTGAACAGTAATTTGTAACTTTATAATTACTAAGCAAAATGTTTTTGCTGGCAAAAAAAAAGAAAAAAAATGCTTTCATTTCTTTTCATCTGCAGAATTTGCAAAATGGATAGGGCAAAGAGTAAATTAATTGTTATTGTGTTACAAGATTAGCTGAAAGTCACTGTTTGCTGATAAAACTTCATGGATTTATTTTCTATGGCCTTAATACCATATGTATTCTGTTAATTCAAGACTTCAGCATATAAGTACACTGACATGAAACCTACAGAAGAAATCCCAAATACCTAACTCTAAAACTTTATTATATGGATACTGAAGTTATAGTTATCAAAAATTGGACACCACCCTAAGGTTACTTACTTGCATTAGTTACTTCTCAATTATGTGCAGAGAAGCGGATGTGAATTTCAAGCTGTATTCATCTTAATCCTGTGTTCTGCAAGCACATGAAAGGAGAACAGCTACTCAGATAGGGAAAATGCTCAACCGTCTCCTAGGATTGCCCTCTAATTCCTCTGTGTGGAGGAATCCATTACATGTGACATATCTTGGAACTACATTAAATTATTCATATATGTACGTATTTACAAGATTACCAACTCAGTGGGAGAATCTACATGAGATTAATTAGCTACATAGAAAACATCTCATTGTCTACATATATGACCCTATTAGGCTGGACTATACTAAGTTACTCCTCAGTAGGATAGTACTCATAAATACAAGTGTATCCTGCTGCCAAGTAAAAAACTCCACAGAAGCACATGTATAGATGTTGCCCCAGCTGGCTGGAGCATAAGGACACTTCAGCGTACTGAAACACCCTTATAACCAGCCATCCCCCGCATAGCACGTTGAGCTTGAGGGAGCAGGCCCAGCCTGACAGGTTAACTTCCTGGGCTCTCTGCCAGCCAGGGCTTCTCCAACTACAGTCAACATTCTGCAGTCCCAGCTGCACATTCAAAAGACAATAAACTTTGGTGTTTATTGCTACAGTTTATTGTTCCTGGGCTCATGTTCAAACAGCACACCCCTCAGCAATAAATTCAAGATCAATAAACTCTGGAGTTTATTGCTTCACAATAATTGAATGTGTAAACAGCAGATCCCGGTGTCAAAAAAAGTGCCTAAGAAGAGCAGGGTGACGCACATGGTGGCAGTTTGTGCCACCCAAAATGACAGCGTGGCCATTCAGAGCCACCCTTTGGCTGTGGGCCAGGTTCTCTGCTGCAGGATCACCATGACTGCAGCACCCAGAGGTCCTCAGGACCCAATGTAAGGCTATGAGGACCAACCCAGGTGCTGGCCTCAGCCTGACCTACCCCACCTGGGGCAATGTGCTATGTGCCAGAGCATTTGTGGCATGGGTATTGCTTGGGGACAAATAACAGTGGCACATATTGTGCTGCTACTGTATGTCCCTGGGGAAATGCATGTTCCAGCTCATGGGCAGAGTTCAAATGATAGGGGAACTCAGGGGTAGAGGGGGCTGAGTCCCCCTAAGAATCAAGAGACCCCCTGTAAGATTTGAAAATCATAACCTAGGGGGTCTCTGATTTTATTAGGGTATCATGATGGGCAGCCTAATTTTTTTTGCAGACCCCTCCCACCCCCAAGAGTCAAAGTGTAATTTGAATCCTGCTCATAGAGATGTGCCCAAAATGAATAGGCACTAGGGCTGTGAAAAATTTCAACAGTAATTTCATTTCAACACTATTTCAACTAATTTCAAGGTCAAAACAGCAAAATCAAAATGAAACAAAGGGTGTCAAAATAGCCTCAAAACAAAACATTTGGACCATAGCACTGGGGATGGGAAATCAGTCCAACTGGGCTGACTTCCCATCCCTGGCACAAGATCTGGCAGGGGTGGGAAGTCAGCCCAGCTGGGCTGCCTCTCCATCCCCCGTGATAGATTGCACAGGGGGTGGGAAAGCAGCCCAGCTGGGCCACCTCTCCATCCCATGCTACATCACACAGGGGCAGAGAAGCAGCCCATCTGGGCTGCCTTGCCATCCCCCACACTAGATTGCTGCTTCCCCGCCCCCGGCATGATCTAGCACAGGGGATGGTGAGGCAGTCCGACTGGGCTGCTTTCCTACCCCCAGCACGATCTAGCATGGGGGATGCAGAGGCAGCCCAGCTGGGCTGCTTTCTTCCCCTGGTGTGATCTAGCACAGGGATGGAGAGGCAGCCCAGCTAGGGTGCCTTCCTGCCTCCAGCATGATCTGGGAAGTCAACCCAGATGGGCTGAGTTCCTTTCCCCAGCCCCAGGGTCCTGTGAAATGTTCAAAGCAGCATCAAAATAGCTTCACTATTTCGACAAAGCAAAACAGTGAGTCTGTTTCAACTCAAAATTATATTCAATAAAAAACACTGTTTTGGCCAGACCTCGAAACTGAAGTCAGAATGGAACAGTGCTGTTTTGCACAGCCCTAACAGGCAGTGGCATTGCCAAGAAGAATGTTGTGGTTATGATCAGAAACTCAACATGAGTCAGCAACGTGATTCATTCTTAGAGAAACAAATGCATCTTGAGGCCTAATTAAAAGAAATGTATGCAAGACAATGGAGGTGATACCAATCTTTAGGTCTCAGCTAAAATATTGTATGTCATGCAATTCTGGAGTCTGCATTTTAAGAAGGATGTTGCGAAAGTAGAGAGGATGAGGGGCAAGTGAGAATGATAATGAGAAAGTGTTGGATTGCAAAGGTGTGCTTAGTTAGGAGAAAACAAAGTCAGGGAGGGATATAAAAATAGTTTTCAAATATTTGAAAAGCTGCCATAAAAAAGAGGGAAATAATGTGTTTTTTTTTTCTTCTCATAGAGAACAGAAGACAAGGGAATAGGTTTCAATTGCATCAAAGCAGATTTAGATTAAATTTAAGGTTGGGAGAGGGGGGAATTCATAATTAAGAATAGCAGGACAATGGGACAAGCTGTTCAAGGAATTTATGAAATGTCTTTGTGTAGGGATGTTCAGGAAAAGTCTGGATAAGTATTTGTTTGGGTCACATAGGAGTAGCACATCCAGTATCTATTCAAGGGGTTGATCCAGATGACCTCTGACATAATTCCCAACCATATTGTCCCATTATAATCTAAACTTAGAACCCATAGTTGCATGTGTGTGTGTGTGTGTGTGTGTGTGTGCATGAGCTTTTCTGCATGCACATGTATGACATTTTTTAAAGATAACCTCTCTAGAATGCCTTAGAGACATTTGACAGATAACCTCTTTTCTCACTGAAATTATCTGACACTAAAGATGTATACAGTCTTAAAAAATGAATTTACATTTATTCTCAGGCATAGACAGATAGTCCTGGTTCAGATAAAGTCAAATAATATATAGCCTTAGATAAATATTTAAATGAATATAGAAAATGTAATTATTCCAGCAGTTGAGAAATATCTTATACTATATAAAAGATTCTGCATTGAGAAATACTCTCACTTGCCAGGTGACACAATAAGCTAAACTGTAAGAATAGTAGTACAGAAAGAACAAGGCACAATATGAAAAAATAAACAGCTGCACAAATGTCAACAATTAAGATTTTTTTTGTATTTTCTCTTATTGAATTTTGCATGTATGTACGTATAAAATTTAATATATCTGTATGCATATACATATGTCTGTATGATGTTGACCATCCAATATAATTTGACAATGAAAAAAGGTTTAGAGCGCCAATCCCACCAAAATTAAACTCACAAAAATAAATGTAGATACATTTTCATAGAAAATTTAATGATGAAATACAGAAAATATATAAATGATAAAACAGTACAGATAAGATATATCAAGTAACTTGTTAAACTTTTATAAAGTGCACATTTATCTAAATGCATACAAATCTTATTGATGTTTGAAAGCAAATTAATCTTAAAATTTCTAAGTCCTAAAGTTTAAAAAAGCCCCTAATGGATGGCCAGCCTGCTGCGTAAAAGGTCTTTTCACCTAGTTTCAAATTAATTTTTTTCTTCGTTCATCTGCAGATGGGCTATTCAGCAAAAACCATAGTTCAATCCTAAAAAACAAAGATTCTAAGATGAATACAGATGTTTATGTTCTGTGGCTTGACTAAAATATCAAAACACTAATTAATATTCATAAGCCTATTCTTATTCTCTCTCTAAGCTATATCTTGTCTGAAATTAGCCTTGTCTAACCACTAAATGTACTTTAAGTGACTTTTAGAGAGATCTTTAACCTCATTTTTTCCATTTAATCTTTCTTAAATTTTCTAAAATGGCTCACATCTTGTGTTATCCTCTGGGCCAGTCATTTCCTTTGCATCTTCTTCTCTTACCCAGACTTTGGGAAAGCATTACAAGCAAATGCAATACCATATCACCAGGGATCCTGTTTTTCTCTGATAAAAAAAAAAAATCCCCAATTTTTGGTTTAAAAAAAGGAACCCCAAATCCACATTTTCCATGATTTTATACATAAAAATGCTGTTTCATTTAAAGCATGGAAAAATGTGGATTTGGGATTACTTTTTTAATCCAAAAATTGAGGGGGTTGTTTTTTTTTTTAAATCTGAGAAAACCAGGATCCCTGCATATCACCATTAAGCAACTTAAAGCCTATGGTATTCAACAATGAAGGTGTGTGTGTGTATTTGTATGTGTGAATATGTATGTATAAGAAAAGATATTTTGTGTGAGTAGAATAATACTGCAACAAAACAGAGCAACAATAACTCCCTACAGAGCTGTCCGGTGTCCATGAGCTGAAGAACTGCAACCATCTCTCCCTTCTTTCTCCATTCCTCCCCCACCCCACCCCATTCAAACTTTATTAATGTTTTTACTCATGAAATATTTTTTGTTGTTTATAGGCTCACCACAGGTCCCATTTTGGCTATGTAAACTGAGGTATAAGAATCCTGGCCAGCCTATGGGTTTAGGGAACTAGCAGGATTAACTGGTCAGGTGCCATCAAAGAAGAATGTTAAAGAGTATCCTTTGGAACTGCCCTTCAATAAGGACAGATATGGGAATGGAGGGTCTTTCTAGTATTTCCCTCTTCTGGGTCTTTTGAATATCACGTTTTCTGGAGGTACAGGAGGATGTACAACAGCAATAGGCCCTTTGCAGGAGTGGGGGTGGGTTTGGGAAGGACATTTGTAATGGTAACAGGATCTCCCATGCATGTGAGACAAGGAAATGGAAGTTGGAGGGGCATGGGAGATGTTTTCTATACCTACATATGAATGCAGGTTATAATACACAGTTGAGATTGACCAGAGTATTTCTCTTAGTGGGTGATAGGCAGGGAAATGGAAGTGGGTAGGGTGGGATGGAATTTTAAAGTTCTGAGGTGTCATTTGGGGAGTATATTGTTGTTTCTTATCTTCTAAGTTGTTTCTCTTTTATTCCCAGATGCCCTGAGTCTTTATGGCTAGGATAGGACTAAATCTAACATAACAACAATGGCAACAACTTCATGCTATTGTTAGAAAACAGCAAAGCATTATGCTAGTTTTATTTTTTTTAATCATTTTTACACAAAATAAATGTAGCTATTGTTATTTTTCGAATCAGGGTTGAAGATATGCAGGAATAAGTACAGAAAGTTGTATTACTTAAGAGATATGGCTGAATTTCCACCAAACAAGTGGTCATTTTCCTATAAGGTGTTGAGGACTTTCAACTACCATTTATTTCTGTGGGAGCTGAGGCTGTACAGAAAGTCATAGGTCTGGGAACTAGTTAAAGTGCAAACTATTGCAAAAGAATCTTTAAACATTGTTCATTTAGAAGTGAAATTAAAGAATCTAGTCAAGAGAAACATCCACTAAAGATTAGCTGCCACTATACTTTGTTATCTCTGCTCTTTTAATTCAATGTTTTCATATCCTTACTACTTGGAAGCATGTATAGGGAGACAAAGGATGAGTTAATGAACCCTGAAAGATAGGAATCTTGATGCCTTCTCTGTTATGACCTTACACAATGGTAAAGCAAAATGACTGATATTTGTTTTTAATACAGTGTGGTTCATAGTGTTTCTCTGCATCTGAAATCTTAGCATTGACACCAGTTAATTCATATGTTATTAATGGTGATGCATTTAAAAAAATATTTCCAGATAGATATTTGAATAGGTATTTAATGTTAAGTGCATACAGTACTGTGCAATCTTCTTGGTATATCATGTTTCAAAAGTTCTATGTTTGTGGAAGTTCACTTGACCCCAGATATGAAGAATGGTGCTTTGTGCCTGAAAGCTTGTCTAACATCTCTCTGAACTATACAGTTAATTCAAGAGCAGAGATTAGCAAGAAGAACCCCAAAAAACAAAAACAACCTCCCCCCAAACCCCCCCACCAAAACCAACAAAAAAGAAACAAAAAAGCCAGCCCCCGCACCAACCCTTTTGCTTTTCCTGTATTTTTTGAATTATCAGAACAACACACAGTTAGAGCCTGTAGTCTTGCTTTGATTGTTAGAGGCTCTGTTGGCTGGGTGTGGAGGGTTTCTTTCCTCACCAACTCATGCAGAGCTCAGATGGGCTCCCAAGCCTACCTGACCAGTGGCAGATCACTAGAATACAAAGATGCAAGGCTTGGTGTGGCAGGAACCAAACTGGCATAGTCAGCCATAAATTGAGAGACTGAGTTTCAACAGTCTCCTCATCTAAATAAAGTTCACTTTTCTTTCACCTCCTGTAGCTAGACTGAGTGGATAAATTCTCTACATTTCTTATTGATGCTGTGCCACTGTGTGGAAAGGAAATTCTGGTAGAAAACCAGAAGCAAGGGTGAGCATTATTCTGTCTCCAATGATGAGGGCAGTATCCTGATAGGAACTAGTTCCAGATTCTGGTCCATCCTCTGGGGATTATTTATGCATTTAACATTTGAATTGTCCTTGCGTAAAATACAGGGGGAGAAAAACAAATGTTGAGAAAAGGGACCAAAGCTCAGGACTCTACTGTAGCAGACTCATTCACTTGGACTTGAGTGCCTGAATTCCACCGTAATTTGCCTTTATGCACCTAAATCCTAAGAAGTGGGCCTCAGCTTCCTGGGTCTCTGACTAGTAACCCAAACTTTCAATCTTCCGTCTTTTTCACTGTTGGCCCTCTGTGTTCAGTGCAGGAGTTACAATTTGTACATGGATTGCAGTTTTCACAATTCATACTACATGGGTGATTTTATAATTAAATTAGAAAACAGAGAAAATAGCATCATGGCTTGTGTAATATTTATATGAAACTGTAGGGAAGAAAGAGGAAATAGGGGACTGTACTAGAAACTACAGGGAAAACCATGAGAAATAAAGTATTTTAGGAATAATCTTACTTTCCTTATTCCAATAGACTTCATTTTTTTAGTTTTGGAGTAAACCAGACTTATATATGATTCATTACCACTATTGAATGATTAATATCTCATGACATTGTAAATTATAAATTGTATATTAAATAAGAATGACTACTTTTTCTGTATTTGTTAGCAGGAATTGAAGATTTTACTATGGAAATACGATTTTCTAACTACTAAGCCATTTGAGCTTAATAGTCACACTTCAAAAGTGTCACACTTCAAAAGTGTGACACTAATAAAGTTTGAAATATGCAATTTTTAAAAATAGAGCTTGTCTGAACTGGAATTCACTTACAATTTTATGAATATTTGTAAAATAAATAGCACTTAGATCTAGAAAATGCCACACATTTTTTTTCAGACTTAAGAACTTACTAGGCCTTCCTTCCTTCATTTGCTTAACTAGGTTTCAAACAGAAGTAAAGCTGATAGACCAAAATGTAATGAATACTTGGCTACAATATTCTAAGTTGGCCTGGCACACCTCAAGCACATAGTATCCAGCAATGTAACTCAATATTAACAAGATTACAAAATGTGCAAGCACATTCATTCAATGGTCATGTTATTTTCAAAATGTAATTCCCATTTTAAAAAAGAATTTTATATGACATTACTAAATCACATAAAGTAATTCAGGAGCACAGTTATCAGAAAACCAAGGATCAGGAGTGAAATTATCATCAATCTCTTGATTAGCAAAGAGAGACCTGAATTTTGCCACCTCAGACAATACCAAAAGAGCAATGAAGGGCAAAGCACAAAGAAAAATAGCTATGAACAGCAGTGCAGTATGCCAACTAAATGCTGGTTGATTATGTGCATAACAGAAAATCACTCAGGTATGTCATATTTCCTAAATCTATCTACTTAACTCTTGACTCAATTCCCTCCTTCCCCTTGATTGGGATAATTAAGATAACTAACAAAACAATTTTAAAAGTATAACAGTGATTGTTTCCTGGGATATTTTAAGTAGCCCATTACAAACTATTCTCTATTTTCATTTACATCGTAGTGATGAATACATTCACTTTGAATTCCCACTCCTTTCCCATTTTATATTAAAAAAATAGTCTTGTTTAAACTGATGCAATCAATATTGTATGACGTTTAAAATTAATATTTTTAGCTATATTAGTTGTGATCTTTAAAGATTGTTGGGATTTTTTATTTTTATTTATTTATTTATTTATTGTCTAGGGCAGTACTGATTTGTTGAAACTGATATGATATTGTGGGAAAGGGTAAGATTTGATTAATCTTCCTACTGGGAAAAAAAATAGAAATATACTGTTTCACCCTTCTTAAGTTTCATTTTCCATTCCTAAACAACTTTTTATTTTGAAATTTTCATAAAATAAAATAAAATAAATACATAAAGATAAAATGAAAACAACATATTTTTGCTTGACTTTATCTGTTTTCTTTTCTCATTATTTTTGGCTGATTACTTTGTATGTCTATTTGGGACAAATTTAAGTGTTTCAAATCTTATTATTGCAGGAAATAAAGATTATTTCCCACCCAGCTATAGTTATTGATGCTTTTTAAAAGTATGAAATGGAGCTCTGTTCCCTTATGTTCTCCCTCATCTACCACAAGTACATTATGTTTTCACATATTGTACTCAGGTAATTGTTTTAAAATAATTGCATAAAGCTAGATAGTTCCTGTTGAGCACAGTAATATGTGGATGTCATGTGATGTCACAGAAAAACAAGAAGGTCCCTGATGTCTCAAGTAACTACAATATCTTCACGATATCTAGAAATGGATGGGGCTTCTACTGAGGACATTTAAAAACAGAATGCTTCCAGAGACACTTTAAAAGTATATCACCCACAGTTACAGCTTCAAGAGTAGCGTGAATGTTTCCTCACACAGTTCACTAACAGTCAAGAGTAATGAAACAGTCAAGAGTAATATTTCATGAAAGAAACAAAGATGACATTGGATAAGACCAGATATATAACTGAAGATCTATATGATCCATTTGTCATTTTCTGAATATGGGTTGATATGAACAAAATAGATACCTAGAGCAGAATTCAATTTCACTTTACACACCATAATGTCAGTTTTTGGGGAGCATAAATGGTGGTATTTAGCATTCAAAAATATTGTGATTCTTTTACCCATTCAGTGTGGAGGTATAAGCATCTCCCTTTCCACTGAGAATGTATAGAATACATTAGAATTTTCAAAAAGCTTTTGACAAGGTCCTTCAACAAACACTCATAAAAAAACCTGTCTTGTCATGGGACTCAAGAGAAGAGTCTTTCATGGACTGAGATTTGGCTAAAAGATAAGAAGCAAAGAGTAGTGTAAATGGTCACTTTCAGGAGGAAAGAAGGTCATTCTTGTGTCCTATACAGGTATGTAAAGTTAGAATAATATAATCATAGAAAATTAGGGTTGGAAGGGACCACATGAGGTTATTTATTCCAGTGGTTCTCAACCTTTTTGTACCAGAATCCATTTGTAAACATCAATGGCCAACCCTGACCCAGACCGCCTGACTCCTGAACCACTGCCTCCTGCCCCCACTCTCACCCTCTCAGTGTGTGGGGCAGGAGGAAGGTGTGTGGGGCAGAGAGTGTGTGTGTGGGACAGAGAGGGTCCCAAGCAGCCCATCGCAGATAGCCAGAGTTCCAAGCTGCCACATTTTCCCACATTTTTCTCCTTTAAAGGAGAATCCATTTTTAAAGTTTGTTGATCCTTTTTTTTAAGTTTGCAACCCTTTCATATTATTCATGTGATCCATGGATTGAGAAATGCTGATCTAAACCAACCCCCTGCTGAAAGCAGGACCATTCTCAGCTATAACATCCCAGCCAAGGCTTTATCCAGCTAGGTCTTATAAGACTTGAAGGATGGCGATTCTACTATCTCTCTGGATAACCTGTTCCAGTGCTTACCATCCTCTTGGTAACAACATTTTTTCCTAATATCTAATGTAAACTTCCCATTCTGCAATTTGAGACTATTTCTCCTTGTTCTATCATCTACCATCACTAAGAACTGTCTAGCTCCATCCTCTTTTGGTAGTTGAAGGATGTTATTAATACCCCATGCAGTCTTCTCTTCTCCAGGCTAAATAAACCCAGTTCCCATAGCTTCTCCTCAAAAGTTATGTGACCTAGCCCCCTAACCATTTTCATTGCCCTCCACTGGACTCTCTCCAATTTGCCTACATCTTTTTGGGGGAAGGGGGAAAAACTGGACACAGTACTCTAGATGTAGCCTCAGCATTGTTGAATAGAGGGGAATAATAAATTCCCTTGATCTGCCTGCAACACTCCTAACAATGCAGCCCAGTATGCCATTAGCTATTGCTCAAATTAATATAATTTACACATCAAGGAGCCATGTGTGAGGGAAAAAAATGTTAAAATGACTCATTTACATTAAATTTTGTATTATTACACTCTTCTTTTAGATGAACGTTATTGTTCATGATGCCATTTCTGCTCCATCAAGGTGTAAGTCACACCAGTTTAGACTTCCATACAGTTGGACTCATTGGAGCATATTTAAATGGATCTAAGTGTCATTGCTTTGTTTTGTTTCTTTAGTAGGTAGGTTGGTTGGTTGGTTTTAAGTGGATTTAAGTCAAAGGAGCCTAAATTGGTCTGGATAGAGGATAAGCTGATATGATTTCCAAAGGTGGCATACATTACTCTGCTCCCTCTTCAATCTTTGCATTTATGCTACATCATCTTAAGGTGAAATTGCCCTTCACAAGTACTGGTATTGAAATATGAATGAGGGCAAGAGTGTCAATGCTGGCACTGGTGTGAAAAGTGTCTTTGCATCCAGATACATCATAGAGTTAGGTTCCTTAACATCACGGTGACAGGGGACTTTCCCTGGGCCAGATCTCCAAGTTGGCTTGCACACCTGTCTAGGGCAGTCTGCCCTGACTTTCCTGCCATGACTTGAATGTTAATGTAATTTCTTAAGCACAACACTGCCCTTGTACTACCCCAATGCTAGGGGCACTATCCAAGGTTCCAACTTCCACTATACCATGGCCCATGCCTCACAGGTGTTTCTTCAGCTGGTTGTCACTGGGACCTGAGCTTCAAAGTCTGACGTGGGACTTTCACTCCCCACTGGAGTTTGTGGTCCCAGTGCCCTCACACTGGTTTCTCTCACTCTGGAATAATTCTGCCCTCTCTCCAGGGCCACTTTTCTCATAGCCTCCTTAACCGGATCCAATCTTTTCAATCAGCCCCCTCACCAGGACCACTCATCTCACTGGAGCCACACTTAGCTCCCAACTGCAGCTTCAGGTCTCTCAATGAGCCTGGACACTGCTCTAGGTTCCTGCCCCTACTTGAGTCCTGTCTCAAGACTCCCGTGAGTCTGGGTTCCCCCTGCACAATCTCGAACCCACCAGGGTTGTGGGGCTGGGGTTAGGAGGCACCCCATATTTTGCTTTCACTGGGGAAGGTGCCTGGCCTGGCCTGGCACTTCTGGGGAGCTACCCTGCCACAGGTAGCCCCACCAAGCCTTTCTTCCCCAGCAGGGTGCAATTTTCTGTCATGCCCAGGACATTGAGGCCTCCTTCTTCCCCATAGACTAAACCTTACTTCCAAGATGTTCCACTCAGCCTGTTGGCCCAGCCTGTGACTCTGAGCCCTAAAATAGCCACCTGGTGGCTGCTTGCTTCTAGACCTTAAAGTGGCAGATCACCATCCCCAAGAATATGAAGGTTTGTGGAATAACCTGGGGTATACAGAATGGCAGAAATAGCTAATCCTTACTGCTGAAGTGCTCCAGATGTTTGGAGAGTAGCTGACTGCAGAAGGAGTACGCTTTGGAATAAGAACTGCAGCAAACACATGAATGAATGATCTTTAATTCAGGAAGCTGCTGCCTTTTAAGCAGGATTGAGAACCATCTAGAATATGAATGGTCTGTATTCTATTGTGCTTAGTCACTGCAGGAAACTATAATGCAGCCACTAACAGAATCTTCTCAAATTCATTCAGGCAGAGCAGATCAACACAAATAGAACTTGGAGATACCATAGCCCCTCTTGCTGCTGGGCTGCAAGGTTTCATCACAGAAATTAAACTCCATGGTCTTACTTCCTGTTTTACTCTAATACCATGTTGCATCTTTCTAGCACTGAATAAGAGCTTTAAAATAATTCATATCCAGGTAAGCTGATCAGTAAGCAGAGAGCAATTGCTCTGGGATAAGCAGCTCAGGTAAGGTACTGCCTTGAAGAGGCTTTTCTCTGTGCTAGTGGCTTAGGGCAGCTGATTGGTGCTCAAGTGTTTGCTTAGTGCCTAGTGTATATATATGTGTATGCCTGTGTTGGTGTGTTTATCCTCCTTCTCTCTCCCTTTTTGTTCTTTTATTTTTCTTCCATCTTCTGGAGTGACTGAAGGACCGGTCTTGTTCTGGGTGGGGCTGGTTTAGGTAAATGAGGGGTGGAGCTAAGGTAAGCAGCCTTACAAAAAGGCAGCCCCCAGCAAACCCTAGGCACAGTGGACAGAGGGCAGCAAACAAAGTGGGAGTTTGCTTAGAGAGTTCACCCTAGAAGGGAGCCAGGGAGCAGGAGACTGTGTGCATGCACGTGTGCATGTGTGTGTGCGTGTGCATGTGTGAGCATGGGCAAGGGGAAGGACCCTAATGCAGGTGTTTTGCCTGCAGGTTCTTGTGGTGTGTTTATTTCTCCTCTTCCCCCTTCCTCCTTTATTTCTCTATACAGCACAGGTATTCTCCTGGGAGCAAAGGAGGCACAAATGGTGTCTGGGTCAGCTATTGTGTCCTGTGTTGGATGTGCCATGTTTGTATGCCTTCCAGAGGGTTAGAAGGACTTCATCTGCAGATCCAAAATCTACCCTGGAAAAGAAGATTCAAAGACTGGAAGCCCAAGTATCCATGCTACATTGCATCTGGGACCAGGAAGATTACTGAGGTGAGAATTATGAGAGGCTGGTACTGGAGAAGCCAAAGGGTAATGACGAGAAGTGGCAGCATGTGACTCCTTGAAAAAGGAGGACCCCCAGAATTGAAGAGCAACAGATTGAAGTCAGTAACCACTTTTAAACACTCTGCAGTGAAACTGTTGAGGAAAAATAAGAGGAGAGGACATTTTCAGATCTAAGACAGAGTCAGCAGTAATCTAGAGAGTAAGAGATACAAGGCCCAAAGATAGGGGCTCCAGGACCACTGCATCAAGAAGGAAAAGAAGAGTTGTGGTAATTGGTAACTCCCTTCTGCAGCAGACAAAGGCACCAATTTGTCATCAAGATTTGGGGCCCTGGGAGATATACTAACTATCTGAAGCTCAAAATTAGGATGCCACAGAGAAACTGCCAATGCTCATCCATCCTTCAGACCACTGCCTCTTCCTGCTTGTCCATGTAGGCACCAACAATACTGCCAGAAATAATACCAAATAGATCAGAGGTGACTATGAGACTCTTGGCAGGCAGGAGGATTAAGGAGCTTGGAGCACAAGTGGTGTTAGTTCTTATCAATTCTCCAAATGGAAGACAAGAGGTGGTGTTGATGCAAAGGCTTCATTTTTTCAACAATGGACAGATGTCATTGACAGATGTTCTTGATAGGAAGACAGCTGTTAATACATGGGATCCATCTGATGAGAGCAAGAAAGATCATCTTTGGGTGTTATCTGCCCAACCTACTAAGGAGGACTTCAAATTAGTTCCATGGGGGATGGTGATCAAGACATTCCAGCAACAGAGTACCCAGTGCAGAGGTGAAAGGACTCAAAGAAGCAACTCAACTCTGGGAAAGGATCAGCAAGCTACAGGATTTCAAGTGGTGCAAAAGGAAAGTGAGGAAGTCAAAATGCAAAATACATCCAATTCTTGTATACAAATACAAGAAATATGAGGAATAAACAAGATGAGCTAGAATCTGCAGCCTGAAAAGAACTACGATCTGATTGGCATCACCAAAACATGTTGGAACAGCTCTTATGACTGGAATGACAAAATGGAGGGTTACACTTAATTTTGGAAGGACAGGGTTGGGACAAAAGGTGGTGGTGTTGCCTTGAATGTCAAAACACATATACTTCATCCTTGGTTTAGCAGGAGGAAGATGGCAAAAATGCATTAGTTTGACATTGAAAGATGAAAAATGCAGCATCCATATAACGGTAAGAATTTATTAACAGCCACCTAATCAGGAAGAGGAGGTGGATGAGTCACTGTTCAAATTGGTGACAAATCTACCCAAAAGCTATGGGGGAGACTTTAATTTTTTGGACATCTGCAGGAAGAACAATGCAGCCAAACATAAAATGTTAATCCAGTTAGTAACTTGTATGGAGGACAGCTTTCTCTTACAGAAAGTGGAGGATACAGCTAGAAGATCATCTGTCTTGGATCTTGTCCTGAACAACAGAGAGGGACTGGTGGAGAATGTGAAGATAATGGGTAACTTGGGAGGAAGCAATCATAATACTGTAGAATTCCAGATCCTGCAAGAGGGAAAGCAAAAGGTCAGCAAAGTTAGGATGCTAGATTTCAAAAAGGCAGATTTTATCCAACTCAAGGACCTAATAAGCACGGTGGCATGGGAGTATAGATTTAAAGATAAAGACACCCAACAGGACTGGGAGTTCCTAAGCAGCACTGTATTGGAAGTACAACAAGAAACTCTCCCAATGCAACAGAAGCACAAAAAGAAGAACGGCAAGAGATCAATGTGGCTACACAAGGACCTTCTAAAATTCCTCAAATGCAAAAGGAAAGCATACAGCAATGGGGGAATAGCTGGTCACCAAGGAAGTGTACCAGGAAACAGCAAGAATGTGCAGGGATAAAATCAGGAAGGCAAATAAAGAACAAACTCTACCTGGCAAACGAGGTTAAAGACAATCATAAGAGGTTCTATAAGTATATTGGCCAGAGAAGACGGACCAAGGAAGATGTAGGTCCTCAGCTAACAAGCCAGGAGGACTCCTGAATAAAGATGTAAAGAAGGCAGAGCTACACAACAGCTTGTTTGCCTCAGTCTTCACAAAAGACTTAATCTGCAGCCAGACACCTACAAAAGATTTTCTGGATTAGAAAAGGGACAAGCTGAAGGAGGAGACAACAAAAGAGATGGTCAGAGAGTTTTTGTTTGGTCTGAACAAATTCAAGTCTGCAGGGCTGAATGAACTTCATCTCAGGGTCCTGAAGGAACTGAGAGAAGAGATTTTGAAGCCCTTGGTAATGATCATGGGAAGTCATGGGAGACTGGCCAGGTAGCAGAGGGCTGAAAGAGGGTCTCTTTAAAAAAAGGCAAGTAGGAGGACCTGGGGAACTAGACACCAGTTAGCTTCAATTTAGTATCTGAGAAGTTATTGGAGCATATCCTAAGGAAGGCCATTTGCAAGGATCTGGAAGAGGAAAGGCTGATAACGCAGCATCCTGGTTTTCTCTGATTAAAAGAATATCCCCAATTTTCAGATTTAAAAAAAGTAACCCAAATTCCACATTTTCCCATTTTTTTCCATTACTACAATGAAACACCACTAATATATAGATAAACATATAGTGTTGTTTCATTTTAATCACAGGAAAATGTGGTTTTGGGGTTACTTTTTTAAATCCATAAATTGAGGATTTTTTTTTTTTTACCAGAAAAAAACAGGATCCCTGCTGATAACAAGCAGCCAGCATGGATTTATGAAAAACAAATGTTGTCAACCAGACTTGATCTTCTTCTTTGACAAAGTAACTGCTTGGGTGGATGAAGGGAATTCTGTGGATACAGTATGTCTGGACTTCAAAAAAGGCTTTGACAAGATTTTGCATGACCTTCTCATAAACGAATTGGAGAAATGTGGGCTAGATAAAACTCCTATAAGGTGAATAACTAAGTAGCTGAATAGTTGCAACCAAAGGGTTCATGTCATAATAGCAAGGGGGTTTGACTGGAGTCCCACAGAGGTCTGTCCTGGGATTTGTGCTGTTCAACATGTTTATTAACAACGTGTATGCTTGCATAGAAAGCTTCTTCAGCAAGTTTGCAGATGACAAGAAGCTGGGAAGGATTGCGAATATGTTAAAGGATGTGAGCACAATTTAGAAGGATCTCAACATATTGAAAAGTTGGGCTACAGCTGTCAGGATGAAATTTCATGTAGACTCAATATGAGTCTGCAGTCTGATGCAGCTGCACAAAAGGTGAATGTGATTTTGGGATGCATTAATAGAAGCATTAGGTGCAAGACATAGGAGTTGATAGTACCTCTCTACTCAGCACTAGTTAAGCCTCATCTTGAGTAGTGAGTGCAGTTTTGGGCTCCACATTTTAAAAAAGGATATGGAGAAGTTAAGAAAGGATTCATAGGCAGGCACCCAAGATGATCAGGGGCATGGAGAAAATTATGAAGGTATGTTCAACTTCTGAAAAAAGATGCTTAAGAGGGGACATGATAGCAGTCTTCAAATACTTCAAGGGCTAACATAAAAAAGAAGAATAGTGCCTTGTTTCTCTTGCTGCAAAGAGGAGGGCGTGAACCAATGGCTTGATGTTGCATCAAAGTAAGTTTAGATTGGATATCTGGAAAAAAACTCCTTGACTGTTAAGATAGTGAGGAATAGAATCTCCATCACTGAAGGTGTTCAAAAAGAGGTTGGAAAGTCTATGTTCTTTTGTGGGTTTTTTTAAGCTTTCTTCAGAGGCACTGGGTGTTTGTTATCAGAGAATTTGTGATTTTTTTTTTATCATGGAAAACCAGGATACCTGGTTATGACCAAAGATGTGATTGTGGAGTTACTTTTTTAAACTTAAAAATGGGGATTTTTTTAAATCAGAGAAAACCAGGATCCCTGCTGATCATTATTAATCTTGCCTTTTCTTTCTATACCTCCCTTGTGTTCCCCCTTGTAAACTGTGTGTCTGTGTTTGTGTGTGTATATCATGGAAAAAGGTGGATCTTGGGTTACTTTTTTATATCCGAGAATTGGTTTTTTTGTTGTTTTTTTAATCAGAGAAAACCAGGATCCCTGATAATGATTCATACAAGTCACGTGTTAGAACAAGTAAAAGCTCTGATCTGCAGACTCAGTTTCCTAATAAATGTGAGAGTTACTCTTCTGAAGTCCAGAGGAGGGCTTCTGCCTTTAGAGTACTAAGAAAAAAAAAAAGAAAAATATTGTGTAGCCAGAGGCTGACAAAGTGAAGTCAAGCAGAGAGACTATAGAATGAATAAAAAAGGATGCTGAGTTGGGTGTCATCTACCTTTTAAGTGATGGCCAAGGCTGAGACTTTCACAGAATATCTTCAGAGAAGATAGATGGGGAAAAGAAAGGAGACAAGAACAAAGCTTGGGTCAGTGCGTAGCACAAATAAGAATAAGAATATGTACAATGTTCAGTACAAATTAAGGAAAGAATAAAAAGAAGCTTTCGCTTAAGTTGGTGCTTTCTTTTAATTATTCCTACTATGATGCATGAACTCTTACCTTTGTGTTATAGCCCCTTATTGATGAATGTTTGGAGGGTTGAAGAGCAGCGGGCAATTGTAGTCTGACGACAACACAATAAGTACAGTAATTTGTATAATCATATATAAATCAAATCATTTGTACAATCATATATACACCAAATTGATAAGAAGGCTCATAAATTATGTTTAACACTTACTAAATATGAAAGAAAAGTGTTAAATTACAAACTAGTAAAAATCAGACTGCCTGCACAGTTCATTGAATTTTACATAGCTAAAATCTTACATGTAGCTTTCTTAGCATTGCAGATGCACATTATCTCCTGTTCTCCATATACTGTACTTAATAAAATTTTAAAGAGCTATAAATTATATTTTACCAATATAAGTGATGTATCATAATTTTTCTTATAGAAACAACTAATTGTTACATATAAGAGACAGTTAGTTCCTGCTTCATATGCTAAAATACATATGTGTATCAATAGATCACAGTCTATTTTAGCTCAAGGGCTTCTCTTTTGTAAGCAACAAAGTACAGAGAATATGAATTTGCATCAATTGGATCATAATTTATTATATTAGTAGTGATATTGCTTCCAAGTTCTTTTCCAATATGTTCTTTTTCCCTATATCATCCAGAAGATGCTGTAATTTTTCCACCCTCTATTCTACATGTTACATTAAGTCTGACATTGCTTAAGGAGGCTAAGACAATAAAAATTGCTTTGTGATTTCCTTAGTTTTAAGATATGGATAGTGAGGAATTTTTCATAGTAAAAATTATATTGTTAAAAAAAATTTAGAAAGGGCTGTGGTTAACCAGTCATGCCTGTTTCAAGTGCCTATGCAAGGACTATTAAAATAGTACTTTATTAAAAACACTCTTT
>NW_005841926.1:2617948-2650704 GCF_000455745.1 Alligator sinensis
ATGGTGGATATTTCTTTGGTCAGGGTTCTTTGGAATTTTGTGTTGGGTGGAGGGGGAGGAAGTAGGGTGTGTGTGTGTGTGTGTGTGTGTGTGTGTGTGTGTGTGTGTTTTGAGGGGTGATAACCACAGCCCTTCTGTAGGAGAGAGGTCTGGGCTTGCAGGAGATATTGATGGAAGTGGGGGTGGGGTCTCTCCTATGGGTGACACAGATAGTGGGGATGACTGGGCAGGGAGGGAGGAGTGGGAAGAGACTTTTTATTTCTTGTGAATGGTGGTTGGGAGCCATGGATTAGCAGGAGAGTTTCTTTGTGCATGGTTTGGGGCCAGGAGATTGTGGTTGAAGGCAGAAAGAGAAGTAGTTCTCATGTCGGGGTGTTGTTTATGATATCCTGCCTGTTGGCTATTTATTTACTTTGGGCATCTCTAAGTCTTTTGGATAGGGCAGAATATAAATCTAATAGATAAACACATAAATAACAACAACAACAATAATTATTATTATTATAATAACAAAGTAATGACAAGCAACTGGTTATTCCACACAATTAGATTATATCATCACAGACAAGCAGGGTTGGAAGGAACTTCAGGAGGTCAGCTAATAAACTCCCTGCTTAAGGTATGATTATTTCTATCCAATATATCATTCCTATCCACCCTTTATTAAGTAGAAGAGTACACCTAAAGTATCTGGAAGACTACAGTTTAAATATCCTATGATCAAAATGGCAGGCACTTGTTAAAGTTTAACTTGCATTATAGAGTTCTAGATTACAAAACCAGCTTCTCATGCTAATCCCTAGGCAGCCAAGAGAGGGAGATATGTGGGACCATGAGCAAAAGAAGGAGCCAGAGAGTATGTGATTTAGTGAGATAGATGCTTCCCTCAATGAGAGGCGGACTACAGGCTTTCGCCTCTGTCTTTGCTCCCAATGGGACATACACTTCCCCATTATTTTCTATGTAATTAATAGTTAAATGTAAGCTTCAAGAGATGGGCTGGAGAAGGAACTGGGTACTATTAATCTGGGGCCTTGTGCTCATGCAGGTATATACATGCAGAGCAGCATACCTGGCCAGAGCGTAGCCTACTGTGCATAGTCAGTACCTGTGGATTAGGACTGGCAACTGCATAAGTGCCCCAAACAGCAGGTATGTGGCTGGTTAAGTACCACTTTCACATATAAAGTGATATAGTAGTTTGCCCTAGAATTCGATTCACTAAAAAAACACACCTGATTGAGAAAGTTACTCCCACCCTCTCTGTGTGCAATAGTCCAGTGGTCAAACCGCTTGACAAGGAATTGTGAGTACTTTTTCTAGATACTCTTCAGCCAGAGGGTATTCAAAGCAACATCTTGTACCTCCCAGGAGTTGGCTGAGATATTAAGCTATAAAACAGTCTGACTGAGAGTGGACTCCAGTGTGAACCATGCTGGAGTTTATTTCATTCCATTCATTGCTTGCATAGATGCACCCACTGTGTCTGAGGGTAGAGTTGAGTTATTAAACCAGAACAGGCTTCATGGGGCAACTCTGAGGAGTCTGTGCTGGCCACTTATTAAATTAAATTAGAAACAAAATTTCCTTTGGTATGTGCAAACAGAATGCAGGCTTCCTTAGAATACAGATACAGTACTTCAAAATGGTCAATGCTTTGACATGGAAGCCATTAGGGGTTGGAGGAAACACCAATATTTAGTATTCCCTGATGAAATCACTACCAGGGATCCTGGTTTTCTCTGATAATCCCACTCCCCCACACACACAATTTTTGGATTAAAAAAGGAACACAAAAAACACATTTTCTGTGATTAAAGAAAAACACTACTATATAATATCTACTAGTTGAACCTATGTTTCACTGCAGAAGATTAATTTGATTTATTTTTTATTTTGTATAACCTTTTGCCATAATCATCATCATATTCACATTATCGTTTATGCACCATTGCCTCTTCCAACTTCAAAAGCTTTCAGACCATGGTTGCTATCTGCCAATTAGACTGTAATTGAAATTTTTGACATGGGTGAGCTAACAACCCCCACCACTACCCCCAACCTGGAGGACCAGACCAGAGCCTCTTTAGCCAACATTTCCACAGGTCTCTGGAGACCTTCATGGCACTTCAACAATATAGCAAACATTATTAGAACTGGTATCTAGGCAACGTTGGCTTTTGAGTTTCAGGCTTCAGAGCTCTGATTTCCTTGCCTTGGGCTTCCCTCCCCTGCAGTGTAGGGAGGCAGCCAACTCCAGTACCTGGGGCTTCTCTCTGGTGCTGCACAGCCCCAGCAGGGGAGGCACCTGGCTCCAGCACATGGGGCTTCCCTCCCTGCTGTGCTAGTGCAGGGGCTGCTCATGTGGCAGGGAGCACCAGTGATACAAGCAGCCATGCAGAAGCTGTACCCCTTGCTGTGATTTGCAGCACTGGCTGGAGCCACGCCCCACCAGGCACCTGTGCCCTGAACACCATGGGGGGAGTATGGGGGGGCAGTCCCCACACATGCCCGACCTCCCTCACACCCACACCCTGCCCCCACAACCCCCGCATATACACAACCTCCCAATATACTCTATGTCCCCCCACATATAGCCACACTCCCTGACAACCCCCCACACACCCACATCCTAGCGCACACCCCACCATACTCATCCACCATACACACGCACACTCCACACACACACACACACATCACATATACCACACACACATTCCCAGCACATCCACACACCCATACCACACATAGCATGCACACACACCATGCACCCCCTGCACACACCACATGCACACACCCTCCCCACTACAATATACAAAACTAAGACTTTATTTTTGAGTTATTATGCAATCACCACTATATACACTACACAAACACAATTCATGACAAAAATATTTTTTGTAATAAAATTTAAATATGTTATAGTAGGTGTTTGACTGTTAGTGTATGATTTAGTTTTTTTTCTAGTTCAAGATGGCAACCCCCCCTCCCAAAAGGAGCATTTTCAGGGGAGCGGGGAAGGGAAGGATTTCCAGTGGCAAAGGTCAGAGGTTAGGGGGTGAGACTTCCAGTCCCAGGATGGCAACAAGGGGGAAGGGCAACTCTCAATGGGTGGAACTACCCATGCGACCCTCAACAGATCACCAAAACTTGTTAAGCGGTCCTCCACCTAAAATAATTGCCCACCCCTGGTGTAGGGTGACAGATCTGGCCTCCAGAATAAGAGATTTAATTGATATAGATATATTAGTAGGCAAGGTTCTTTGGGTAGATGTGATATCTTCTATTAGACCAACCGAGTAGTTGGAAAAAAGTTTTTTGCAAGCTTTTGGGCACAATCACCCTTCTTCATAGACGAGTCTACAAACTTCACTACATAAATCCACTGGATATAAAAAATGATGGACTCAATATAGACATTGGATTTATGACAGATTATAACCTGCCTGACAACTGATTCACCAGGTACCTGCCAGACTTGACCTCTTACACTTTTCTTTTCCCCACGATCTCCCCTCCCCTCCTTTTCTGCCCTTTATCTTCCTAATTTCCAGCTATTTACTTTTTCACAGACAGCCTCTTTTCTACCTTAAAAATCTACTAATGTAGAGTCTCCTTTATTCACCTTTGGCTTCCCCACTCTCCCCTCCCCCCTCCCCCTCTTCCTTGCTCTACCTTTTGATTTCCTAATTTCCACCTAATTACATTCTCACTGACATCCTATCACACTTTTAGCTTCTTTCAATCTTTGGAGTCTCAAAACAACAGAAACTTCCTATGCCTGAAGAATGATGACTGAACCCAAAAGCTTGCAAAATACTTTTATTTCAACTACTCAGTTGGTCTAATAAAAGATATCACATCTACTCAAAGAACCTTGCCTGTCTATGTCCTTAGACCAAGATGGTTATAACCAAAAACTCAGTCTATATTAGCGGCAATCATGCAAAAATGTAGATTTTGGGTTACTTTTTTAATCCAAAAATTGGGGATTCTTTTTTAATCAGAGAAAACCAGGACCCCTGATCATAAGCCATGTCTCAAGGTATTAGTGTTGTCATCTCAGAACCATTCTATGGATCTTTTGAGTAATTTTAAAGTCTAACATACACAATTTGGAACTTTCATTCCACGAGCAAAGAAAAAAGTATCACAAAACCAGAAAATTACCTAGAGATATACATATGTCATGATGAGACCACTTTTATGCTGAGAGGTCTTGCATGTGTTAGATAATAACAAGATTAATATGCATCATCCATATGATCTGGCTTCGAAAAAAGTATACATGATCTTGGTAACTATCCGCATAGGTAGTTCCAGTAGAGCCAGGGGATTATTAGTATCACTGTAGAAAGAAATGGTTGTATGCAGCTGGAACACTACATACAATTCTGGTCAACCATATTAAAAAAAAAAAAAATTCACTTAAATCATAGCAGGTGAAGAGAAAAACTACTAGGAGCAATTCTAAACTTTCCTTATGTGAGGACAATATGCTTATACTGCTATTCAGTATGGACCTGAATGGTCACTCTGAATAAGACTATGACCTCTCTTTAACTATCTATATGATAGCTGTGTCTCAGATTATAGCATTTCGGGCTGTTTATTTGCAATCCCTTCTAGGAATCAATATGCAAACTGCAGACTCCTTCCATGACTGTTTCTACTTACGGGGAAGTGCCAGAAGTCAGGACTAGAATGTTGGACATCTCTGCACCAGGAAGTTTCAAACACATTTCAGAAAGAGGAGGGCTAGGAAGCAGGTGGTGGCAGGCTCAGTCTCATAGCTAGAAATTCAGCAGTGCCTGCAGACAAGTGTAGATGCAGGAGGTCTGTGTGAGGATGCAGTTGCACCAAATTTAGTGGTAGGAGATAAGGGAGGGGTGGGGATGGAGAATCAATAGCAACTTTCACTCCCTGGATTCCAGAACCTCACTGATATGGCAGTGAACTTGGGGAACACACTGTGTATATGCCACATAACTGAAGGCAGGGGTGGGCACACTCCTTCAGCTGCTCCTTCTGGATCTGCCCATGCCTGCAGAATCAAGCTAGATTGCTAATGGGAATTACGCTTAGGGGTATACAGCATAAATGAACAGTAGTTTGCTTTTGGTAACCTTAAGATAAACTCTAACTATTAGTGCCGACATACTGTAAAAAAGAACTTGACTTTTTAATGAACGCTGACTGGGGAAATGATTGCTCTCTTTAAATACATCAAGGAGGTAAACATTAAGGTAGGAGAAAAGCTATTTAAGCTAAAAGACATCTGCACAAGAAGAAAATAGATGTAAATTGGCCATGAATAAATTTAGACTAGAAATTAGAAGAACGTTTCTAACCATCACAGCAGTTAAGTTCTGGAACAGCTTTCTAATAAGAGTAGCAGTGGCAGGCAGCCTAATTATTTTTAAGAACTTGATCAATTTATGAAAAGGATCAGATAAGGTGGTTGCCTGGAGTAGCAGGGGATTGAACTCAGTGACTCAGGATGTTCTTTGAAGTCCACTATCCCTTATTCCTGGTTAAACAGGATTCACAGTTCAGGGAAAGACTTAAGTGGCAGGCTTACATTTTATTATTTGGCAATAGGGAAGGATTCTCTCCACTCATTCCCTCTCACATACTAGGAATTTATCTGGGTTCACTGTAGAGTTACAGACATGCCACAATCAAAACTGTAGTTTAGAGTATCTTAAGCCTAAATCTTAGCACTTTTGAATCCTCTCACCTTCCCTCATAAAGGGAGCAAAGAGTAACCAGTTGGGGCATGGGGAGGAACACCATTTGCAAAACTTTTATGGAAAAGGGTCTATGAGATGTAGTCCAGGTCTCACTTTGGGAGTTGGCTTTATAAGCCTTTAGACTCACTGGACACCAGGCATAGGTTGTAATGAACAAGCCATACTTTACTTCCTATTGCTGAAATCCATGTTCTTACTATTTTTACCTGAGCTGTTGCCCCATAAAACTGGGAAGGCATAAGGAAACCTAGAGAATTTGGCCAATTTGTCAGAAGTGGGATGGAATCCCCTCCAAATCTCCAAAAGCAAAAGCAGTCATTCAGACTGACAGCAATTTGAAAACAGTGTAACTCAGCTCGAAGGAGGTAAGACAGGACCACAGCTGCAGCAACATGGCTGCTGGAAACCCAGGATGGTTTTAAATTAAGAGAGATGCAAATGATACAATCAGGTCCCCCAACCTCCCTCAGCTAGGTGATGGGAAGTAAAAAGTCTCCCCTTGCAAGGAGTGGTCAAGCCACCTTCAGAGCCAACCATTCTTCTTCTCATCCTTTGACAGGAAAAAGCAAAATAAACATAAAGAAGGATCACCTCCTCCCTCACCCAATCAACCATAGAGTACTTAATGAAGCAGTTTCATTAAATGGAATGCCTTTAGTAGCTTATTGAATACTTACTCACATAGGAACAAAGATTATACATCACATTATAACCTGAAAAGCAGTTAGTCCGCAAAGCACTTAGGAGTCATTGTAAATAAGACATTTAGTGTGAGCTTCTAATGCAGTGCTGTAGTTAAGAAGTCTTAAAATCTCTGAACCTACTGTTTGCTTGGTGGGTCGTAGGGGAGAGTTTGGGAATGGCTAAATTTCTTAATTCATCTTTAAATACATTTTCACCTGTCTATGTAATACTCGTATGAGACAGGTATCAGCTGCAGGAGGTGCTAATCGGGAGCAGAAAACAACACTTCCCAGTAAGTTTCTGAACACCTTTTCTTCATCTTGTCCTTCATGCAGGAGGTAGCAAGAATCTAAATTGCCTTGCTCCTACCATGCCCCCACTCTGGGGCTATTCTGCAAGGAGATAAGCCCTATATTAAGTAGTTTTTGAAATAGGATGGTGCTCCGTTCACAAAAGTTATGGAGGGGTGCCTTGAGTTGGAAAAGTTTGGGAACCACTGATCTAAATCTAGGGTAGAATAAATTTGCCACTTTAGGTCCTGTACAAAGTACGCTCATAAACTTATTCTAAGAAGGAAAGAAATTGGATACTTTTCTAGGGTTCCTTGTATAACAACATTCTTCTAAAATGCTTAATTACACTGGTGGAGTTTATAAAAATGTTCGAAAACCAAGAAATATAATTTTTCTGTCCTGCTTTGGCTTTAGAGTTTAAAAAAAAATGCATTCTAATAAAATTGACAGTATCAAAAAGACAATATATATATTTTAGGTATATAAATCATCATTAAAAACAAAAAGGATAAATCATACAATCACTTAGTGTAATATCTATTTTTATTTTCTGCACATACAGTAACCTACTTTTGGTTCCCCCACTCAAAGAAAATCTAGATACAAAAAAGTACTCTTAAAACTACCCAACAGACACAATAAAAATAAACAATACTTGTTACCTCATTTTTCAACAAAATAACTGCCCCTCTCTCCTTCTAACACATTCAGAATTCACATACAGGCAAATCCTGTTCTTTAAAAACTCTGGGTCCACCCTTTGTTGCATCTCACCTTACCCACAAACTCTGACTACCCTGCAGCTATGGAATAGATATACCAGATTCATAGGGTCGAAAAAGAATTAAAGCGACACTTGTAAAGAGCAAAAGAGGCATATACATGGCAGGCAGACTAGCACTGCCAGCCAGGGCCTGTCTGTTCCTGTGGCTATAACCTCCAACCTGGGTCCTTGGCCTGGATAGCATGGCCACTCATGTCAGCCTGCAGCTGATTTCCAAGTTTTTTCATGATTGGTCTGAAATCTCCAGCGGGGCCCAGATCTCTGCCCATTCCCTGTCACTGGTATAGCTGGTTAGAGCCAGCTTATTTTCCTTCCTGTATATAAACCTGACCCAGAAGAGGAAGTGTCAGACCCAAAGTTGGTTTGCTGACACTTGTTTGATCTCCTAGCTTCCTGACTTGTGTTGCCCAATGGACTTTTCTCTTTATTTGATCTCCTGGATTCTTGATTTGGCTCTTCCTTGGACTTCAGTCTTTGATTGACTTCCTGACTTCTTAATCTAATTTGACTCTGGATTCTGTTTACCCATCCCATCCCTAGTCAGTGCCTTGATCCTTAAGTGGCACCAGACCTGGCCGGCCACATCCTGACATGATACCTTGGCGTTCAGAGGCACTGGGTGGGACAGGGAAGGAGGTGAAGTGGCTGAAAAAAAGCTGCACGGACAGAAGGCAAGAGAAGCAGTGGGTGGGGTCTGTGTCACAATGCAGGGAATGGGGCCAGTGGGAATAAGGTGGGGGGTGGGCATGGAGCTGGGGTTGGTCTAGCATGATGTGTGGTGAAGTTGGGGGTATCAGGATATGGGGATGAACAGGGCCTACACAGGTAATGACAACATTGTGGAAGCCATTGCTGCAGGCAAGCAAGACTTTATTAGTTAACTGGTCATCACTTGTGTCAGTATTGTGTATAAAAAAAAATGGCAGCTGAGAAAAGAAGTCATTACTTTAAAAGGGCAGATAAACCTGTTGCTAGAAAAGCAAAAGTAGACAGAATGTGTACATTTCAGCATAATGTTTAATGGCTAAAGTTTTCTCTACACTTGTGTGTTTATCCTTTTTCCCGTGTGTGGTAGGGCACCAAGTCTGCCCCGTCACAGAACTCTGGGGGAGTGAAGGGAAACAGAAAACTTACCTTAGCAACAAGTCTGAGGAGAGAATGGGGTGGGGATACCTGGGTGGAGGAGAGAGAGAGAACAGAAAGTGAATTGTGAGAGAGGCAGCAGATGGCCGGAAGGATTTAAAGTAGAACGGAACCCAGAATTAGCTCCGCAAAAGAGAAGAAAGAAACCCAGAAGAAAGAGAGTGAGGCTACAAGAGAGAGATAACAGATGACAGAGAGAAGGGAATGGAAGAAGGGTCCTGGAGAGAGACTTACCTGGGAAGCTGAAGTGAGGTAATGAGGAAAACCTCTGAGTTGGTGAGTCTGATACTTGAGGATATCAGGTAACATCCCAAAGACTTAAAAAAAGGAGAAAGGCATGAGAGTGTATGAAGATTAACAAAGAGAAGAAAACCCCACATTTTTGTATCAGTAGAAAATACAGGGTGGCATTGAATTACCATTTGCTTGGGTCCCATGCAGAGGAGAACGGGGCAAGCAACCAAAAAAATTGAGAGTTCTCAAAGAGAGAGGGAACTAAACATATCTAAGATGTTAGTTATCTAAGAGAAACATAATAAATGTGCAGAAGAGTTATTTTTGCTGAACTGCAGACACAATTTCTTCATCTCTCAGGACTGTTTATTTCCTTACCTTATTCTATCAAAGTTATGGTGGGAGAGAAATAACGGAAATTAACCAGTTCATATTAAAACAAGAGATTGTGATTTATTTTTGTGGGCATAGCTTAATTCTCACACCGTGTAATAAGCCCTGTTTTAGATGAATGGTACATGAGAGGAGAAGCTTGTTCACTTTAGAACACCCAGTTAGAATTTATTTTCCCAGGTTTCCAGTTGGGAGCTTGTGACAAAACCTGAACTTTGAGGCTGACTGTTACACCCCTTCGTGCAAGCTCTACTTATCCTGCCTCTCTCTCTGGACTCCTAACTTCCTGCCTCTTACCTGCCATGTCTTGATGTTTAAATACAATGATTTGGGGGGGTGTCTATAGAGGCATGTGTAGTTTCATTTGGTATCTTCCTTCTCAACTCAGTCTTCTGGAGCTTCCCCACCCTCAAATGCAGTCTCTTGACTTTCAACCAGTCTGAATACTGTCTTTTTCAAGGGCTCTGACTACTCTGAATATAATCTGTTTCAGAGGATTTGTCCCTTCTGGGTACAGACTCTGGCCCCAGGCCCCATTGGCTCTATCTGTGGTCTTACAGGCTCCAGTCACCTTAGAGGCCATTATTAAATGCCCTTAGTCACCCTCATAGCTGTGCCCATGCCTCACAGCTCTTTTCCTCCAACTGGGAGTTGGCTGTCTTGGTCTCAGCCCTTCATTTGGACCTATGTTTTCTGGAGCTCCTTTCTTTGCAGCAGCCAGGGCCAGACTGTCAGCTTTGGTTCAGCACTCTGTGCCTTGTGAAGGGCTCCTGAACTGCCTTAGGTGTGGCATGTCCACTCAATAAGCAGCCTACTCCCTTCAGCTGCATTTTGCTCCACTGAATTGCAGACCCTCCTACATACCTGGAGCTGTGCTTTGCTAACCTATTGCCAGGCAGCTAGCTCTTAAGAAGTTATAGGCAGCCCTATACCCTTATACCTGAGCTTTCTCTTGGCTCACAGGTGACTGGTAGGGGAGACTCAGGGGGCACGTGCCCCCCTGAGTTTGGCCCCTGACTTGGCACTGCTCAGGATGGCAAACCGTGGCCCCACAGAGCCGGGCAGAGAGGCTGTGGCTCTTCCCGCATGGCCCACGGTGGCTGTGGTTGAGGTTTGGGCCCACCCCCTGCCCGGAGAGTGGAGGTAGCTTTACTTGTGTTCCAGCCGATGGTCTGCAGTTTGCTGGGCTGCCACTTCCAGTCCACAGTTTCCAGTCCACAATTGTGGCCCCCAGCAGACTTGGGAACCACCAATCACCCCTGTCCTGGCTGCTTGCTTTCTATCAGCTATTTTTGCTCCAGTTGTTTTCTTATTACAGCCCTACTTTTCTGCCCTATCTCTTTCTAAGTAGGAGAGTTTAAGGGCCACTGGTACAGGGCATAAGTCAGATTTAGAAAGTTGGTGTTAAATTCCTAAATTTTAACCTGTCCCTTGTTACTACTCTGCAGGGCCTGGCAGAATTTTTACGTTTATATTACATAAAACACATGTTAGTAAAATAGATGTCAGTTAAAAAAAGGATTTGCAGCAAAAAGTTTGCAGACTTGTCAGTTAAAAAAAACGTTTCTTGGTTTGGCAATCCTGCTTCCCCAAAAGCGAGGTAATAGAAGTAATCTGAAGTAGAATAAGCCTTCCTCAAACAGCAAAACACTTTCAGTACTTACTTAGAGATAGTGCTTAATGAACATATGAAGCTGCTCAAGATGCCTGGCTAGGAGAACAGGCTTAAAGGAAGCTGCTTTCAATCCCCAAGACCCATAACTGTCCTAAGCTGTTTCCCCTGTTGTTAATTATTTTTGCATTCAAGGATTGCAACCATGAAGTCATATTTGATCCCTGAACTTTGTTTAAAATTATATAAATGATAGTGGGAAGATATTAGCTTACCATGATAGTAGTACAGGCAGTGCTCAAACTTATGACACAATTGGTTCCTGAAAACCATGTCTCAAGTTGAAATGTAACTAGGAACCAATTTTCTCATAAGAAAAAATGTTATAAATGAGGGATTGGTTCCTGAACCAAGACCTGATACCCTATGTTCACCAAAAATACCCCAGAATTTTGAACTCAATCAATTATAAATGATAAATATAACTTCATTAATGTATTTATATTGTAAATAGCAATCATATTGATTTGGAAAGACTTCTTTGAGGTGACTTGGCTGGACTTTTTGAAGGGTTCTTGGCTGGAGTCTTCTCAGGAGTCTTGGTGGCAGATTTTTCTTGAGTCTTGTCTGGTTTCTTAAAGAAAGTGTCCAAGGAAGTTTGGACAGATGTTCCCCAGGGAGATGGGTGATACAGTGAACTTGTTCACTGGCATGGCATCGAATCAGATCAAGCATTGTAAAGTCAAAATGGGCGTCATAAAGTTGAAACAGGGTGTTAATTTTTTTAATGTTTTAAGTGCAAAACATTGTAAGACGAGTACTGCCTGTATTGACTTTTACCACAGTGCCATATTATAGTTGGAAACTAACATCTTCTTTCCAGTTCTATGTTTTTTGCACTCTGTACAAAGTATTTTTTTTTTAAGAAACTGATTTTCTAATACTCACAGGAATCAGGATCATTAACTCCATTACTACTTCTGGGAGGACATCACCAATTTAATGAAACCAGAGATTTTATTTTTATTGCCTTATACTTTTTGTAAACATCTATGCTTGTGCATGCAACTTCTATGCTAGTGTAACTGGTATGTTGGTAACCTTGCTGCACATACACATGGACTTTCAAAATAGGATTTATGCTGGTGATAGTAATGGAATTTCTCATAGTATTTCCTAAGTATAGACATGAGCAAGATGGACTTAGACCATCTTCTCCTCCCCGCATCCCAACCCAACCCAATGTATTGTCATATTCCATTATTCTCAAGATTGTTACACTTAGCAAGTGACAAGTGTGACAGATTTTAAGGGTATTCATATAGTCCAAGAGATAAAATAGTGTATTTTATTTGGACGCTACACCAAAATCTCAGCTTATTTCATATAAAGAGGGTTTTTTTTTAAGTACTGTTTTAAAAGGCACAGTTTATTTTTATTTTTTCAACATATTAAATATTAAATGGTATAAATCATATGTAGATCTAACGAAAAGAAGATATGTATGCTATGTTCTCTATTATTTATTCATTTTTAAAGCAATGTGAGTCTGACTGTGTCTAGCCTGTTACCTGATTTTTACTTACATCTGTGATATCTTAAACTATATTACCCAGGTCACATACTGTAAATTTATTCAGTCTGAATTCAAATGAAATAGAAACGTCCTATGTCTATGATGTATCCAATAGAAATCTCTGAGTGAATTAATCAAGCTAATTAAGTTAATCAAAACAATGATTAATTAAAGAGACATATATGCTAATCTATAATAATTCAAAAACTGGATGTTCTAAGTAAGGACATAATATCCTCAAATTTCCTGTAGCATCTGTGTAAGCCCACTAGGTGCCCTTCCTGATATTTCCCTGAGCAACCATGTGGGAGTTCTGTGATAACCCTTCTTATAGCTTCCAAGAGCATTCATCTCTGGGCTTCTTATACATTGTGTGTGAAATCTTAGCCTCATTAAACTCTAAGGAAAAACTCCTGTTGATGTCAGTAGAGGTAAGATTTTGCCCCATACGTTTGCCAGATTAAGTGTCGGGAGAGTATAAATGAAAATAGAATTTGAAATGTGGCCTGGTGCACTCATAGTACTCCTATTGCATTAAAGAATGTGAAAACATTTCCCAAAATTTGTTGTTGGGAAAAAAAGGGAGAGGAGGGGATTATTTGGTTTTATTTTGTTTTTTTCCCCCCAAAAAGTGTTTCAGGCATTGCTTTGTTATGAGTCACATCAGGTTGCAGCTGTCATGGGCTATTGTTTGAACTGATGTGACAGAACAATGTAATGTGATGCATCACTATGAGATGTATCTTCCAAGACTGTGGCAAACATGCTTTTCCAAAAATAGAAAGCAAATAAGAAAAGTCTCAGTTCACATAAACAAAACTAAAACCTTTTTAAGGGCACACTGTCTAACAGATGAGATCTTTTAAACAACAGTCTCCTTATAGGTTCACGCATGCTTCAGTACTATAAAGGACCTGTATTTCAGGTGAATTACTCAACATGCTTCATCTTTTTTCATATATAATATTAATTTTATTTTTAAGTTAAAAAGGCCTTATTCAATTCAGTTGCAAAACCTTTTGGAAAGGTAGTAGAGATATAATGATTTTTTTTTTTTTTTCAGAATGCACAGATAATTTCTTTTTATTCCTTTTATTTCCAGCCCTAGTTGTTTTAGAATTCCAGGGGCCACACGTGTGATAACTTCTCTTCTGCTCTGTTATAGACATTAGCACTTGGTCTCCTAGGTCATATGCACGTAAATGACTCAAAAATATATCTGAAGGTGTCCCTACACCTTACAATTGCCTCCCTGTTATTAAAGTTTGAAACTCAATTAAGAAACTTGATAAGACAAAAGCTATTACTGAAACTAGGCCATCTCTTGTAAAACTAGGGTTACAATTTCTCTTAATATAACCTTATCAATTGTAATACAATTGACTCTGATCAGTTGGGACAAAATCTAATTTCCAAATTGAATCTGTGCTGCTTAAAAGCTGTTACCATAGATTTCACCCACATCAAAGACTAGTTTGGAAGAACACATACTTTGTCATCCTTCCCAGATAGACTCATTTGACTCTTCTTGGAGTTTGCAACAACTTCATTATCTTCTCTATCTTCCTTTCCCCAGGATACAAAGGGTGGAAACAGACACTTTAAAAATGTTGACAGCACCAAATGAAAGCACAGAGATCCATATTTGTGGCTGTGACAGAAGGCAGCAATAAAATTGGGCCACTTTATTTGTGGCCAACATCTGTTTGTTTGTGGTGGAAAAACACAGGCAGCACAACACTGCCCATTCTTTCCAGCGGCCCAAGAAAGGGGTTCTGTAGGCTTGCAGGGCCCAAAGAAAAATACCCCAGGAATTATTGAGTATCAAGCCGGTGATCAGAAAAAAGTAATATAGATATAGATATATATAGATATATAGACGTATAGTGGTTAGAAAAGAGTAAGACTATCAGAAAAGAATAAGATAATATAGATAGATATAGATCTATCTAGATATCTATATCTGTATCTCTCTCTCTCTCTCTCTCTCTCTCTCTCTCTCTCTATATATAGATTCATAGATACAGGGGTCAGAAAGGACCTCAAGAGATTATCAAGTCTGACTCCCTGACGCAGCAGAAAAGAGTGCTGAGGTCAGAAGACCCCACCCATATGCCTATCCAGCCTTCTCTCAAAGACCCCCAAGGTAGGGGAGAGCACTACCTCCCTTGGAAGCCCATTCCAAATTTTGGCCACCCTTACCATGAAGAAGTTTTTCCTGATATCTAGCCTAAATCAATCTCTCTCTCTCTCTCTCATTCATATATATATATATATATATATTCACTTAAACCTGTAAAGTGAAATAGGATTTAGCCTTAGGCATACAACTCATAAAACATAACTCTATTTTATCCCATCTGATGATATGCATTGTTCTTTACATTTCTTACATGTTTACACTTTTATTTTTTACCTATGTGAATACATTTTCCTTCCTTTGCATGCTCAAAAATGATTTAATATTGGGATGTAAGGAAGAAATCCTCTTATACTCCATTGCAATTCAAATGCTATGTAGAGAAACCTGAAACACTAGGCAATCATGGGCTCAGCTCATGGTACAGTAGCCCCTTTAATCTTGGTGTTTCCTCTGCACTCCCACTACCACTGACTGGCAGAGGGGCCCCAGTAGCCCTGATGCTCATCACTTGCTCCTGATTCTCAGGAAGCAAAAACTGGAGTTTTAAATACGTCATGGTTTTTGCCTCCAGCTGTTTGCTGCTGTCCAAATGGGAGGCAAAAACCGTGGTACATTTAAAGCTGCAATTTTTGCCTCCTGTCCATTAGGAATGAGTAGTGAATGGTGAGGCTGACGGGGCCCCTCCATCAAGTGGCAGAGGGATACAAGGAACTCCAAGATCAAAGGAGCTGCCACACCACAAGCGGGTCCACAATTCAAACTAGGTCCTAATCATATGTAACTGAGCTTCTAAACAGCTCACCATGCTTTGTAGCCCAATGGTTAAGACACTTCCACAAAAACAAGAAGAAAAGGTATTTGAACCCGGACCTGACCTCCAGCATTACAGAACAACTTAATCAGCAGGCAACAAGTCAGACCTAACTGATAGTATTTCCCTGTTGATGCTAGGCTAGGATACGGGGCGGGGGGGGGGGGGGGGGCGCGCCGGCTGTAGGGCGGGGGGAGGGGGCGGGGGGGGGGGGGGCATCTACACATGGAATTAATGCACATAATTAAACACCAGGGCTTATTGTTCCTGAGTTTATTGTTCCCAAGTACCATATCTTTATGTGCAGCATGTTGAGCCAGCTCAGAGCAGCACCAGCTGGCAGGGGGCCAGGAAGTCATCCTGCCAGCCTGGGGCTGCTTTCCCTGGCTCAGTGTGCTGCAGAGGGGCTGGCTGGGTCACAAGGGTGCTTCAGTGTTGGACTAGCTGGCAGGCCGCCCCCACATGGAAGCGCCCTTATGCCCCAGCCAGCACTTCCAGCATCTACACATGTGCTGCTGCAGAGGTAATTAGTTTCCTCCAGCCTGATAGGGGCACATATGTAGAGGCACAACATTTACTGTAAAGCTAATTAGTCTACTGCACAGTAAACTTCTCATGGAGACATATCCTTGGTAACAAAGAAGGGAAGCATCCTGGGGACAGACATAGAAGGGGTGAAATTTGTCTGACTATAGCTCAGGGAAATGGATGTCCCTTGGAGCACAGCTGCTCCTATTGTTGTTCTTTTACAGAGTTATTGCGATAGCAGGATTCTTCACATGGTGTTCCACTATCTTGAAATGTTTATCTAGTGGTTTTCTAGTGGCAGTCCTCATTACAGTACTATTTCATGTAGGATAAGCCTCTTTGAAAAAACGATTTGGAAACTCTGATAGGAAGGAGTGCATGCCTGTGGCTGGAGAGAGGAAAAGAAATGCTACTGGATTGTTCCTAGCCAAATCTCAAGATCTCTTACTTTCCTTTCCGAGAAAAAAAGAAAGCTCACAAGTATATAATACTCAGAATTCTCAAGTATCTTGTTACTAGACCATCTTGCTTTGTAGGACACCAATTTATTCTCTTAACTCACAAATCTTTTATTGCACCTCTTGCCACACTCCCTCCTTTCACAGGCTTAGAACTCCATTTGTTTCCAGATCACTCTGTGTACCACAGGATAAATTCCCTTCTCACTTAGTATCATAGAATCATAGAAATGTAGGCCTGGAAAGGACCTCTGGAGGGTATCTAGTCCAACCCAGTGCCCGAAGCAGGATCATTCCTTATCAAACCATCCCATAAAAATCCTTGTCTAACATATTACCAAACTTGATGGTCAACCCTGGCATAGCAGATTAGGAGCAGGGGTGGAAATCCAGAGTTCTTTCTCATCCAGGGCAGAGCTAGACCCTCCACCCTGGGCGTCCATGTGAGGCTTCCTCTTCTGGCCTCTTTCTGATCCCATCATTTTGGATACCCAATGGAACCGCTTCAAGAAAAGGTCATTGAAAGGTGCTCAGAAGGCTTTCCCATTGCTCTAGAAATTAGGACGCTTCGCTAGGATATATGCATCATAGATTTACACCCCCTGAACTGAATGGCTAGACCCAGGTCTCCCATATCTTAGGCAAGTGCTCTAATCACTAGGATACCTAAGTGGAAGAACATCTTTATGCTGGTCACTTATTAAAAATTCCCCACTGGACTGACTGAACTCTAACACACCTTAGTTTAACTAAGAATCCATTTCCGGAAGGTGTAATGCTACCCTTTAAAATTAATGAAAGCGCTGTGTGTCCTTCTTGGGCAAATTGCAATTAGTTTCTCAGGTGCATGACTTGCACACTTTATCACTGAGAGAAAAACTACATACAAGTGTATAGACAAAATAGGATACCTCCCTGATTCTAGGAATTTGTATCACATTTTTGCCAGCAACTAAATATTAGATGCTTAGGGGATTAAATAGGATTTAGTCCTTATTTGAGGATCTCTTAGTAGGAAAGTAGAATTTAGACCTCAGTGAACTTGAGTTTTGTGCAAAAGAACTGGGTTAGATGACCATCTTTTACAGACTGGTCAGTCTAGCCCCAAGATCTATAAGGGACTTGAAAACTCTGTCCTCAGATATTTCCCATTATTAGTTCTTATGTTTTCAATGTTTGCAAACATCAGGACATATTTGACTCCTGAGCTTTGTTTAAAATGTCATATAACCAATATTGGAAAGATTCTAGCTTGCCATGATAGTGCTATTTACTTTTTACAATTCAGATATATTATAGTAGGAAACTGTAATATAATCTGTTCATTTCTTTTTGATATTTTATTGTACTCAGTATAGCATTTGAAGAAGCTATCTGCTTTCTAACACTCATGAAAGTCAAGATCATTGACTTGATTACTTTTTCTAGGAGAATATTGCTGTTTTAATGAAAGCAGGGATTTGATGTAAAATGTCTTTGTTTACATAGGCTAAAGATATTTACGTCCCCCATCTTCATTCCATAACATTTCTTAGATTTGCTTGATCTCTTCTAATAACATTTTGGCACATTTGGGTTTAATGTAAATCATTCTTTATTTGCCCTACTGCTTTCCTCACAGTCTATAGTTGCATTAATAAGGTTTCTTTTTCTAAGTCAACCGTGGTGTTTTTAAAATATATATATATTTAAGGATCAAATAATTTAATATTTTAAAAACACCATTAGTATAGGGCATTCCACTTCTGGTGTTTCACACTGTTTCATCAATGCACATAGAATTTGTTTGATAGTTTATTATTTTGTCTTCAAAATAATGGTGCTTTCCAAAAGTGACCCACAGAAAAATAAAATAAAAATTCACTGGTGTGGCAAAAGCTATGAGGGGAAGGAGAGATATTCTCCTGACAAAAGATTATTCTTGACTGATGTATGCTTATATCATAAAACAAGATAATGCAGTAAAACATGCATAATATGAATTGTGAAATTCCAAGGTGACCACCAGGGAGGCTGTTCTTAAGTTGCGTGGTGCCCTCTGGGACATGCTGTGGCACACCATGCTCTGGGAGCAAGACCCGCTAAAGGTTGTGGCAGTTTCCCATGCCCTGGGCTTTTCCCTGTGCATTGGGACCCTGGATTGAACTCACATCACCATTACCTGCCTGCCCAACTACAGCCAATGGGGCTTGCACTCCATCATGCTCCAGGCTGTTGTTGATCACTGCAGCACCTTCACCAATGTGAGCACTGGGTGGACGGCAGTGCCCACAATGCCTGTCTTCTGCAATCCCACCCTGCCAGCCCTAGTGGAGAGCAGCTGCTTCGCACCTGGGGTGCCAGACCTCCAACTGGGTGCAGTAGTGGTCCTGCCCCTTCTCGCTGGGGACCCAGCCTACCTGCTCTTCCCCTAGCTCATGAAGCCCTACACCAGCCAGCTGGACCCCCACCAGGCACACTTTAACTGGTGCCTGGCCCAGACTTATGAAACACCACTAATATATATCTATATCTATATCTATATTTTAATGTTGTTTCATTTTAACCAAGGGAAAATGTGGATTTTGGGTTAAAATGGGGATTCTTTTTTTTTTTTAATCAGAGAAAACCAGTATCTCTACTGATCACTTGAGAACCTGGTGCAGGACCCTGAACTTTGATGGTGCAGAAGGCAAGCCTCCTCTGGCCTGCATCCTCCTTCTGTGATTGGAGGACTATTTGTGGCTGTGTTACATGTTCCTGTCCCCCACAGCTAAGGACAACATCACCACTGGCATTGATGATGTCATAACATTCCTCCGCATGTCAGAGACCCAGGCCTGCTAGCTGCAGGGGAACAGGCTTCTCAACGAAGTTGTGTACTCCCTCCTGTCTTCCTACTTGCTGTGGGTGAAGGGGGACCCCAGGGTCAGGAAAGCATGGCTGGGTCAGGCAGGGATGAGGGGTGGGGGCAGGGGCAGGGAAGGCTGTCCCCTGACTCCAGGGCTTACCAGGTAACCATGGCAAGGATGCTCAGTGGCCTGAGTCAGTCTCTGCTGGTGGCAAGGACATGCTACTCCTAGCAGTGTCCTGACGTACAGGGGTGCAGCATCCAAATGCCCAGGCAGGGCCCCCTCCAGGGAAGAGCTGGAGTTGCTGGCAGCCGGCAGTGCTATGGATGGCTTAGCCTCCAGGATGAGGTTGCAGTACCAGAACTGGAAGGATAGGCACTGGGCTGGGCCCCTGGAGATGTTGGTGGAGGCCATGGGCAGAGTGCATGTTGGGATGGGCTCCTGGTGGCCTGAGGGACCATCCCCTGGTGATGCATTGTCCTAGGTTCCAGGCTATAGCAGAGGCTGGGGGAGGCCACCCATGCTCAAGTAGATAACATGGCTCAGGCCAGGGTCTTCAGGCATGAGGATGTCATCCAGCTGCCACATAAAAGACATGGGCTTGTGGGCAGCCTCCATGTGACACTTGTAGTTGGTGACCATGACCTACTGTGCCCACAAGGCCCTGACCTTTATGAGGTACTAGCACACTGACTGATTGTGCCTGCACTCCTGCATGTGGCCTGATAGGACCTTGTAGAGGTGTGCATTGGAGTGGCCACTCTGTGCAAACTGGCTGAGCACTTCAGCCTCACCCCACAGCACTGCAGGGTCTGCAGTCTCCTCCTGGGACCATTTGCAGCCCTAGCACGTGGCATGTGGCATTGGGGAGGATGCTTGTGTGGCTTCCTTAATGGCTCACTGGGCTTCCATGTGGTAGTCCCAGTGCTGGTGGGCCTGGGCAGGTGTGTGCAGCACCCAGTGCAGGGACACAGCTCAGGAAAGGAAGGAGCATAGTGATGGCATTCTAGACACCAGCAGTGGAGTCTAGATAGGTCAGTGTGGGTGGTCTGGGGACAGCTGGAGCAGGATCCAGTAACCAGAGGCTGGCTGTTGGTGGGCCAGGGTGATGCCAGGTCTGGACGCTGCCTGCAGCACCCAGCACAGAGGAACAGTGTGGTGCCAGGGTGCCAGGGACCAGTGCTGGGTTGCAGGCAGTTTGTTGTGGCTGGCCTGGGGCCTCTATGGGGCTAGGCAGTGGCCAGAAGCTGGCTGCAGGTGTCCCATGGCCCCAGTGCCTCTGCAAGCTTTAAAAGGCCTGGGGCTGGGGCAAGTAAAGAGCCATCCAAGCCCTGGGGCTAAAGCAGCTCCCAGCACAGATTGGGGACAGGCTCTGTGGCTAAGATGCAGGTGGCTTCCTGGTGGTGGGGCTAACCAGGAGCAAATTTGCTCCCAGTCAGCATCTACATGTGCATTACTGCACAGTAATTAATCATGAGTTAATTTGTAATTGTACTTACAGGTAGTGAATAAATTCACAATTAGATCAAATTACTGTGCAGTAAGCATCTGCACATGTAGATGCTGATGCTTACTGCACAATAATTTGGTTTAATGTCCAGCAAAGTGTCTTATGTAGATGTGCCCCTAAAGAACTAATTCATACCAGAAATAGTTGCTGAAGGAATCTTTCCCTGTTTAACAAATTTTAGAAAAATCCAAATTTAAAACCCTCTGTTAAATCCCTTACACACCCTTTACAGAAATGAAACTTGCAATAACAGATAATTTTATAACTTTCTGGATCAGAGGAAATCTTTGTCTATCTTTTGGCTTTATATATCAGTAAAGATCTAAAAGGCATTATAGTTACAGTATGTTGCATTTCACCAGCAATGAAAGAATACTATTAAGGCCTCAATTCTTTGTGGGCCATATCATATATATCTTATTGAAGGTTCTGAGACTTTTGAAAACTGAGACTTATGATGCCTACTTTTAGAAAGAGGAAAATACATCTACTACAATTTACAAAATGTGAAAAATAATGTAGTCAGAAATTATAAGACAAACACAATAGAAAGAGCTAAAAGACACCTCATAATGGATTAACTAGTATGAAACTAAAGGTACACAACTGAAAATGAAATAAAAATGTAAGATAGTTAGGCAAGGGAGAAACATGGTGAAGAAAAGGCATACCAATAGGACAAGAACCATCAGATATAAACTAGTTTTTGTGGGGTTTTTTTTTAAGAAGTGTGAGATGTATGTTGACTCTTCCTGCAAATATGTCAGATAAGATTAAATAAACTTGTAGTGATAATATAAGCATGACCTGGCTAAAAGACCTATGTCAAAATTGTCCTATAATTAGATTATAAACAAATGACATTGGGGGACTCTGAGTAATTCATTATCCTGAATTACTATACTGTTTGTATGTTCCACAAATATAAATATCAAGAAGTGATGGGACCAAACACAAAGCTGCTCTTTACTACCTTCTGAGATAAGCTAAATCAATTTAAAGCAACAGGATTTGTGAAATATATTAAAAAATTGAAACTTTGAAAAAAAACCCATTCAGTCTTTAATGGACTGAGATCTTGTCAATGCAGGGATCCAGACCCTTGCAAATAATTTAAGATGAAGATTTCTTAAAAGTCCTCCAAAACTTTTTTGAATATAAATCTATTTTTTCTGTTATCTGTTCCAATTACAATTGTTTCCAATTACTACTAGATGTTTTATAGAAAGGAAATCCATTGTGCACAACAACATGATGTTAATTTAATCTAATTAATACTTCAGTCTGTATGTATAGCTCATGAGTTTCATTACAGGCAAAGAAGGAAGACAAACCTGGGCATAGTAGATCAAGGAAGGAAACAATTCAAAGTCAAGGAATTTCCACTGAGACTCAACACTCCCCCACCCACTCTGTTGGTTTTTCTAATTTCTACCCAAGACATTCTTGCTTAAAGTGCTCAGGGGCACTATAGAGTTAAGTATTTGGTCCCCATTTCTGGAATCAAAAAACTGAGAAAGAAACCTAGGTTTCCTGTATAATGCCAAAGGAAAATTTTGTGTCTCAGAATAGTATCCAGCAAAATTAGCATACAGGGATTGACTTAACTACAGTATCCTGAGTGGATAAGCTGACTAAGCTAGCCAGTATGAAACAGTAATAACAGAAGTATGTTTCAATTCCCTCCTTTCTAGAGCATAGGTGCTTTACTCAGGGATATTGGGCAACATTTCCAATTCAGAGTCTGGCACCTTCTCTGGGATATAACACCTAGGGAGAGATCCTAATAATTTCCATAGGTACCAGTACTTTAGCTTCAGTACACCAGTAAATAGGCATATTTTCCCAGAAGAGTTTATCCAAACCAACACTCTTAGAAATATAGGGTCCTCATATAGTCAGCATGGGAAGCTAGGCACCTCCACAGAGATCCTGAGTATCTCAACATTGTGCACAGAGGTGTCCAGAGACAGGACAAGGAAAATGCTAGGCACAGAGATGTGTCTAAACTCCTCTCCTTCCTAGAGCTCATGAGCCTGACGTGGTGAAACACCTAAGGCACCGCTACCATATTGCATCCAGAAATCCCAGAGGGGAGAAATCAGAATATGATTCAAATGCAGTGCAAAGCAAAGCATTCAAATATGATTTGAATTAAATAAACAGCCACATGTATTAAAAAATAAAATGATGGTGTTGATGTCTATCTTTTCCTCAAGTGGTTGGACCATTCACTTCAAAGTAACCTTGGTGTGAGATCCTTCTTAGCCTTAGGGGACTGACTCATACCTCCTAGTTCCTAGAAGAAAACCACCAGTTTATAGAAAGGGATATACCTCTTCTCCCTCCCAGACTTCTGCACCTTACCTGACCCTTCTAATGAAGCTGAGTCAACTGGTTTCACCAAAAGTTCAAGATCTGTGAAGACAAAGGGAGGACAAGCAAGACAGAGCCTGACTGAAATAGCCCAATGATGAGGACACTCCTGTTATTTGGGAAGAGGGAGGAGGAGTTCCTAGATTCCAATCCAATGATTGTTTAATGCAACATTCATAAACAGTTCTAGGAGCAGACTTCCTTCTAGTGGACTGCCCTCATTACTGTACCACAACCAGACATTTTTTTTCCATAGAGTGTGATTATCAGGGATCCTGGTTCTCTCTGATTTAAAATCAGAGAGAACCAGGATCCCTGGTGATTATGTACTATGTACTGAACTCAGTGTTGTTGATGTGAGCAAGGTACATAATGAATTGGATCTCTCTGAGGATTTATACACCTCTTCAACTCCAGTCTGGATTACAACAGGAGTTATGTGTCTATTTACTTGACCTGGATCACTTCTAAAAATATTTGGGTGCCTAAATTAGGTACTTATAGGTTGCTTGAGTCCATAATGGAGGTGACTAATGATTATAGGTACTTCAGTTAATTTGTAGCCACCAGAGTACAGTTGATACAGATCACTTTATGACTTACCTAAATTTCACGTAGTTGACCTATTTACATCTAGTCTTGATGACCTCTCAAAAAGTGTGGGGTAGTGTTTCTTTTGAAACTGAGCAGGAAGTGATATCCCTCTATCTCCTAGCATTTAGTATTTAGCCAGAATGCGATCTCAGCTCCCCTATCTACCCAGTTGTCAGGTAAGTGCCAAGACTCACCTGTGAGTTTTGAGTTTCACTGCCTGTTCCAAGGAATGTTTACATTAAGATAATAATAATAATTGAAAAACTAGGGAATTATTTACTACAGAGACTAAAGCTCAGGACTCCCTTCATCCATGTAACTATTCTCAGTTCTGTACTAGATAATTTCCTTCGGGAGAGGAGACAATTGAAGGAAGTTTTCTGAATCATGCATTACTATTCTAAGCACTTGAGTTATTGTATAAAAAGGAGGGGATACCAACCACTCCTCCTCTCACTGTATTGTAAAAGAAAACAGTATATTCTAACTCACATTATATTGAGTCCGACCTAGAACCCTCAAGTGAGTGCGCCCAGTTACTTAACACTGCAGAGGGAAAAAAGGCTCACAGTCTCTTCTGTTGAACCAATTCTACTCTATAGCAATAAATACTCATTTAGTAAAAAATTGAAAGCATGAATCCTTAGCACAACAGCTAAGATGTGTCTTCAAATGTGGAAAATTAAGGTCCATCTTTTTGCTTTAAGCAATGTTAATTATATATAAATGTCTTCAACAGGGGAGACTGAAAAATGCTAACCAGAGAATACTCAATTGTCTGATGGACATTGCACTTGTCTAGGATCAGGAAACCTGTCTACATCCCTTTGGTGAGCCTAGCAGAATATTTTCAGTCTCAGAATGAAAGCTGCTGCTAGAAGCAAAATCAGAGACTTCTTGTTCCAGTTAACAGGCACAAATAATAGGGTGCTTTTTGCCCTGATGTAAAGACATTTGTCCCAGGAATTTAAATTAATAAATAGATCTGGTAACAACTGTAATTTAAATTAAAATTAATTCAAACTGATATATATTCTTAATTTGAAGGAATGTGGCTGAAAACTTGAAAGCATGACCACAAAGGTTTGATAAATATGTCAGTTTTAGTAGACTTATCTAGGAATCAGATGTTGTGTGAGCCTCAGAATTAATTCCTATCAATTGCAGAAGTAAAAGCACTAATTGATATCATTATCTGCAGTGATAGGGAGGCGGCAAGTTGAAATCTGATATCAATATAAATATAATTTGAAAATATAGCTAATATTTCAGGAACAGAAATATTTGGCATGGAGAAAGGGTATGCTATTTAGCAGAAAGCAAATGGTTGAGATAATTGATCACTTTGCAGTTGAGTTAAACACATTCTGCTGTAAACGCAAGTCGCTCATAGGCAATTTAATTAAAAACAGAATTGTTGGGTATAATCAGTTTAAAAAGTGCAAAACTAGTTCGTGAACATGCTACCACAAAAAAGTGATGTTGACACAGATGAGGAAGCATGAAATGTACATCTCAGAGTTTGATCAAGCTGACAGTGTTACAAAAATGAACTGCAATGCAAAGCAGAAGGTTAAAATAAAACAGAGAATGCACAAAAATGTGCATATATTTCAGTAACTGGCAATAAGACTAGAAGTATCTAAAGAAAAGCAGATGTCCAGCAGAAATACATCGAACAAAAAACCTAATCATCTTGCAAACAATGCCATTCTAGGGGTGAAAAGTGATGGTCAGTGGAGTCAGGAAACTATCTGGCCATACATAAAAGGAATATTTAAAACAAGATAGTAATACAGATCTACCAACCAGTGCAAAATTCTTTGTTGGTTGCTCTGACAAAAGAACCCATAAATGACACTCCAGAAAGCATAGGTGCAGACAGAAGTGCATCTCCCTGCTGTAACTGAAAACACTTATCAAGAAGCATTCTGAGTTATAATGATTCCCTGGAGCAAACGTAAGTCCACTGTTGGTTTCAGCGGGAAAGGAAATCTAGCTGCTGGCTAAGTTGAGCCTGTCATCTAGACTCAGCCCTCTTTCCTGCCTATGCAGGGGGTTGGACTCGATGATCTATTGAGGTCCCTTCCGACCCTAGCATCTATGAATCTATGAATCTATGTTGCTCCTTGCTCTATCATCTGCCATCACTGAAAAAAAGAGTCTAGCTCCATCTTTTGAACTCCCCTTCAGGTAGTTAAAATAAGGATGCTATTAAATCCCCTCTCAGTCTTCTCTTCTCTAGACTAAATAAGCCCAGTTCTCTCAGCCTGTCCTCAGAAGTTATGTCCACCAGGCCCCTCACTATTTTTGCTACCCTCTTCTGAACTCTGTCCTATTTGTCCACATCCTTTCTATAGCATGTGGGGGGCGGGGGGAAGGGGCAGGAACTGAACACAATACTCCAGATGTGGCTGACTAGAGCCAAATAAAAAGGAATAATTACTTCCCTTGATCTGCTGGCAGCACTCCTACCAATGCAACCCAGTATGCCATTAGCCTTCAATCAGGACACACTGTTTGCTCATATTCAGCTTATTGTCCTTTGTAAACCTCAGGTCCTTTTCTGCAGAGGTGCTGCTGGGTCATGGGTTTCATAGTTGTTAGAGTTGGAAGGGACCTGAGAAGATCATCAAGTCTGACCCCCTGCTGTGGGCAGGAATGAATGCTGGGATCAAATGACCCCAGCTAGGTGATTATCTAGCCTCTTTTCAAAGACCCTCAGTGTAGGAGCCAGCACCACTGCCCTTGGAAGTTGGTTCCAGACCCTAGCTGCCCTGACTGTGAAGTAGCACCTCCTGATGTCTAGCCTGCACTTACTCTCAATCAACCTGTGGCTGTTATTCCTAGTTACTCTGGGTAGTGCTTGGGGGAACAGGGCCTCTCCCATTCCCTGCTGGTCCTCCCTGGTAAGTTTATAGATGGCCACCAGATCCCGTCTCAGCCTTCTCTTGTGGAGGCTGAATAGGTTCAGGTCCCATAGCCTCTCCTCATAGGGCCTGCCCTGCTGCCCCCTCACCATGTGAATGGCCCTTCTCTGGACCCTCTTAATGCTGGCCACATCCCTCCTGAAGTGCAGCACACAGAACTGGATGCAGTACTCCAACTGCAGCCTTCCCACAGCTGCATAGAGGGGGACGATCACCTCCTTGGACTTGCTCGTGATGCATCTGTGGATATGTGACAAGGTGTAGTTAGCCTTACTCACCGCATCCTCCCATTGGCAGCCCATGTTCATCTTGGAATCAATAATGACTCCAAGATCCCTTTCTACCTCTGTGCTGATGAGAGGGGAGTTCCCCAGCCTATAGGCATGCTGCTGGTTCTTTCTCCCTAGGTGCAGTACCTTGAACTTGTCAGTATTGAATCCCATCCTATTCTCATCTGCCCATCCCTGTAATCTGCCCAGATCTAGTTGTAGTCTATCCCTCCCTTCTAGCATGCCCACTTCTCCCCACAACTTAGTGTGATCTGTGAATTTGAACAGGGTGCTTTTCACCCCCTCGTCCAAGTCGCTGATAAAGATGTTGAACAATACGGGCCTGAGGACTGAGCCCTGGGGGACTCCACTGCCCACATCCCCCATACACCACCTCTCTTTGGGTGTGGCCCTCTAGCCAATTTGTGACCCATCTGACTGTGTAGGCATGAATGTCACACTTGCCTAGTTTTTAAATGAGAATGGGGTGAGAGACAGTGTCAAAGGCCTTCCTAAAGTCCAAAAAAATACATCCGCTATGACACCTGCGTCCAAGGATTTTGTCATCTGATCGTAAAAGGCAACCAGGTTGGTCTGACAGGACCTGCCCCTAATGAACCCACGCTGGTTGCCTGGTTGCCCCTGAGCATAAGCTCCCCTGCTGGTCCCTCGCAGATGTGCTCCTGGATAATTTTCTCAAAGAGCTTAGCTTCCCCAGGACCGAGGCAAGACTAATGGGCCTATAGTTACCTGGGTCCTCCTTCCTCCCTTTTTTGAAAATGGGGACCACACTGACCTTTTTCCAGTCCTCTGGCACCTGGCCAGACCACCATGAGTGCTCATAAAGCCCTGCCAGGGGCCCCGCAATGACCCCTGCCAATTCCCTCAGCATCCTGTGGCAGAGATCATCTGGACCTGCTGATTTAAATGCATCCAGCCCCACCAGAAGTTCCCTAACTAGGTCCTCTCTGGCCGTAGGCCTGGTGGTGCCTTTCCTGAGTCAGTCCGAATCCCGGTGGGGGAGATGTCCTGGTCCCTGCTTGGAAAAATGGAGGCAAAGAATTTGTTAAAGAGGTCAGTTTTTTCATCTGGTGCAACTGCCAAGCATGTCCTGCAGGGGCCCCACTTTATCCAGTGCCTTCTTTTTGCTATGTATTTAAAGGGATTCTGTTGTGGGTGGCTGCCAGGGGCCATGCATGGCTAGTGTTGGGAACAGGGCAATGAGTGGCATAAAGTCAACCATGAGGGCCAGGATAGAGTCCAGCACCTGGCAGTCTTCGTTGGTGGCCTGTATTGCCCTAGCCATGCCTGCACACTGCTCCTGAAGGGCCTCCACACTCTAGTGCTCCAGGGCCAGGGGCTGCAACTTGAACTTGAACTGTCAAAGTTCACGGATGATACCAAATTATGGGGGAGGGCAGTCACAGCGTAGGACAAGCTGGGGATAGAGACTGACATGGACACACTCTCAAGGTGGGCTGACCAAAACCTGATGGTCTTCAGTGTAGAGCAATGTAAGGTGCTGCCCCTTGGTAGGAATGAACTGTCAACATACTTACAGACTCGGCAGTGCTACGCTTGCTAGCACCAAGACCAAAAGGGACTTGGGGGTCTTGACTGACCACAAGATGAATATGAGACACCAATGCTATGCTGTGACTAGCAAAGCAAACCAAACTCTGGCGTGCATCTACTGATGCATTTCAAGCAAAACAAGGGAAGTCATCCTCCCACTTTACTCCACCCTGGTGAGACCGCAGTTGGAGTACTGCATCCAGTATTGGGCCCCACCTACTCTGGATTCTTTCAAAAAACAGGTGGATGTATTTCTTGCTGGAGTCACTTGATCCCAGCTGACTTCCTGCCTATGGAAAGGGGCTGGACTTGATGATCTCAAGAGGTCCCTTCCAGCCCCTAATGTCTATGAACATCTATGAAATCTATGAAACTCCCAGTCTGCCCAGTCCCACACCTCCTTACACTGGTTCCATGCATCCTCATGTGCCATGTCCTCCACCTGCCACCTGTCCTGCCAGGCAACATTCTCTACCTACCACATCCACCCATCCACTTGCTGGTCCTCCATGGCCATCACCAGCCAGTCTAGTAGGAGGGTCCAATCCCGAGTCCTCCTGAACAGCTGGTGCTTCCCCCAGACCCCAGCTGTGGGTGTCAACAATCCTGCTGTTTCATCCTGGCTTCCAAGTGCAGACTCTCCCCCATGTGCAGCTGCAGGGCCTGCAGAGCCATGAGAAAGAAGCTGTTTGTGAGAGTTTGCAACAGTTAAGAGATAGGATGATCTGTACCAGTGGCCCATGCCTCATATCAGGGGTCAGGCATGCATGGCTGCCTATGGGCTATGGTAAGTTGGCCAGGCAGGCCCAGGCTCAGACAACTGCTGGCCAAGATCCCCATCCCCACTCACTTCCCAGGGGCTGTTGGGCCACTGGGTGCTGGCCACAGGCAGCCTACCACCCCCACCACACCATTCCCAGGCCAGTACATACCTGGCTCTTGGTGACACCTGTTGCTGCTGCTCCAGACCCTGCTGCCCCACTTTGTCCTCCTGCATGCCAGATGATTTCCTGTACTGCCACCAAGCCCATGGTGCCTGAGCTGTGGAACTGTATTGCTGTCCCAGCAAATGTCAGGGTGACTGAAGTCTCCCATGATAACCAGAGCCTGTGATCAGGAAACTTCTGCTAGCTGTTTGAAGAAAGCCTCATCCACTACACCCTCCTGGTTGGTGTTCTATAGCAGACTCCCACCCTGGCATCACTCTTGTTGCTCTCTCCTTTGACCCTAACCCAAAGACTTTTGACAGGCCTATCTCCAGTTTCATACAAAAGCTATGAGCACTCATGGCTCTTTTACATAAAGTGCAACTCCTCCTCTTCTCCCCTGCCTGTCCTTCCTGAACAGTTTGTACCCATCCATGAAAGTGCTCCAGTCATGCAATCTGTCCCACCAAGTCTCTGTTATTCAAATCACATCATACTTCCATGACTATGGGAGGATTTCTAATTCTTCCTGATTGTTTCCCTGGCTCCATGCATTAATGTATAGGCACCTAAAGTAATTAGTTGATTGCCCTGATTCAGGAAGAATGAAAATATCGCCCTTGTTGCCCACTCCTGCTAGCTCTTTCTCCAGGTCACCCACTTTCCTACTTACCTAAGGGCTTTGGTCTCCATCCTCTGACAAACCTAGTTTAAAGCCCTCCTCACTAGGTTAGCTTATTATAGTGGTAACTTGTACTCACCATGTCACAGAACAATCCAAGAATATATATTGCTGTTCAGGAGCAAAAGCATTGTGATCTGCTGTCTTCATCACATCTTGGTGGTGTTGCTACTGCTCGGTCCATGGCTGCTTATTCATCAGAGTTACCCCTGCTCATTTCACACCTAACCTTCCCTGAAGGTTATTCCAAAGTCCATCTCCTATGGATGTGCTGGGCAGCAGTACAGCTCTGCCCCACAGTTTTATTTATTATATGTCCACAGAGTGCCCATCACAAATTTCATATTGGACTTCTAGGCACCAAACAACACCACAAGCTTCCCTGGATTCATGGATTTGCATAAATACAACTTATACAGCAAGGCAGTCAGTATTTTGTCAGAGGTGAATAGTTCAAGAGGTTAACATAATCTAATATATCTTCACCTTAGGGCACACAGTAGAGTGCTGTGGCTAACCTCAGGCCTAGATACCTTTGAGTCATCACTTTAGATCATGAAGCAAACAGTTAGTTCTCTGCTTCTGGTTAAGTCATTTACAGCTGAGTTAACTAGGAACAGGCTTCTACACAAGTCTAAAAAGAAAGTCTTAAAACTCATACCTGAGGAGACATAGCAAGCTGCTTTAACTACTCTGTCATATCAAACTAGCACCCAGCTGTGCTGACATAACAAATAACAAGAATCTCTGAAGACAGAATAGCAATTAAACTACACAAAATGGTCTTCCACTTTGGAAGCATTCAGGCAGGCTCTGAAGTAGTGCATACATATGTCATGTCATTACTCTACTAATGCATGTGAATTTGAAAATACCAGGGCTCTAAATGCATGGGTTCAAAAATGGTAAAAGAACTATAAACAGAGTTGCAAAACAGAAAATTTCAGATTTTGTTTCAAACAGGCTTCATATGTTATTTATTTGAGAAGCATCTAGTGAATATGCATGGAAACATGAAAAAAATATTTTAAAATATTAAAAATGTAAAGATCTGACTTCATTGGTATTTACTGTGGTTCTTTTGTGAAAAGTTCATATTAAAAGGGTCCCAATGCCAATGAAATTAGTTTTAATACAAAATGGTTGCATCTACACATGCACTTAATTAGCTGCAGAGTAAAGTTTCACCATCCACATGTGTGACATTATTAGGGTGCAACAAATCAGTTAAGGCTGCAATAAGATAATACTGTCACAGACAGTACTATCTTACAGTAGGGTAATTAACTACAAGTAAATGCATCTGTACATGCTGACACCCGGAGCCAGAGGCTTACCCCGCCAGAACCACTACCAGCCCAGACTGAGCAGAGCAGGAGAGACATGGCATAAACTTCTCCATCCCAGCTCAAATTGCTGCTCTCTTGGGAGTAGACAAAGACACTGCACCTGGGAGTAGTTTACTCTGGTTCAAATTGCTCCAGAGCTTATTACTTCAAATTAATTGCACATGTAGATTCACCCAAAAAGATATTTTCCAATGCTGAAAGTTCATGTTTTGTTAAATTTAGAGGTGAACATTTAAGCAAAGTATAATCATGAAAAATCAGTTTCATACAACCCTAGTTAATGCTAAAAACCTAAAAAAAAATAATTTAAAATATAGTTGGAAATAATCCAGTAGAATACTTATAAAATAGAATAGATTGGATTTCTCTCTCTCTCTCTATATATATATATAGCTGTATTTGTGAAACTTTTGCACTCAGGTTGATCATTTATACCTATGCTATCATTTAAAACTGAGGTATGTATAGAATCAATTATCTACTGTCAAAACTATATTACATATCCCCTAGATTGTGGAAATGGAAGTCCATTCAATCTTGATGGTAAATTGGAGTACCTTAGCATAGTGAGATAGCCAATTCCCCCACCTCGATCACTGATGGATGTCCACATGGCACCAGTCCACCTACGATTAATTCTGAAATTGTTAAGGAGCTCCTGGAGGAGCTGGATGGGTACAAGTCAGCAGGCCCGGATGACTTCCATCCACAGCTGCTGAAAGAATTGGCCAGTGTCATAGCTGAGCTGCTGGCATAGCTGTTCGAGCACTCGTAGTGCTCTGGCCAGGTCCCTGAGGGCTGGAGAAGGGCTAATGTGGTGCCCATTTTCAAGAAAGGAAGAAGGGATGAGCCGGGTGATTTTAGACGAGTCAGTCTTACCTCTATTTCTGGGAAAATGCTAAAGAAAATAATCAAAGAACACATTTGTGCAGGCCCAGCAGGGGAAGTGATGCTGAGGGGAAACAAGCACAGGTTTCTCACAGGTAGATCCTGCCTGACAACCCCTGTAGCCTTCTATAACGAGGTCACACACTGCCTGGACATGGGAGCCGAGGCTGATGTCATCTTCCTGGACTTTAGGAAGGCCTTCGACACAGTTTCGCACCCTATCCTCATTGGGAAGCTAGCAGACTGTGGAGTGGACACCTACACGGTCAGGTGGGTAGCCAACTGGCTTAGGGACCGCACCCAGAGAGTGGTGGTTCATAGATTCATAGATTCATAGATTTTAGGGTCAGAAGGGACCTCAATAGATCATCGAGTCCAACCCCCTGCATAGGCAGGAAAGAGCGCTGGGGTTAG
>NW_005841926.1:2651663-2665049 GCF_000455745.1 Alligator sinensis
TGAACCTGTGCTGGTTGCTCCTCAGCATAATTTTTCCTGCCAGGATCTCTCAAATGTGAGTCTTGATAATTTTTTCAAAGACTGCCTAGGATGGAGGTGAGACCATCTGGCCTATAGTTGCCTGGGTCCTCCTTCCTCCCCTTTTTGAAAATGGGGACCACATTGGTGGATGGTTCCTTCTCAGCCTGCAGGGAGGTTGGCAGTGGAGTCCTGCAGGGTTTGGTCCTCAGACAGATATTATTTAACCTCTTCATCAGTGATTTGGATGAGGGCATGGAAAGCACCCTCTCCAAGTTCGCTGATGATACCAAGTTATGGGGCAAAGATAGTACACCGGAGGGCAGGGAGCAGATTCAGGCTGACCTGGACAGGTTGGATCAATGGGCAGAGAGAAATAGGATGCAATTTAATAAAGATAAATGTAAGGTACTCCATCTGGGAAGGAGGAACCCCCAGTATACCTATAGGTTGGGGAGTGTCCTTCTCAGCAGCTCGGAGGCAGAGAGGGATCTTGGAGTCATAGTTGACTCCAAGATGAACTTGAGCTGGCAGTGTAATGAGGCCATCAACAAGGCCAATCGCACCTTGTCATGCATTAGCAGGTGCATGACTAATAGATCAAAGGAGGTGATGCTCCCCTTCTATGTGGCACTGGTCAGGCTGCAGTTGGAGTACTGTGTCCAGTTTTGGGCACCACACTTCAAGAGGGACACGAGGAATCTCGAGAGGGTCCAGAGGAGGGCCACTCGCATGATTAGTGGCCTTCGTGATAGACCCTAGTGGGGGAGGTTGAGAGAGCTGAATCTCTTCAGCCTTCACAAGAGACGGCTGAGGGGAGATCTTGTGGTCGCCTATAAATTTATTAGGGGAGGTCAACGGGGAATAGGGGAAGCACTGTTTACTAAGGCACCCCAGGGAGTGACTAGGAATAACGGGTGTAAACTAGTTGAGAGTGGATTTAGGTTAGATATTAGGAAGAAATTTTTGACATTAAGGATGGCCAGGATCTGGAATGGGCTTCCAGGAGAGGTGGTGCTATCACTTAGCTTGGAGGTCTTCAAAAGTGGGCTAGATAGTCACCTGGCTGGGGTCATCTGACCTCGGTTCTCTTTCCTGCCAGGGGCAGGGGGTCAGACACGATGATCCAGTGTGGTCCCTTCCGACTCTACAATCTATGAATCTTAAATGAAGCCAGCTTTCTCCAAATTTCCTTTTGAGGCTGGATTTTGAAAACTGGAAAATCCTCAAACAGGATAACAGAGAAACCAAATATTAATACTGGGACTTAATTACCATAGAACCTGAGACACTCAAGGCAACACAGAGGGACTTAATAAAATACAGGGAGTGTGTCTACACAAGAAGCTTTACTGCAAAGTAGAATAGTTTACTGCACAGCAAGCAAGTATGTTTATACGTGCACATGATTTACTTGTGAGTAAATTTGTTACCTGTAAATGCAAGTAGTAAATTTACTCATGAGCAGGGATCCTGGTTTTCTCTGATTAAAAAAAAAAAATCCCCAACTTTCAGATATAAAAAATAACCTAAAAAATAGTGGTCTTTCATTTTAATCATGGAAAAATGTGGATTGTGGGTAATTTTTTTTATATTAAAAAATTGGAGATTTTTTTATCAGAGAAAACCAGGATCACTGCTTATGAGTAGTTACTGTATAGTAATGCATGTACAGATGCCAATTGGGAGCAGATTTGCTCCCAGTCAGCCCTGCCCCTAGGGGACCAGCCTCAGCTCAGCCCCAGGATCCCAGGGCTGGGAGCCTCTCCTGCCCCAGAGCTGGGCTATTCTATTGCAGCCCCAGCCACAGGCCCTTTAAAAGCTTGCAGGCAGTTCGAGCCCTGGGGCACAACAACAGGGAGCCGGGGGTACTCATGGCTTGTGCTGCCCCTGTACAGACCACAGGCTACCTATGCCAGCCTGCCTGCACCCTGGTACAGCTGCCTGACACCACAGAGCAGTATGGCCAGCTAGGCCCATGCTGCAGGCTGCTGCAGGCTCCTGCTAGGTATGCCAGCATCCAAGCCCAGCTGAAGCCAGATGCTGGCCTTTGGGGCCAGTACCAGCTGCCTGCAGCCAACTCCCAGCAGTGTGACTGGACCCTGCAGGTGATGCAGAGCATCACCTCACCATGTGGCTCCTAGGCCTGTGCCGTGCCTGTGCACCGGGTGCCCTCCCAGAAGATGTCAGGGTGATAGAAGTCCCTCATGACAACCAGGGCCTGTGATCAGGAAACTTCTGTTAGCTGTCTGAAGAAAGCCTCATCCACTACACCCTCCTGGTTGGTGGTCGATAGAAGACCTCCACCATGACATCAGCCTTGTTGCTCTCTCCTTTTACCCTAACCATCAGAACTCTCACACCAGCTCTCCAGGTCTCCACACAGTGCAAAGGCAACCCAGGAAGTTTTTGGAGTTGGAGAATTAATTTTAATTAGCAAGGATTAACACCTACAAAACCACAGACTAAGGAGAGGAATTAATCAATACAGACAATCAACTGCCCCAAGACAGAGACAGTCAGTTGCACAAGCACCCATGTCATGAGTTTTGCCTGTCAGCAGCTAGAGGTGCAGGGCCCCAGTACCCAGACCCCCACTGCACCTATCTCCTTAACAGCTGGCCTGCTTTGTGGCCTCAGCAGGAGCTACCATCTCTGCAGTTTTCACTCCCCTGTGGCGTAACACATACACGTGACATGTTTTGCTTTCAAGAATTTGGGGTGCAGTTTCCCCCAAACCCCTGCACCGATCTTCTTGAAACTTGGCAGGCTTCATGCTCACAGCAGAGGCTAACACCCCTGCAGGTTTCATCCAAAGCAGACAAAAACTACAAAGTTATAGATATTTCATTGTTTCCCCATTATACCCTATGGCCGGATCTCCAAGGTGGCTCCGAAGCTTTTCTGAAGTGGTTTGGAAACTTCAAACTTCTTCAGAAAGCCTAACAAAGCCAGTACTTCAGTCCTGACATGCTGCTTCAGATGCCGAAGCATCTGAAGCTTCTCCGGATCTGAAGCACAGTCCAAAGCCTCACACAGCCCTAGAGAGCATCGCCTCCCTTGGGAGCCCATTCCAGAGCATGGCAGCCCAACCGTAATGTAATCCTCCTGATATCTAGCCTGAACCTGTTCTCAGTCAATTTGTGGCTATTATTCCTTGTTATCCCTGGTGGCACCCGGGGGAACAGAGCCTCACCTATTTCCCGCTGGTCACCCCCGGTGAATTTATAGACGGCCACCAGATCTCCACTCAGTCTTCTGTTGTGGAGGCTGAATAGATTCAGGCCCTTTAGTCTATCTTGATAAGGCCTGGCCTGCTGGCCCATGACCATGAAAGCGACCTTCCTCTGGACCCTCTCAAGGTTAGCTCCCTCAGTCTTCACAGGCAAGGTCAGCTTCCAGACTACTGTACCTAGCAGCACAATTTGGGAGGAGGTGAGCAGCCAACTGTGTCAAAAGAATAGGTTAGGGACTATTTAGAAAATCTGGACATGTAAAGTATATACGGCCAGATTGGATTCACCTGTGGATGCTGAGGGATATTGCTGATATGATAGCAGAGCCACTGGACATTATCTTTGAACACTCATGGTGATCAGGAGAGGTCCTGGATGATTGGAAAAGGGCAAATATAGTGCCCATATTTAAGAAAAGGAAAAAAGAGGATTCAGGGAAGTATAGACCAGCCAACCTCACCTCAGTCCCTGGAAAGATCATGGAGCAGGTCCTCAAGGAATCCATTTCTAAGCACTTGGAGGAGAAGAATGTGATTAGCAGGGATCCTGGTTCTTTCTGAGAAAAAAAAAATCCCATTTTGGGGTTGAAAAACGTAACCCAAAATCCACATCTTTCCGTGAATAAAATGAAACACCTCTGTATATATGTATATATTAGTGGTGTTTCATTTTAATCATGCAAAAATATGCATTTTGGGTTATTTTTTTATATCTAAAAATTGGGATTTTTTTTTTTAAATCAGAGAAAACCAGGATCTATGCTGATATGTAAGCTAGTTTTATCAACAGTAATTTTTATAATGTTGGAATTAACTGACCTAATAACTTGAGCAATAAATCACTTACACGATACTTTTAACAATGTGTAACAGACTGTAATATCACAGCTGGAACTACCATCCCAGCAGGTTTCTGGAGAAAGAAGAAGGGATCAAAGGGGTAGCCAGGACTGCACATTAAGAAACAGCTCTGCATGGAGAGAGAGAGAGAGAGGGAGAGAAGCAGCAGCCGGCGTGATGCATGTTGAGACACAGGAGCTGCAGCAGAGCTGATTCTGCAAGCCACAGCCGTGGGGCTCAGATGGGGAGCCTGGCTACACAGTAATTGAGTGCTCTGTAAAACGAAAGATTGGTTTGATAGCCCCCCTGGAGTTAAGGGAGGGCTTAAGGTTTCTTCACTGTATTGCATCATTGTTATTGTTCCCTATTTGTTATCTTGTTATCTTTCTCCGAAGGATTTTATCATTGAGTCAGTGCTATTGTCTGTTATGTATATTCTAAGCGTATGTACCTTAATGTTTCTCACCTGTGTTTTTTCCCCACTCTCCTTAGTGCATTGGCCTGTAACCCCATCCCCGCAGAATACCCCATATAAATTTAAGAACCCTCCTTTTGGCTCTTGTGTAGTTTCTGGACCTCCGTACAAGCAAAAAACAATTTGCATAATACCTCTGCTCTTAGTCAATAACAAAAACATTACTTCATAGGTTAAATTTACTCATGTTAAGGTCTAAAGCAGACCTAAGGCCTCATATCATGACTTTACAGAGCAATAGGTGCTTAGGACACAGGGAAGCCTGAGAATCAAGACTCCTGACAAAGTTTCCTCCATTTCTTGAAGGGTAACAGAATTATTGCAGCCAGGAAGTGTGCCAAAGATACTAAGGGAATAGACAATGTTGCAGTTTATTCAGACAAAGGGACAGCATGCTAGAACCCAAATGTAGCAGCCTTATGGCTGTCCATCAGATCAAACTTAAATAAAGGCTTTGACAAGCTGAATTAATGTAAAGATTAAAACTGTCATGCTATACTAGGTATGCATTGGTAGACAATGTCTTACTGCATTAGTGCTATGAATCATGCATACATGAAAAGAAACAAGGAAGTGATTCAGCAGTAAAATTCCCCAGGCTTTCAGCATATTTAAGTCTTCTGACCTTCTGTGGAAAATTTTTAGCCATTTCTTCAGAATCCTTCCAATGACTGCCAAAGACAGAAAATGGAGATTTCATTTTAATATCTCTCTGAATTGCTAGTAGATGGCTTATGAATCAATTGATGACAAATGAACATGAAAAAAATATTCCAAAAACAGAAACAAAATCAAAACAAATTTTAAACTGTCAACAAGGATCCTGGTTTTCTCTGATAGAAACAAATCTGCAATTTTTGCACTTAAAAACCGCCCAAATCCACATTTTTCTGTGATAAAAATGAAACAGCCCCATGGTATTTCATTTTAATCATGGAAAAAATGTGGATTTTGGTTTACTTTTTTTAATCCAAAAATTACAGATTTTTTTTTTAATCAGAGAAAACCAGGATCCCTCATTATCAATAATCCATGACCCCTCCTTAACTACTGATCTTGTAACTAACAGCAATTGATACCAATAGGGTAATTCATGTATCCCCAAACTATTGTTTCACCCTCTCTGAAAGCCTAGATTCACATTGTAATGGCTTTGTTGCAGTCTTAATAACCAAAGCTTTAAAAAAATGTATGTTGAGACTTGATGAGGCAATCAAGTTCTTTTAATTAACTATTTACACAAATGTATGGTACATATTCAAATAAAATTGTTTTAAATTGACTGACTATGGCAAAATGCATATTCATTCAATTGCAGTATTTCTTATTTTAACTACAGAAAAATCTCCTTTAAAGTTATGGATTTTTTCATAATAGAAAAAGCATTTTAAAGTAACCACCTCTAAAGAAACTCAGAGAGTTATCCTGTATATGAAGAAAATATTTCACCATGATCAATCATAGATGTAATTGAAGCCTCAATCTGATATGCAATAATATCCAGTTCTACAACATATGTATCTCCTACTGGCAAATGGGATCAGTTTGTGTAAATCCCTCTGCTTTTAGGCATGGTTGGATTACTTAGAAATGTAGGATTACTGAATCAAATTTGACCTTGCTTCCTTTTGCACGAGTTTTTTTTTTTTTTTTTTTAATTCTTACAGGCATGAGTAACGTTAAAATCTTGTTATTGCCCAATCATATATGATGTATGTGCCATGTACTGGAGGTTAAAGAGAGAAGACTATCATAGAAATATACTCCCAGGCTCCCACACTAATGCAAAAATGAAGCATCAGATTTAGTAAATCATGACAATTTGAAAAATATGGACATTGTTCATTAAATTTCCTTGGCTCTGGAAAATATGCTGTGTTATCTGCTGCTCATGTCACAGAATAAATAATAGGACAATTAACAAATTGTGTAGAATTATGCAATACAATATTCACACTTCTTTCTTACACACACAGAGCATGTAACTTTCTTTAACTTACATTTCATGTTATGCAATCTTTTTTATGTAAGGGTTCATCATTAGAATCTTAGTTAACAGCAATTGGTTAACATTAGTGTGGCATCTCTAGTGGACACTGTGAGTACCACACCACCCCCTTGGTCAGGTTTCCCCAACTTTACTGCCACGACTTGTTGTTACCTGAAGAAAGGATGGGTTCAGTGGTGTTCTTCTTCCTGTCAACCCAACAACAGGGTACAGCAGTGCCACAGTGTTCCTCAGGGTTCCACCTCCCCTACATCCCGTCCACTCGCTAACCGCTTGGGTGTTCTGCTCATGGTTCTGCCATTCCCTGCAAGCCCCTTTTCAAAGAGGTCCGGCGTCAGCTTCAGTGCTGGCCAGTTGCCTGTATGTTAAGGTGCCTGGAGCCTCAGACCCTGATCCCAGAGGGTTGAGCTCCTGTTTTCTGGTGTCCTTCTCCCTCCAAGGGAGAGAGACGCTCCTATGAGCTTTGAAATTAAGGTGGCTGGGGAATGATCATCCCCAGCCTGAAGCAGGATGCTGCTCCCCCTGCCTTAGATGCAGAGGCAGAGCCTGCAATGCTGGTATTGCCAGCCTCCAGAGTGACTGCCTGCCTGGTGAGCTCCCCTCCGGCTCTCTGCTTCCCCCTCCCCACCAGTTTCCATCAGGGTTTTTAAATTTCCTGCAGCAGCAGCAGCAGCTGCCACAATTAGCCAGCCACCACCCTGCCTGGGAAGCAGCTGTTTCAAAAGCCAGCATAACGCCGGCTCACACAGCTCCAGCTCTGCTCCTGGTGGTAAGTTTAGAGAGGGCCAGCTTGTTCACCCTGGGAATGCCCGGGGCTGCCCCCAGTACCTTTAGGGCCTGTAGGAGCTTCTTGCTGCCACAATTAGAATCTGAGTTAACATCAATAGGGTAGTTCTTGTATCCCAAAATAATTGTTTCACCCTCTCTGCAAGCCTACATTCACATTGCTAATGTTTTTGTTGTGGTCATAATAGTCAGAGTCTAAAAAAAATGTATGTTGAGACCCTGGAGTAAGAAGGAAGTTTGGGAGAGGCATTAATATGATACATTGACATCATATAACAGTTTAAAATAAACCCTGCTATATGTGAAATAAATAGAAAATATTTAAGTGAACTTTAAAAATATATATATTTATTCATTTTTGTCTGAATAGATCAAAATTGCCCGTATACAGGCTTGTGTACTATTCTAGTTATTTAAAATTATGAATACAAAAAGTTTAATTCGTTCTTCCATTCCGCCATAACAGCAAAAAAAAAAAAATGGACTTTTTGTTTGTTTGTTTGCTTGTTTTATTTCAATCTGCCTCATTTTGCTGCCTTCGTAGATTTCATAAATTTCTAGAGTCAGAAGGGACCTATCAGATCATCGAGTCCTACCCCCATGCTCTGGGCAGGAAAGATTGCTGGGGTTAAGTAACCCCAGCCAAGTGCTTGTCACACCACCTCTCTTGGAAGCCATTCCATATTTTGGCAACCCTTACCATAAAGAATTTCTTCCTGGTGTCCAATCTAAATCTACTGTCCTTCAGTTTATGGCCATTGTTTCTAGTAACCCTGAGGGGTGCCCTGGTAAACAGAGTATCCCCTATTCCCTGCTGACCCACCCTGATGAGTTTGTAGACAGCTATGAGATCCCTTCTCAGCCTTCTTTTGCAGAGGCTGAAGAGATTCAGGTCCCTCAATCTGTCTTCATAGGATCTTACCTGCAGGCCCTCAACCATATGAGTAGCCCTCCTCTGAACCTTTCCAGGTTATCTACGTCCCTCTTGAAGTGCAGCACCCAAAACTGGATGCAATATTCCAGCTGTGGCCTCAACAATGCCACATAAAGGGGAAGTATCACCTCCCTAGACTTGCTCGTGATGCACCTATTAATGCAGGAAAGAGTGCAGTTAGCCTTACTTATTACCTCATCACATTGGCAACTCATGTTCATTTTTGCCTTCAAGATCCCTTTCCACTGCTGTGCTACTTACAGTGGTACTTCCCAGTCTATAGGTGTATTGATGATTCGTTCTCCCCAGGTGCAGCACTTTGTACTTATCTTTGTTAAATTGCATCCTATTCTGACCTGCCCACTTCCCCAGTCTATCTAAATCTGCCTGAATTCACTGAGTGCTTTCTACACCTTTATCCAAATCTCTGATGAAGATATTGAACAGTACTGGTCCAAGGACAGAGCCTTGGGGGACACCACTGCCCACATCTCTCCAGGTAGAAACCAACCCATCCACCATCACTCTCTGGGTTTGTCCCATAAGTGAGTTTTCCACCCACATGACTGTGAAAAAATCCACATCACAGTTCCTTAGTTTACTTGTAAGAATTGGGTGTGATACTGTGTCAAAAGCCTTTTTAAAATACAAGTAAATAACATCTACCTCTACTCCTGAATCTAAGCACTTTGTGACCTGTCATAAAAAGAGACCAAGCTAGTCAGGCAGGATCTGCCTGCTATAAACCCATGCTGGTTGCCTCTTAACATTGTATTACCCGCTGGCCCTGCATAAATGTGATCCTTAATGATTTTTTCTAAGGTCTTGCCAAGAACAGAAGTGAGGCTATAATTACCCAGATCCCCTTTCTTCCCCTTCTTGAAAATAGGGACCACATTGGCCCTTTTCCATAGAGTCACTTGAAAATGAGAATGGACCTCTAGGGGTCATATATTCTGACTCCCTGAAGAACTTTCTCTCACCAGTATCAGATTGGTGACTCATATTCTGCAGAACTCCAGCCTAGATTGTCATTCCTCAAATCTCCATTTGCCAAGTTGCTTGTTCTGTCCTAAGTGCAATATTTTGCATTTATCCTTGTTGAATTTCTTTCAGTTAATTAAACATGTTTTCTCCAAAGAATAAGGATCATTTAAATCTTAATCCTGTCCTCCAAAGTGTTTTCTATTCCACTCAGCTCAGTCTCATTTCCACATTTACTAAGAGTGTATTCAGTTCAGTACTCCAAGCTGTTAATAAAGACGTTAAATAGTACCAATTTCAGGATAAACTCTTGGGGGATATCTCCTTCCAGTTCAACATAAAGCCATTGATGACTACTCCTTGAATATGATAAACCAATCAATTATGTTTTTATCTAATTTATATTTCTTTATCTTGCTTATAAGCAGGGATCCTGGTTTTCTCTGATAAAAAAAAAATCCCCAATTTTCCAATTAAAAAAAATAACCCCAAATCCACATTTATCCATGATCAAAATGAAACACCACTAATATATAGATATTAGCTATATGATAATATCTAATATATATAGATATATATTAGTGGTGTTTCATTTTGATCATGGACAAATGTGGATTTGGAGTTCCATGGATTTCCATGGATTTGAGTCATGGAATAACTATTATAGAAAACCACTAATTCTCCATATGAACCCTAAAAATTACTGAATCAAAATATATCTAAATTAATTCTGATAGCTGTAACATCACAATTTTATGATATTTTTTTAATGGAGTTTATATTTAAAATGGATTTATTTGCATTCTCATTTTTATTTCTTTTCTTTTCACATTTTTTTAAATGTATCATCAGACTCTCCTGAAAGGATTCACTCAGGAAAATTCTTTGAAATTTGCACAAATAGACTATCACACACACACACACACACATGCGTATATCAGCGCCATCAGGGGATGTTACTTCACAGTCAGGGTGGCTAGGATCTGGAACCAACTTCCAAGAGAAGTGGTGCTGGCTCCCACCCTAGGGGTCTTTAAGAGGAGGCTAGATGAACACCTTGCTGGGTTGTTTGATTCCAGATCTGTTTCCTGCCATGGCAGGGGGTCGGACTTGATGATCTGTCAAGGTCCCTTCTGACCCTACCAACTATGAAACTATCTGTATATACATGTATGTGTGTGTATGTGTGGATAGATAGATAGATAGATCTATCTATCTATCTATCTATCTATACATCTTCATAACTCCATGCTATAATATACTTTTGTGTGCTGACAGACATGAAAGTCCCCACTCTAACCCATGGTGTTTCACATAAAGCACCATGAGTTAGAATTACCCCCCTGACCCAGCATACATGTGTGGAGGGATTGAGCTCCACTTTGGAGCTGATCCGGTGAAGGAGCCTGCCTATTGGGGACTGGAACCTCCTCCCAGCTCCAGTGCTATCTGCAAAAAGGGAGTGGGAGGGAAGAGAGGGAGAGGGAACTGTGGCCTGGAGTTTTCCCAACCTAAGTTGCAGATAGAGGGGGCTGGGGGAAAGGGGGCATGGCTGCAAGGCAGGCAGATTGCAATCAACCCACCCCCCACTCCAGTTCAGGTCAGGCAAACCCCAACCTGCAGCTCCCGCCCACCCTGCTCCTTTCCTGCAAACAACACCATGGGCAGAGCTGGGTTGCATCCTGATTGAGCTGACAACAGAAGTTCCCTAAGGCACTTCACTTTGGAGTTCAAAGGTGGTCTAGTTCAAAAGTGTACCACTGCCATTTTCTGCATGCCGAGGCACATTTTGCCCTTTATACAAATGCATGTAATGCAGCACTGGGTGTGTCAGCTTGTGTGCTCTGCAGACTTGATTCATTCAATTAATCGAGTCTGCTTCAATGTGCTGGATTTCTGGAGCATTGGAGCAGACACAGGTATGTGTATAGATGCCTATCATGCCTAAATTTGATACCTGCAAATGCAGATATCAAATTTAGGTGTGATTAGTTAAAGTGCATTAATGCACATGTAGACATGACACACACTAACTTTAGTTAGTCAATCATTGGTCCAGTTGTCCCCAAAAGTCCATATCCTTTATGCAGTGGATGATCTGCATTTTGGTGTCCTGGGAGCCAGGTTTCACCCCTGTGAGTGCCACCTGCAGAGATGGCCAGGCCAAGCCCCTGTCCTACCTTGACACCTCTGATGGCCAGAGGAGGGGACCACCCTGTCCTCCTCCCCACCTGCTGCATGCACTGGCAGCTCAGGGAGCCCTGCCTAGTGGATGCCTCACCCTCAGTGCAGCCCCAGACACTGGCATGAGGAGCAGCTGGCCATGCTACCATCGGCTGCCAGAAGAGCCAGCTCCATCCTGCAGTGTGTGAGGTGGTGGGGCTGGCCAGGTGCCAGCCCGCCATGCACCATGGGCTGTGAGCACTGGTGCAGCTGGACACCATGTCTGATGGGGAGGCCTGCTTTGAGCTGCCAGCCTTGCCAGCCCTGGATATGTGGTAAGTCCCATACTGGGGGAGGGTCCCTGCCCCTGCTCCCTGCCTGCCCCCCCCCCCGAACTCCTTTATTAAGCAGCCCGTGTCCTTACAGCTGGGTGGGCATGAGCCCCTCACATGATGAGGAAGGTGTCAATGTGTCAATGCTGGTGTCAATGTCCTCCTTGGCAGTGGGGGCAGGAACATGTAGCACTTCCACAGGTAGCTCTCCAGAAGTATCAGGGGTTGTGAGGTAGCCCAGGCTTGCCAGCCATGCCATAATAGCTCAGGGTTCTGAACCAGGAGTGCAGATGTGCCTGGGGAATGAGAAGGAACATTTGCAGCAGGACACAGTAGCTTGGGCAGGCCTCAGCCTGCACAAACAGCTCTTCACCCACTGCCCAGGGAACATGCAACAGGGCCATACTCAGGGCACAGCGATGTTGTGTGTGGGGGGAGGGAAGCCTCAGGGCATCTCGCTGGAGAGGTCCCTAGTGGGGAGGGTGGGGACAGAGCCAGCCCCTTGCCCTGGTTGTCTAGGAGCCCTGTGCACACTAAGCTTGTGTCCTGTGGGCTGCACAGCAACACAGAAGAGTTATTGGACTTCAGGGAGAAAGCAGGGAGTGGGGTCTGGAGCCATGGAAGCAGGTGCTGCCAGCAGCCTGGTCTGACCCTCCCTGGGAAGGGGATGGGGGAGACAGGCTGCCTGCAGCCAGCACCCAGAAGGCTGCTGGCCCCAGGGGAGCATGGGGGGATGGAAGGCTTAGTCAGCAGCCATAAGGGCCCACACCTGCACAGCTGAGTTACCTTGGTCCCAAGGCACCCATGCACAGCTGACCCCCCAGTCTGAGGCTGGGCAGCACAAGGCCCCTGGTACAGAGCATACTATTTCTGAAATGTTGCAAACTTTTGCAGAAGCTTCTGTCTCTTGACTCTTCAGGACCAACAACTAGACAAGGGGGAGACCTCAACACCCGCACTGGGGATGCTGCTTCAGGATCACTGCCACCCACCACTGCAGCAGTTTGGATGCACTGGCTGGGCCAGTGGCACACCAGGGACTGGATCGTAGTGCTCTAGTGGCTGGTGGCACTGGCAGAGGACTGGGAGGCATGGGAGGTGTGGGAGAAGATGTGTGAGGCATGGGAACATGCCTGATGGGAAGAGAACATTGCCCAGGCAGAGGCACAGGGCTGGGCACAGTGGGACCACTGGGCTCATATGGAGGCCCTGGAGCAGTAGCACCTGGATCAACTCCAGCAGCAAGGAGACATTGACTGCTAGGCCATGGAGACCCTTCTTGCCCTGGCAGCCACATACATGTCCCGTGGTCACTGGCCCCTGCCCATGGTACTGCAGAGCCCTTAGGTCCTATCTGCCACCTCACAGCAGGCCCCCACTTGGCCCTAGGAGGAGGTCCTAGGGCACCTCCTGCCCACCCAACTCCCTGGACTTGCCACCACTGACCTAGGCCCAGCCCCATCACTGTACCCCAAACCACATGGCCCAAGACCCAGCCCTGCATGAGGCCAGTGCATGCTGGGGTCACCACAGCCCCTGACCCAGGGCAGGACATTCAGGGGCTGAGGCGCTGGGCATCTGGCCTGGGGCCCTGGTCCCTCCCCCTCCCTC
>NW_005841926.1:2665059-2676966 GCF_000455745.1 Alligator sinensis
ATGTATATAGTTTGCCTCCTGTATATAGATTGTTTCCTGTATATAATTTGCTTCTTGTAAGTGGTTTTTTTTTATTGTTGGTGTGTGGGGAGGGTAGTGGAGAGGCACTGTTTGTTGAGGGGGGAGGGATGGATGTAGGGGTTGTGAACGCAATTAAGGTTTTTTGTTTCACCCATGTGTATGTCCTGAGAGTGTTGCTGAGTATAGGCAGGGGGCAGGGGGTGTGCGGGCAGTGAGGCAGGAAGATTGGAGCAGGGAGTGCAGGAGGAAGGGGTTGGGCAGGACCTCCCACAGCCAGTGCCCTGGCTCCTACTTGCAGGTGTGATGCTATCCTAGGTCCTTGGTAGGGGGGAGGGGTGGCTGGGACTAGCAGGGCAAGCACCATGGCCAGCAGCAGCACAGCAGCAGCACAGGGTGGGTGCTGGTCTTTGTTGCCAGGGGCCAGGCTGGAGCATCACTGGCAGAAGCCAGAGCAGGGGCAGACCTGGCACAGGGAGGCAGGGTGGGCAGGAAGAAAGATGGCATGAGCTGCCCCTGTGCTGGGCATGGTGCTCCTGCGCAGGAAAGATGCTGGCCAGGAACCAGAGCTTCAAAGATTGTTGCCAAGTGCTGGCAGCTGGATCTGCCTTCAACATGGCTGCCAAATGCTGGCAGCCATGTGGCCAGAGGCTGGAGCTCCTTCCTGTGGCCACTGGGGCACATGGCAGGGCTGAAGGGACTTGGGACTAACTCTAGTGCCAAGTGCACTAACTTTAGTCCCAAGTTTCTGCACGTGTAGACACCTGACAAAGATTGCTTAATGTGCATTATCTTAGCAAGCATTACATTTAATTGCCCTTATTTGCATGCATAGATGCACCCTTATATAGCCCCCCCCCCCCCAAGGCTTCTTCAAACAGTCTTAGCCCATTCTTACAGTGGTACTACTTAAGAGATGTCTGAAAGCAGTTCTAAGTGGCATGGAAGCCAGATATGGCTTCTGCTCTTTGATATTCATGCTTTCTCTCTTTCACTGAGCTGACTGACTCAGGTGGGATCCTGGCCAATTACTTTAAGTGAATCAACACAACAGCAAAAGAAAGAAAATAAAGTGACAGCAAAAGAAATAGTAGCATGGTGCAAAAGTGTCTTTGGACTAGATCCAATAAATGGCATGCCAGTTTTAAAGGCAAAGATTTTTGTGGTGAATATATTTTATTGGACCAATGGTATAGTTGGGAGATATATGGCTGTGTTTAGTTGTCTGTTTCTAAAATCTGGAAGGAAGCTCAGGTACTTAGCTTCTTGGGTTCTTCTTTATTTGTTTGAAACCTAAGTTTAGTTGCCAGGTCAGAGTTTAGGTTTTTTAGTGGTTTTATGGCTCCTGAAGTTGTCTTATTCTGGATCTTATTCTTTTTGTGACTAGGGCAACTAAATATTGATAAGTCCCATTTCAGTGTCTAGTTTATCAATCTGCAGTTGATACTGTAGCCCAAAAGCAAAGTAGGCTCACCTCAGGCAGTCTTCAGGTGGTACCATCTGCAACTAACTTGTAGTTGAGGCATCATTTTAAGTCCTTTACTTTAGGAAGTTTCACATTTTAAAAAGGCAGTACTATGTGCACACCACATTAAGGAAATTTAAAAAAAATTAATTATCTCACTGGCCTGAGAATTTAAACTGATATCCCTCACTTTTATTCACTTTTCCTCTAATATCTACCAAAAAATTCTGTGCTGAATGCAGCCCCAGCTCCACCCCCAGGGTAGCCACAGATGCACAGGGCTCTACACCCAGGGTAGCCACAGATGCACAGGGAATCATGGGCTGCCCCCCAGCTGATTGTGCTAGTGCATTCAACTTTTGCCGCAGTGGTGGTAATTTTTTGGCCTCCCCCATGAAGGTGATGCTTGGGGTTACTGTTTTTGTTGCACCCCACCTTTCCCACTCCTGTTACATTACTACGACCTATCCTGAGTTGTCAGTCCTTATCAAATTCTCTTAATCTCTTCTTAAACCCAAAATGAGATTTAGATTGAGTCTGAGGGAAGGATCATATATGGAATATATGGAATATATGCAGTACTCCATTTCCTCAGAGAAACTAGAGCCTATTCTTATATCAGAAAGTGAATCCAATATGCCAGTACAATTATTGTTCTGGCAAACACCTTCTAGAAAATGACACATGATAGGGATCAATCCAAGAAGTAGTGGTGAATAAAGTATGCCTTAGTAGTATATCTTAAATATTTTTTAATTCAATACTTTTGTAACAACCACTGTCTTACCCTTAAGACAGTGTACATCTACACGAGACTCTAAGTCACTTCAGTGATGAGCTATGCTGATGTAGCTCATCGCTATGGCGACATAGCTTTGGTGGTCATGAACCATAACTCCAATGCTACTGCACAGTAACTCATTGCTACTGTGCAGTCAGCTTGGAAATGACCTGTGCACCACCAGGACTACACAGTAATGGAGGTTACTGTGCAGTCATTTAGTACTTGCTAAAGTAAGTACTAAATGACTGTGCAGTAACAACTGCACAGTTGGGGACATGTGTAGATGTGCCCATTGAGTCACAACAAAAGTCGTGAGGGGAGGAGGAACCACTCACATTTTTAGGGGACTTGAGCAAGGTGGAATAGAATCACACTTATGTACCTAACTTCACATAAGCAATATAATAGGGCAAGAATCTGGCCAAAGGTGCTTAGCTGTTCAACATTGTCATGGGTATGTGTTTCTAGGCTGGCACAAAAATGAATATATAGGTGCCCAAAGAACTTCACTGGTCAAAATGTAGGCACCTAAGGCATTTAGACACTTCCAACAGACAAGCAGCACATCAAGGGTGTTGATGTCTCCATTTTGGATTTTAGGCTTGTCTACACATCATGTAAATGCATGTTTATGCCATTCCTTTTTGGGAAAACACTTAAAGATGCGCTTAGCTCTATGCCAAGTAGTGAATTTTAAATAAATAAATAAATACATAAAACAGAAACTGAAGTATATCCTGAGGGGAAAAAAATGAAACTTTCAGCTCTGATTGTTAATCTCTATGCCTCTTTAAAAAGCTCCAGGAAAAGTATTAAGACATACATGCCAAACTGCATGCTGATTAAGCAGAAGACTTTCAAACTGAATGTGAATTAAGACTTAAGAAACCTGAAATTAAATAGCTTCCTTTCATAAGGACAAAATAAATCTTTATAAATGAGTTAGACTTTTATTCAATATTTTCATTATGGGTTTATTCTATCACACAAGGTTGCCTTATCTGAGAAATACATTATTTGGCTGTGGTTCATTATCTATGTACCAATTAATTCTTTTTTTTTTTTGCTTCATTTTCTTTTCTCTCGTTGACTTCTGTCTCAGCACATTGTCTCTTCCATGGAATACAGGTGAGAAGAATGAAAATGCTCTCTCTTGGTGATTAATACCATAAACACCATGTATCTATAAAGCTGTGCAGATGGTCCTGTCCCCGTAAGGCAGACCATATCACTTCCACTGCATTGCAAACCTACACAGGCCAAGGATCTGAGACTGTCAGTCTGTTTTGATCCTAAGTTTGAGTTGGCAGAATAATGTGCTACATCTATGCCGCTGGCATCCAATCATCATTTAAATTAAGCTACTTATATTTATAATCTTACAGATGTTTTTGCTTGTGATAATTTAATATATGATGACATGCTGTAATTATTCATTACTGAAACACATGATATACCGTTAACATCTCAGACACATAATTTACCAAGTCTTTTATTTATTTTTAGATATGAGTGAACTATATCAATTAAGTTAAATGGATTATATGACTTCTTAGTCTAAATCAAGGGTTTGGGGGGGGGTGCTTTTTTTAGTACAAATTACAATTCCAACAAAATTAGCAATGTATGTTCTAACCAGGGATCCTGGTTTTCTCTGATAAAAAAATGCTCAGTTTTCAGATTAAAAAGTAACCCAAAAGCCACATTTTTCACATCAAAATGAAACACTACTATTTATATAGATTGTTCCATAATTAAAAGAAACACCACTAATATATAGATATACATCTATCTGAGACACACATCTATATATCTATTTATTAGTGGTGTTTCATTTTAATCAATTAAAATGAATCAATTAGTCAATTTAATCAACTAGTGGTGTTTCATTTTCATGATTAAAATGAAACACCACTAATATATAGCTATATATTATATTATATATAATAATAAGGTTTCAAGGTTATATATAAGGTTTTAAAGGTAAAAACTTGAATCTGTGAAAAACTAAAAACCTCAGTACATACAAACTTTCATTTTAATTGTATACAAGCTATCAGCATATTGGGGCTGAATCACCAGTACATATTGTCTAGTTTTAAAATATTGAGGTAAAAATTAAATGGAAATAAACATCTTTAATGGGCCTCCTAAAAGAACTTTCTCATTCAAAAAATAAATTTTTATTAAACAAAAATGGGAAGGGAAAATATATGGGATGGGAAAAAAATATATATTATATATATATAATAGTGGTGTTTCATTTTAATCAAGGAAAAATGTGGATTTGAGGTTACTTTTTTAATAAAAAAATTGGGGATAAAACCAGGATCCCTGTTGATAAGGTTTTGCCCTTCCCATTTTTGTTTAATAAAATTTTATTTTTTGAGTGAGAAAGTTCTTTTAGGAGGCCCATTAAAGATGTTTATTTCCATTTAATTTTTACCTCAATATTTTAAAACTAGACAATATGTACTGGTGATTCAGCCCCAATATGCTGATAGCTTGTATACAATTTAAATGAAAGTTTGTACGTACGGAGGTTTTTAGTTTTTCACAGATTCAAGATTTTACCTTTGAAACCTTTACAAAACTTTCCTTTGCAACATCTTTGGTCCCTTAGTACCTACAAGAGCATGTGTGCATTTTTCATGGCAAAATATCTTGCCTTCCAAGATGCTAAAGAGCTTAGGGCCCTGTCACACATTCAAATCAAAATTGGGTAGAAACCAGATATAAAGTTGTCACACATTTTCAAGCACTAACTTCCCAGATGGTTGGCTCTTTTATAGCTGGATAAACATTTTTATGGCATGATAATTATTTGGTGTGTGTGACAATTTTAATTCACTGCACAATTAACTAATTAATTGTGTGATAATTATGTTGCAGGTGTGGGAGGTTTACTTTACACATGTAGCCAGGTCTAAAATTATTACACAATTAACTAGTTAATTGCTTAGTATATATCATATATAGCAGAGGCCTTACACACAGATCCTAGGACCCTGCACAGGTAACCCAAACTAACTGCATACCAGGAAATTGTTATGAGATGTCATTCTAGCTTGAGGATGGTTTGAACAGAGATTTTGTGTCCTTTAACTTGTCATGCAGTGAGAGAGAAATGGGGTTGGGGGCAGTGCAATTAGTGACACATATCCACTGACCAATCATCCCATAGAAGGAGACACCTTCAAAGTGCAGCAACTATGGGGAGATGGCTTTGTAATCAGCCCAAAAACTTCTCCAGGCTCCAAGGAATACCTTATGTGCCAGCCCAGTTACTTGTCCTTTCGTCAGGGCTCTTGATTTTTGTCTTACTTCCTAATATTAATAGAATAATTATCTCTGAAATTTAAAGTTTCTGTGTCTTGTCCAAACTGAAATTACCAATGAATGAAATATTCTTGGTGAAAAATATAAATTTTCAGTCCACTCCACTGCAAAGGAGCTTTCAGCTTTCCTTCTTTCAGACATACTAAAGACTCAAACTCGAACTTCACCACACTGTAGCTTGGATGCTTCTCTTAGTACATGTGCAGTAAAGTCATATAGAAAAGGAAATTCAAAAAATAAATGTATAAAAAAATGCCTGCACATTAACAGTTTCAAGGCTGAAGCAGGCATCATGTCAAAATAAGACCAAGATTTTTTAAAGACAGGAGGCAGGATCCCTACATGCTGGGGCAGGAGCTGCCCAGCTTAAGCTTCCTCCTTACCCACCCAGAGCAGCACAGCTGGGGCAGAAGCAGGAGGAGGAGGAGGCAACACTGGAGGTGAGGGGAGCAGAACAGCCCCACCAGCTTGGTCCCCAGCCAGCTCATGCAGCTTCCAATAGGGCTGTTCCTGATGCAGTTGCAGCTGTCCAGGTACTGCTTTGCTCCCCTCAGCTCCAGCAGCAGCTCCTCCTTCTGCTCCTGCCCCTGCTGTGTTGCTCTGGACAGGAGGGTGGGGGAAAACTTCAGTCAGGTGGATCCCACTGGAGTGAGGGGAGCAGAGCAGCACCTGGCTGGCTGCAGCCACACTGGGAACAAATCCACCAGAAGTTGCATGCTGACTGAGGCCAGGGCTGTGGCCAGGCCAGTGAGCACAGGTGAGACCGTGTCATGGGTTGTCCTAGGTGGAGCTCAGTCCCATGCTAAGTACTTTGGGGGCAGAAGTGGACCTCACTGCCCTCAGCCTCCTCTCCCTCCCCTAACCCCCAGCTGGCTCCCTGAACCCAGAACCCAGGCAGTCCTCCCCCACACATGCGTACATGCCCCACTCCACACCTCACACATACCCCCATACGTTGCCCCACACCCTGCCCTCCACAGGGCAGGTCATGCAGAGAGTGGATCAGCTTCACCCACCCATCCCACTCCCAAGCACTGCTCCCACCTCCCCAAAGTCCCAAAGGAAGTTTTGGTGAATTGTTACAGGTGTTGACCTGGGCCATGACAGCTCATCAAAATTCTCTATGTGGCCCTTGGGCCCAAATAATTCTCCACTCCTACACTAACCCCTCCACCTTCCTGCTCAGAGTGTTACAGAGAGGGGAAACAGAGCATAACTCTATTTCAAGTACATCAGTTTCTGTTTCTGCATCTTGCCATGAAACCCTATGCCTCTTTCAAAAGCTGAGAGACCCAGGAGCTGCACTATTTACTCGTTGTCTTCCTGTATTTGTCTCATCAGAGACGTATGGACATTTTATGTGCACATCTTCAGTAGATCCAACACATGGTTGTGTTGGTACCCATCCCCCTGCACAGGGTTCAGGGGTCTGAAGTCCCATGCATGGTTACTTAATGGACATTATTGCCACCAAACTTCCTGGGTATGGCTAACATCTTCCACTTTGCCAGTAAAAATGAAGAACCTGTGGATGCCATGAATTCTAGAGTGCTTTAGGAGGATCTCCAGACCATCTACCAGCACTTCTGAACCCACGAGTTAAGCAGCAGTTGGTGGAAGTGGATCATCCTGTGCACCCGGGAAAATGAGCATTGGTTGCAGAACATCCTCATGTGCCAGGTCACCTCGATATACATTGTCACTTAGCTGGTCTCCCAATAATGCTGCAGAACATAAGCATAAGGCCATCCTTGAGTCCAATTAATTGCCTCACCATCACCTTCTGGAAGCTTAAAACTCTTGATAGCCCCCATTCCATCGTCATCCAGTTTGATGGACGGACCGCTCCAGGAGGTTCTTGGCTGAGTTGCAGGACCTCCACTTGATTCAGGAGGTGCACAGTCCCACCAGAGGAGATGCCCTGCTGGACCTGGTCCTGGCCGCAGGCGATGACCTGGTAAGAGGCCTCCAGGTTCTTGACCACCTGGGCAATAGTGATCATCGCGTGCTGGAATTCACCATCCAGCGTAGAGTGTCAAGGGCCCGCAGCAAAGTGGTAGCCCTAGACTTCAGGAGGGCCAACTTCAGTGAGATGAGGAGATTAGTGGGAGAGGAACTGGGGTCCTTGAGGGCAGAGGAACTCAGCGTCCAAGAGGAGTGGTCGTTCCTTAAGGAAACGATACTCGGGGCCCAAGGGGTGTCCATCCCGACAAGAAGCAAGGGGGGCAGGAGTGTCCGGAAGCCCCCCTGGCTCACCAAGGGTGTCCGGGAATGCCTGCTTGCCAAAAGGGTGGCGTACGCCCGGTGGAAGGGGGGTGTAATCTCCAAAGAGGAGTATACCTCCTCTGCTCGGGCCTGCAGGCGGGCTGTTAGGAAGGCCAAGGCGGATATAGAGCTCGGATTAGCGTCCAGGATTAAGGATAACAAAAAGTCCTTTTTCAAATATATTGGGAGGATGAAGAAGGCGCCGGGTAATGTGGGGCCCCTGCAGGATATGCGGGGCAATCTGGTGGTTGCGTCAGAGGATAAAGCGGACCTCTTTAACCAATTCTTCACCTCCGTTTTCTTGTGCAGGGACCGGGACTTCCCTGCTGTGATAGAAGCCGGACGCGAGGGGATCGCCTTCAGACCTCAGGTTGGGGAGGACCGGGTTAGAGAGCTTCTGGAGGGGCTGGACGCGTTCAAGTCAGCGGGTCCGGATGCTCTCCACCCCAGGGTGCTGAGGGAGCTGGCTGGGGTTATTGCAGGGCCCCTGGCACGGCTCTACGAGCGATCGTGGTGCTTGGGCCAGGTGCCAGACGATTGGAAGGTAGCTAATGTGGTCCCCATCTTCAAAAAAGGGAAAAGGGAGGACCCGGGCAATTATAGGCCCGTCAGTCTTACCTCAATCCTGGGGAAGCTCTTTGAGAAGATCATCAAGGAGCACATTTGTGATGGGCCGGCATCCGAGATGATGCTCAGGGGCAATCAGCATGGATTTATTAGGGGGAGATCATGTCAGACCAACCTGATTGCCTTTTATGATCAGGTCACAAAGGCCATGGATGCAGGTGTCGCGGTGGATGTAGTCTTTCTGGACTTCAGCAAGGCCTTTGACACCGTCTCTCACCCCATCCTAATTAGTAAACTAGGCGACTGTGGCATAGATGCCTACACGGTCAGATGGATTGCAGATTGGCTGAAGGGTCGCACTCAGAGGGTGGTGGTGGATGGATCATATTCGACTTGGGGGGAGGTGGGTAGTGGAGTCCCTCAGGGCTCGGTCCTGGGCCCTGCGCTGTTCAATGTCTTCATCAGCGATCTTGATGTTGGGGTGGAGAGCAACCTGTTTAAATTCGCTGATGACACCAAAATTTGGGGGGAGGTGAGCACGCTAGCAGGGAGAGAGAGATTGCAGAAGGATCTGGATAGGTTACAGGGGTGGGCAGACAGGAACAGGATGCGTTTCAATACGGACAAGTGCAGGGTGCTGCACTTGGGTAGTAGGAACCAGCAGCACACTTATACGATGGGGAACTCCCTACTTGAGAGCACGGAGGCGGAAAGGGATCTTGGTGTCATTATTGACTCCAAGATGAACATGGGCCGACAATGCGAGGTCATGGTTGGCAGGGCTAACCGGACCTTGTCGTGCATCCACAGGTGCATCTCGAGTAGAGCCAGGGAGGTGATCCTCCCCCTCTATGCGACGCTGGTCAGGCCGCAGCTGGAGTATTGTGTCCAGTTCTGTGCGCCCCATTTCAGGAGGGATGTGGACAACATGGAGAGGGTCCAGAGGAGGGCCACCCGCATGATCCGGGGACAACAGGGCAGACCCTACAGTGAGAGACTGCGGGACTTGAACCTATTCAGCCTCCACAAGAGAAGGCTGAGGGGGGACCTGGTGACCGTCTATAAACTCACTAGGGGGAACCAGAAGGGTTTGGGGGAGACGCTGTTTCCCCTAGCCCCTGCTGGCATAACAAGGAATAATGGGCACAAGTTGATGGAGAGGAGGTACAGATTGGACATCCGAAAAAACTACTTCACAGTCAGGGCGGCTAGGAGCTGGAACCAACTTCCAAGGGTTTGAGTCCCGTTTTTTGTTTAGGGTTCTTTTGTTGTTCTCCTGCCCTGGCGGGGGGTCGGGCTAGAAGATCTATTAGGTCCCTTCCGACCCTAAAACTATGAAACTATGATGTGAACAAGTCCATATTCAGAGCAGTGGTCTGAGAGCTGTACCAGCTCATCCAGGGTGTATTGACAAATTGCCATCTACTTCAGCAGCCATCATAAGGTTATTACCAGGCTCCACTAGATAGTCTTTCCCAACTGTGTGGGGGCCACTGATGACTCACCAATGTACCCATTCTCTGTCCACTACAAGTCTCACGGCATTCATCAACTACAAGAGCTTCTTCTCCATCGTGCTCCAGGACACCATGGAAAACTGTGGCCACTTCACCTCATCTTTATCAACTGGGCAAGCAGTAATCCTAATGCCAGTGTATTTTGCAACTCCACCTTCCCCCATCTGGTAGAGAAGAGACAGTACATAACCAGGGCCCCCAGAATTGAGCTTGGCACAGGCTTTGCCTAACCTTCATCATCTAGTACTCAGCCAACCACCCTCTCAGCCCCTGGCTCATGAAGACCTACCTGCAGCACCCAGACAACAGGAAAGAACATTTAGCAGGTGCGGTATGACCATTAAGTTTGCCTTCTGGAGGTCTCTGGTCGTGTCTTGATATGGCCAAGGAGTAATTTTCCTTAATGGCATCTCTCTGTGTCTTCTACAACATCTACAAGGTTGCGGGGGAATATTCCATGAGACCTGGGAAGAGAAGGCATTGCACCCAGAAGAAGCATGGTGTCTGTCAGAAGTGGAGTGAGGGGTGGCAAGTTACAACATGCCCTTGCTGGAGTTCCAGTACCCAGGACATACAAAACAGTAGGGAGTCATGGTAAGATTATCTCCTGGCTTGGTGGCTACAGTCCAGGGGCAGGGCCTATTCCCCCCTGGTTCTCTGTCATGGAGGGGGAAGATCCAGGGCCCCAGTTCCAAGCTCCATCCCAGCACCATTCTGTTGTGGTGGAACAATGGACTGTGGTCAACTCCTTAAGCTCACACACATTGTCCAATTAGGTTTAGGATTTCCCCACTGCACAAAGAGGCTTCCTTTTCACAGGACACACCCACTGCACACAGAGACTTCTTTTCACAGAACACAGACAGATCTCTCCAACCTCCTCCCCTGTAATTGCAGGATCAGTCTGTACTTGCTTCCCAATGTCTCCCTGGTGAATGTTACACACCGCTGGAAAGTATAACTTTATTACTGAGCCAGGGGATCCTCTTCCCTATAAGTTCTACTCTTTCTGCAATAAATGGTCCCCTAAGATATCCAGGAATCCTGGAGGGATGGCATATACTTTGACTGAATGGCTAAAAGACAGGGATACTTCTCAGTGTGAAAATCAGACTGGAATGCTACCTGTGGCTGAGAGATGATGACCACACCTCCAAGGATGCCTCTGCAGTGATCATGGATGCAGTACTCACTTTACGACAACTGGAGTAAGCAAATCTCTTGCTCACCTATAGCATCCCATGCACTGCCTAATGCTGTCCTCAGCTGCCACACATATTTCCTATGCTTCCATATGAGAAGAAGAGGAGATGGAGTTATCCACCCCATACCTGCTTCCTTAACACCAAATTGTCATAAACTCCCAGCAAGTTACTCCTCCACCAAATTGCCATGATGCAGCAGTAAGAGCCAGATCTGTTTGGGTTGACATTTATTCTCCCAAGAGGTAGATTAAGGGGATAAGTCTTTTCAGCGAGAGGATTGAGGCTGCATGGGGTTTCAGGAGTCTAGCAATAAATGTTTCTGCTCTGAGAATAGGAGCTTTATCAAAGCTACACATTTTGAACTAGGATCAGGGACTTGACTTCTCATGTCCCACCCACAAACCACTTGGGGATTTCAACCTCAGAACTAACAGCCATCCAGCACTAGACGTCTGCACCTTTTTCTCTTCCCTAAGACTCTTCCCTTTGTAATGCTTGTCCTTATAGGGGAAGGGAAGGGGGCACTTTATTTTCTATGAGTTGTAAATGTGCCAGTACTTACATTGTGTAAGTACATGTTACATCCCCTGACTTCCCTATTGTCACAACCCAAAGTTGTGGGTTTTTTTGTTTGAGTGTGCTTCGGCATCGCTAAATCATGTTCCCACCAAATTGCAGCTCTTTTGCACGGTGGAGTGTTCTGCTGCAACAGAGAACCCGCGTGCAGGAGCTTTTCCCACCAGTTCT